>NC_034010.1:11660371-11678414 GCF_000346465.2 Prunus persica
ACGCGAAAATAATGAGCCTGAGCCCTTCGTCGCGCAAATATATATTAGGTAACGTTATAGTATAATATATACACACATATATATTTAAAATTGGCGATCGAAGTAGTTCATTGTATTCATATGGAGTGTAGGACTGTAGCTACAAAAAATCATCAACATCGGAGTTAAAATAACCGTTCAATCATCACTTTTTATTTAGAACCGTCGAAAAGTTTTAACCCGTTACTTAATCTCTGAATGTTTTTTTTGTCCGATTTTTGCTGTCTATGATCTCGAAGTCTAAAAAAACAAGTTTGACGGCTGGATGACTGAAACTTGTTTCGTACACTGCGTGTGCTATCAAAATCATATATTCACCAAAAACCCTAAAATTTGTTCATACATTTGTGAAAATGTAACTTAACGTTTATGTGGTATCCCCTAGTGTAAAAATCTGAAATTGAAGATCAAATTCAGTCATTGTATTCATATAGGGTCAACAAATGTTGCTGTAAAAAATGATCAAAATCGGAGTTAAAATAACCGTTAAATCATGACTTTTCATTTATAACCGTCGAAATATTTAGTCCCGTTCCCTAATATCTGAATGTTTGGTCTTTTTGATTTTTGGCGTATATGATCTCCAAGTATCAAAAAATAAGTTTGCCGGTTGGATCATTGAAACTATTTTAGGGTTTAGGGTTTAGGGTTTAGGGCTTAGGGTTTAGGGTTTAGGGTTTACAAGGGTTTAGGGTCTAGGTTTTGCGCGACGCATACCTAAAACCGTCGCGCAAAGTGAAAGTGAAATAGATTGCGCGACGGAACAGTCCTATGTTCGTCGCGCAATCTGGGCGACAGTGTTCACACCTCCATCCCCTTTGAACACTTAGTGAAAATTTCAATCAAAATCTTGAACTCGCGCGACGAACCACGGAATGCGTCGCGCAAAGTGAAAGTGAAATAGATTGCGCGACGGACAAATCCCATGTTCGTCGCGCAATCTGGGCGACAGTTTTCACACCTCCATCCCCTTTGAACACTTAGTGAAAATTTCAATCAAAATCTTGAACTCGCGCGACGAACCACGGAATGCGTTGCGCAAAGTGAAAGTGAAATAGATTGCGCGACGGACAAATCCCATGTTCGTCGCGCAATCTGGGCGACAGTTTTCACACCTCCATCCCCTTTGAACACTTAGTGAAAATTTCAATCAAAATCTTGAACTCGCGCGACGAACCAAGGTGTGCGTCGCGCAAAGTGAAAGTGAAATAGATTGCGTCCCGCTAAACCCTAAATCCCAAAAATTTGGCGGAACGACAGCGTTTTGCGCGACGAGTACAATGTATTCCTTGCGCGACGTTTACTCTCTTCGTCGCGCAAAAGCACAAATACTTCATTTCCCGCTAAACCCTAAATCCCAAAAATTTGGCGGAACGACAGCGGTTTGCGCGACGAATATAATGTATTCCGTAGCGCAAGGTTACCCTTGCGCGACGTTTACTCTCTTCGTCGCGCAAAAGCACAAACCCTTCAGTTTCAGCCTCCCGCTAAACCCTAAATCCCAAAAATTTGGCGGAACAACAGCCTTTTGCGCGACGAACTATGTCTGTTGCGTCGCGCAAAAGTCACAGATACTAATCCCCATTAAAATTTTGGCGTTCTGGAAGATCTTGCGCGACGAATATTTCGTCGCGCAAGTTCATTAATAGCATTTTGCGCGACGGATGATGTTCTTCGTCGCGCAAAGTCGTAAAAATTTGCAGAAATGGTGCGATGCCTCCTTCTTCCCCATTTCTGGTTTTTTCCTCCGTTTCCCTCTCTCTCTGTCGTCACCTCAGCCCTCTCTCTCCGCCGTCACCTCAGCCACCGCCGCTCCTGCCGTAGCCTCCCCTGCCTTGGCCGTCGAGCCTGCCAGTTTTTGCCCGATTCTTCGCCGGCGATTTCTCTCTCCTCCGGCCACCATTTCCGACGCCTGAGGTATGATTTCTCGACTATTTTTTGTGCTCTAGCTGATGGTTGGTTAGGATTTGTTGAATTTTCGCTATAGGAAATAGGAATTAAAACCCTAGGTTTTGGCCGGTTTGGGAATTTCAAATCCGGCCACTTCCGGCCATTTTTCGGGGTAGGTCCGAGAACAAAAGTGGCTCCAATTAATGTTTTCAACCTAGGGTAGGAACCTTGGCCGTTAGTTTTTAGAATTTTCCGGCGAATGTTATCGCTTTGGACACCCACGCGCTGCCGGCGCGTGTGGTGGCGCGTGGGATGCTGTGGCAGTGGGGCATTGTGTCCTAGAGCAATCTCCTGTTTGTCATGAGCGCGTAGGTTTGCTCGGATTTGAATTTGGTTACCGTTTGAGTATTGATTGGATTTCGCCTATTCTGCGATTTCCAGGTTTGATATGTTCGGACCATTGGATCGAACTCAAACTCACGTAGTTGTACCTTTGTGTTTCTAGGATCGTTTAGGATTCGACCGATTGTTGATCGGAGTCCCGGATACTCCGAAATTCCAAACCCTAGGTCATGCTATGCTTTTAATTAATTAGTTTAAATTCTTAATAAAATTATATGTGCAGATGTCAGACTTGATTAGACGTGGTAGGTCGATGACGACTGCACCGAGTTCGGATCCCCCGGCTCAGTCGGCATCTGTTGCCACAGCTCCAGCTTTGATGGAGCACGTGCTGGTTGGTCCCGGGGCGTCCCAGGCGCCAGCGTCATCTGCGTCATCCGTCGCGCAGCCAGCTAGTGCTAGGCGGCGGCACCGGCCTGCCGACACCACCGAGACGACATCGACCGAGGGTACTGGTGCCTCGGGATCACAGCCAGGTATAACTACCATTTTTTATTGTTAATTTTATATTGAAATTTGACAATGTTGTTTATTTAACATTAATATCTTATTTCTTTGCAGCGAAGAAGAACACCCGAGGGCCGTGTCGTCAGCTGAAGACGGCGAAGGTCACCCGAGTGACCAACAGTCGTATCAGCATCGGATACGACGAGCGCCATCGGGCTGCACCCACGGCGGAGTTGCATAGCTCCTTGGCCCACGACATTGGCCACGTCGTGCGGACCCATTGCCCGATGCAATGGAAGTCTTGGAGGGTCATTCCTGACGAAATAAAGGTGGAGGTTCGCGGCCAATTGTCGGTATGTACCTTACATTTTCATTATTTTTCTTTAAAAGTGTGTATATTTCTATTACTTAACGTATCTAATTAATTGATTGCAGACGAACTATAACTTGGAGGATCTCGACGAAGAGTCATTGGCGTACGTCAACAGACTCTTCGCTGAGAGGTACAAGCAGTGGAAGAGCGACTTGCACCATCATTTTCAGGCCTTTGATGATCCGCAAGTCGCTCTTCAGGAGGGTTGCCCGAAGGAGCTTGAGGGGCGGGAGGATAGTTGGGAGTGGCTCTGCGCTCATTTTCAAGCTCCCGAATATATGGTATTTTTTTAATCATATTTGTTTAATTATTACTTATTTCTTATTAATGTTTATTTCATTTTTTTTATTTCATTATTATTTAATTTGTTATATTTTAACTAATACGTTTCATTTTTTGTATAACAGAATAAAGCCCAAGTGAATAAGGGTACTAGGAAGAAGAAGACCCTTCTCCACCATTCCGGCTCCAGGCCCTTTTCGTATAGGATGGATGCACGGCGACGGGTAATAATCACATAATTTATATTTCATTTTTAATGTCATTTTTATTAATTTATTTTTTTCATACTAATATTTTTCTTCTCTTGTTCAATTTAGGAGGGGTCCAAGTTCCTAGAGATCGACGTCTTTGGTGACGTTTATGTTCGACCCGGGAATGAGTTGGCCGAGTCCCTTCAAGTAAGTATTATTTAATTTTAATTCTTATGTTACGCATTCAATTTATATGCATGTTTTAATTTATATTTTATGTTATGTTCAACAGACGACGATGGTGGAGAGGAGCCAGTTGGTTCTTCAGGAGTCCGCCTCCCAGCTTCCTCCTGAGACTCCGCTCGAGTCTGTGGCTCCTCCACCAGATGCTGGATTTCAGATCTTGATGGAGACGTTGGATCAGACTCTCGGGAGGAGGCCGGGGACATATTGTCGAGGGATGGGGAATGCCCGGCGGAGGGAACCTAGACCTCGTTCATCGGCGCAGTCAAACAGTCAGGTGACTGCTTTGACAGCACAGGTGGCCGAGCTTCAGGGTCAGATGTCGGTGATTCTACAGTCCCTCGCACAGAGCGGCTTTCCAATCCCGCAGTTTCGTGCGTCGACCTCCCAGCCTGTCCACCCCGAGCATGCCCACCAGACCACTGCCCCGGTGGACGCCCAGACCACTGCCACGGTGGATGCCCAGACCTCCGAGCCTCATACTGGCGACGACCCGGTTGATTTTGCTTCAGTATTTGATTAGTGTATTTATTTTCATCATAAACATTTATTTTATTTGTAATACATTTATTTTATTTTATAACAAAATTTTATTCAAATTTATTTTTATTGCAATTTCATTGTTTAATCAATAAAAAGAAACCAATTTTATTTAAAATAAAAAATAAAAAAATAAAAAAATAAAAATAAAATTGTAATATTATTTTTGCGCGACGGAAAACATTTCGTCGCGCAAACCAACATGTAACAAAAAAAAAATCAACTTTTTTATCACTTTTAATTCGTGCGCGACAAATACATACGTCTCGCAAACACGTTTTGCGCGACGAAACGTTTCGTCGCGCAACTATGTTGCGCGACGACAGAGGTTTTCGTCGCACAAATATATGAGCGACGAAAACTTTCTCATCGCACGAATTGTTCTGCGACGAACATATACGTCTCCCGAACATGTTTTGCGCGACGAATTATGTTTCGTCGCACTATTCCTGTCGTCGCGCATATATACGTGCGCCGAATAATTGATCGTCACGCAAATATTTATGTGACGAACAGTTGTTTCGTCTCCACACCGTTGGTGCAACGATGGTTTACCCGTCGCACAGTTTTGCGCGATGAAGGGCTTTACCTCGTCGCGGAAAGGCTTTCTTCACGATCTTCGCGCGACGAAATATGCGCGACGAATGTTTTGTCGCGCTGAAATTAGTGCGACAAAATGAGACTTTGCGCGACGTTTTGTTCTTCGTCGCGCAAAGAGTAAAATGTAGTAGTGATTGTACCTCTTATCAAGGTTTTTTTTTTCTTTTTGTGCCAGGTTTCTTTTAGTTTTCTATATTAAATATTAAATATTATGGTGATTGAGGATTTCTTTTAGTTTTTAATTTCATGCACCTTTTTTTTTTTTTTTTTTTTTTTTGGAAATTAGTCTAGAATTTACTTTTTCATTTTTGGGAAATTAGTCTTGAAGAATTACCCCAAACAAAATACAATTAGTTTCCTCTTATCAAGTTTATTTTTGCCAGGTTCCTTTTTTGTCGAGCCAACCCAAATTAAAAATTATATGTAGTGTGGAGAAAGAAGCTGCGTTTTGAGACTTGAAAGTTGCAAAGTACCGCGTACATGCGTAAGCATTAATTAAAGCTAGCAACAAATAGTGAAAAAGGCCATATATGATCCTGCAATTTGAAATGACAAAAATTAAAAATCAAAGTTGTTTTAATGGATTTAAAGGTTGGAAGATATACATAAAAAATAACATATCAAAAAATTTAATGTTAAATATTATATTAATATTTTTTTAGTCATGAATCTCATTATCATTTATTCTTTTCAAAACCTTTATGCATTATAATAGCTCCATTATTTTAAATTTAAAAAAAAAAGTATTTTAGTATTTTGGGAGAAATTAAATTTTTTTTTGTAAGTGTCAAATTATCACATAAATTATTAAATTTAAATTTAACATTTTTTTTAGAAATATTTTTGAAATAACATAGTTAGCTAGCGTGGGGCCGGCCTACGTACTCAGAATATTTGTGCGTTTGACAAAGTGGATCAGAACTTTTAATGCATATATGCGGCAAATAAAATGGGATCGGAATCTTCCTGTGAAAATTTGATCACATCATCATCCCCACGCAATGTGAGAGGCCCTATCCCACCCACCTGCAAGAATTTCTACCCTTGAAGACAATGAGGAACCATCCAAAAGTTACAATTAATGCTTTTTGACGTAGTTGGATTGGTGACATGATACTGGGTCCTGCCATACTGGGTCGTGCCTGTCAAGTAACTAAACTGAATAGAGTAACATTCGTTTTGTGCCTGTCAAGTAACTAAACTGAATAGAGTAACTCTCGCTTTTTATATTTTTGACGAATAACACAATGACACGCAAAATAATTTTTTTATTTATCATTGTGTTGTGTTATAAGCCGAGAGTAGTACCATCCTGTTACAAGAAAGTTTTTTTTTCCGATAACCTCTGATGTCATTGGATTGGTGGAAATTAGAGACGATGCTTACTACAAATTTATGGCGGTGGTGTATATATCTATAATGAACAGTCCTGATCTCTTGGACTACAGGGGTCCAAGAGATTTGTGGTCACCCACCGTTGGATGTAAATTCAACGGTTCACTCACACTTGCACTCCTTTTAAGAAACTTTTTTGAACCATTGGATTAATATCTAACGGTGAGTGACCACAATATCTTGGACTCCTGTGGTCCAAGAGATCGAGACTGCTATAATGAAATGATTACGTGGTTAATATAAAAATTCACTTCACATAGAGGATCCATATATATCACTCTCAATATAGAATTTCACATGGATGATAGCGGCAAATTGAACATGGGCTTAGGAGTAATCATACAGCAATTGAACATCAACGGCCCATTTGCTTCATTAAATTTGTGTAGCAAATTAATTGTTTTATGGTTAAATGGATAAAAAAGAAAATTATTGTGCCAAATGACTCATTTATCCAAAACACAACTTCCTTTTCTGAGAACCATTGGGTGGGTAGAATGGTATATTTACATATAAAAAAAGGGTCAGTTTCTAAATAAAATAATTAGTCATCTATATATATAAAGCAAAAGGTAGAGAATGGTGAAACATTCAAAATACCAGAAAATGAGTATAATATGGTACATTCACACTTTTTCATATTAAAAAAATTAAATTTAAAAGAAAAATCAAATAATAGATCCTTTTTTTATGGAACACAACTACCCCATTATCTTTTTTAATTCTAAAATAAATTTAAAATTTTCCAACAAAAAAAAAAAACCTCTCGCGGGCACGGAAGCACGTGCGAAAAAGCTAATTTTAATTCACATAAAATGTTGTTTCCATTAGGGTAAGAAAGAAACCGTGTAGATATACAAAACCAGGTCCCTAGGTTTAGCCTTGTAATTGAACTGCGGGGTTTCCAAATTTCTATATGTTGAAAACAAAAATTACATGACAAGGAAAGGGCCGAAGATAAAAGCCCCAGACAAGAAAGTGCCCCACGTCTGTTGGAGTTGCAATGGTTAGTGGCCAACATTCCTTCTTTATCTCTGCCCACTCCATGATTCACCAACCATTTCTTCATATCTATAAAAGGGCTCAAATAAAAAGCGAAAAAAAAAAGGCAGAGTCAAAAAGCGGAGGCGAGAAATCAGAAGGAGGAACGAAGTGCTGCAGAAATTGAAGGCAAGAAGCAAAAGGAGAAAATCCGAAGTGCTGCAAAGAAGAAAACGTCAGGCTGTTGAAATTCTAATAGATTGTTTTGAAGCTTAAAAGTCAAGTGGTATTCAATTAGAATTTTTAAGTAATCAATATAAGTACGTTAGTATTCAATTATGATTGTTAAGTAGTCAATAAAAGTATTGTGGTATTAAAAAACTTATCGATTTTAAAGTATTTCATTAATTGGAGTATTGTGTGAGACTTTTATGTGGGTAATATAAAGGCCAAAAGTCACTTTTGGTCCCTGTAGTTTGGCACTTCAACCACTTTTGACTATGTAGTTTCAATTTCATAAATTTTGCCATTGTAGTTTCGTATTTGTAGCAATTCAAGGACATGTTAGTATTCTTGTCAATTTCTTTAACGATGCAAGGGGCAATTTCGTCAATCGAAAACCCTTGAGCGTAAAAGCTTATTTGAAATTCTCCTCATTTCATATTAGGTTTTGAAATTCAACCACTAATCCAATTTTTGAAGAACCATAAACCCAAATGACCAATTTCAAGCATTAATATGAAATTAGAGGAGTTTCAGACTGCTTTTATGCTCAAGGATTTTGGGTTGACTAAATTACCCCTTGCATCGTCAAAGAAATTGGCAGGAATACTAACTTGTCCTTGAATTGCTACAAATATTAAACTACAGAGTCAAAATTGACGGAATTGAAACTACATGGTCAAAAGTGATTGAAGTGCCAAACTATAAGGACCAAAAATGACTTAGCCTAATATAAATACCAAATCTCACCCTCACATGCCCGATTCTTATAATCCACACACTGTCCCCATCAAGAACTAATAAAAAGAACCACCAACACACCAGACTAGGCATAAAAAATAAAACATACGTCTTCAGACTGGAAGCACGTCAAATCACCTAGCCTAGCAAACTAATTCCTTGGGGGGGCACGGTAGTCATCCTTTTGAAGGAAAAAGACCAACAAAGTTGGGGGTCTGGCTGCCTAGACCTCCAAGTTATGAATGAGAAACTTGTTGAACAGATTCTAAAGATTGCAGTGATAGTTGGTGTGGAATTTCAAGTGAAGTGGGTAGAGGATGAGAAGATTATGGTGGTGGTGAGAAAAGAAAAGGTGAAGAAGGCCATAGAGAAATGGAGAAGAAAGCCAAGGGAGGAGAGAGAGCCAGAGAGTTAGCAGAGATGACAATATTGAAAGAAGAATCAGCCACTATATGTATAACACATTACCTCCATTGAAGGGCACGTCAATAATTGACCAAAGCCAAATAAGGAAAAAAAAACACACACACACAAATGCATTTACAACAGTGCATTGATTTTTCATTTAGTTGGCTTGACAAAAATAAAAAACCTGGCACAACAAAAACTCGAAAAGAAAATAATTGAGCTCAGAGGGATTCATTTCTTGCAAAAAATCAATGCGGAAAATGTTCCCAATGCTTTGATAGAGAAGGGTCAAAGTCGAGTTATAGATGCTTCTCTCACTCTCATTCGTGAGAGGGCAAAGCTTAAGGTACCTATTTTACATGTTTGGTAGTGTTTAATAATTGTTGATTTATGTGGATTTTTGGACTTGGAATTGGTTTTGATGAAATGGGTTCTTTTTGTTTCTGTGTGGGGGGAGCTTGTGCGTGCTTTAGGAGGCGCTGTAGCATCCACTTCTCTTTTGGGTGTTCCTCTTGGGCATGACTCATCGTTTCTTCAAGGTCCTGAAGAAGGTATCTAATTATCTAAAATATAATACTAAATCTTTGGTTCTCCACAAACATTCAATTTTTAATTTGATCAAGATTTCACCACAACCCAACAAGTGTTGTCACTTGAAATATAATATTTGGTGGTCAATTTGTGGGAATAATGTTTATCAAGTGTCTAAGTTGCATAGGGGTTGTGAAAAATGGTGGAAAGAAGCAATAGTCATTGCATTTCCGGCAAAGGATTCCTCATGGCACTACTACATTTTACACTTTGCGCGACGAAGAGAATTTCGTCGCGCAAAATACATTGTAATCGCACAAATTTTAGCGCGACAGAAATTTCGTCGTGCAGAATCCGTCGCGCAAAGATCGTGAAGAAAGACTTTGCGTGACGAAGTTTTTTCATTGGTCACGCAGAGCGACTTTGCGCGACGAAAAAATATTGGTCGCGCAAAGTGACTTTGCGCGACGAAATACATTGGTCGCGCAAAGTCTTAAAAATTTTTTTTTAAAAATAACAAATTCCCGCGTACATTTTTTGGTACCCGCCCAAATTTTTTGAGTTTTGCGCGACGAATACTAACGTCGCGCAAATATTTGCGCGACGAAATATTTTTTGTTTTAAATTTTTTTAATTTAAAATAAACTAATTTAATAGTTTGCGCTACGAAATATTTTGTCGCGCAAGGTTTTTGACTTTTTGTTTTATTATTTCTTTAATATTAATTAATTTATATTAATTTATTCAAATTTTTACTTTTTAAATTTAATTTAATTGTATGATTTCTTTTTAAAATTACTTTAATTTAAATTGATATTAATTTTTTCAAGTTTTTACTTTTTAAATTTAATTTAATTGTATGATTTTTTAATTACTTTAATTTAAATTGACATATTCAAAATAAAATTACATATTCAAAATAGTGATCAAATTATCCAATAAATATATATATAATATTCAAAATGTACACATAAATTAACAAAGTACAATAATAAAATCCTAATACAAGCGTATTGTGGTGGTAGTGGCGGAGGATATGTTTTGATAGCTTCCTAATCCTCAACTTTAGCCGTCAAAGTTTCGATGATTCCCTACAAAAAAACAAATATGGTCAAATAACCAAAAAAAAAAAAAAAGAAGGCATAATCTCCCCTAAAATTGTTATACCACAAATCCAACCCAAACTCCAATCCCTCCCCTTTACTCAACCCCAAAACCCACACAAACTAAAAATTAACTCCAAAAACACATATTAATGAAAAAAATTTAAAATTTGGAGAGAATATACCTTTTGGCAAGATTGAGAGTGAGTGAGAATGAGAAGGAGAAGTGAGTGTGAGAGAATTAGAGAAGATAGTGATAGAGAGATGAGAGAGTGAGTGAGAGAGATGAGAGAGTGAGTGAGAGAGAGTGAGAGATAGTGAAGAGAGAGATGAGAGATTAAGTGAGAGGAGTGAGTGAGAGAAATGGTGGGATTTGGGGAGAGGGAAAGAGAAAGGAGAGGTAAGAGTAGAGAAAGACATTGAGAAAATGGTGGAGGAGTTATTTCGGTTTTAAAAAACCGTCTTTGCGCGACGAAAAATATTGTTGGTCGCGCAAAGGGTTTGCGCGACGAAAAATATTGGGAATATTGGTCGCGCAAAGTCTAAAAAAATTATTTTAAAAAAAATAAAAATCCCGCGTCCCATTTTGGTACCCGCCAAAATTTTAAATTTTTGCGCAACGAAAAATACATATTGGTCGCGCAAATTCTAAAAAAATTCCCGCGTCCGATTTTTGGTACCCACCCAAATTTTTGCAAGACGAAAAATATATATTGGTCGCGCAAAGTTTAGAGCGACAAAAAATATTGGTCGCGCAAAGTCTAAATTTTTTTTAAAAAAAAAAAATCCTGCGTCCCATTTTTGGTACCCGTCCAAATTTTTAGAGTTTTGCGCGACAAACTGTTGGTCGCGCAAACTTTTGAGAGACGAAAAATTGGTTCGTAGCACAATATTTATAAAAATAATTGTTATGAATAATAAAAATAAAAATATTTTATTTTACAATTTAAAATATAAGTAAGGTTAAAGCTGCTTAATAAATATATATACTATTCAAAGCTACTTTAAAGCTACTTAATAAATTTAAAGCTACTTAATAAATAAATATATATACACACACCATTCAATGATCCAACCATCAGACTTGTTTGTATATACTTCAAGATCGTATACCCCAAAAATCGCAAAAAACAAATATTCAGAGATCTAGTAACGGGACAAAACTTTTCGATGGTTATAAATGAAAAATTACGATTTAACGGTTATTTTAACTCCGATTTTGATGATTTTTTTTACAGCTACATTCCTTGACCATATATGAATACAATGACTGAATTTGATCTTCAATTTAAAATATTTACACTAGTGGATACCACAAAATCTTATGTTATATTTAACGAAAGTATAAAAAAAACTCTTAATTGTTAGTGAATATATTATTTTGATGGCATACACATTCTACGAAACTAGTTTCAACGATCCAACCGTCAAATTTGTTTGTTTATACTTCGAGATCATATACGCCAAAAATCGGAAAAAATAAACATTCAGAGATCAAGTAACGGGACAAAACTTTTTTACGGTTATAAATGAAAAATCATGATTTAATGGTTGTTTTAACTCCGATTTTGATGATTTTTTACAGCTACACTCCTTGACCCTATATGAATACAATGACTGAATTTGATCTTCAATATAAAATATTTACACTAGTGGATACCACAAAATCTTATGTTATATTTAACGAACATATAAATAAACTCTTAGTTGTTATTGAATATATTGTTTTGATGGCATATGCATTCACCAAAACTAGTTTCAACGATCCAACCGTCAAACTTGTTTGTTTATACTTCGAGATCATATACGCCAAAAATCGAAAAAAATAAACATTCAGAGATCAAGTAATGGGACAAAACTTTTCGACGGTTATAATGAAAAATCACGATTTAACGGTTATTTTAACTCCGATTTTGATGATTTTTTACAGCTACACTCCTTGACCCTATATGAATACAATGAACTAATTCGATTGTCAATTTAAAATATATATTTTCTAACAAAAACCCAATCTGAACAACAATAATATATTTTTCTAACAAAAATCCGATCCGATCTAAAATAATAAATTTAAAGCTACTTAATAAATATATATACTGTTTAATTTCTTAAGTGTTATGCATACAAAATAAAAAACAAAAATAAATTGGTTTAGGCGACGAAATGTTTGGATTACGTCATGCAAAGATTTAAAAAAAAATATTTTTTATTTTTATAAGGACTTTGCGCGACGAAGTTTATTGTTTCATCGCGCAAAGTCACTTTGAGCGACGATGTATTGTTGTCGCGCAAAAGTTTGTCACGCAAAGTTACTTTGCACGACGAATTTTTTTTCGTCGCGCAAAATTTGGTCGCGCAAGACTTTGAGCGACGAAGTTTTGAGTTTCGTCGCGCAAAGTGACTTTGAGCGACGAATAGTTTTTCGTCGCGCAAAATTTGGTCGCGCAAGGAGTTTTTTTTACTAGTGTGGTACCTATTTTTGAAACTGGAAAAAACATATACTAAGAGTAAATGTTGTCCTTATTTGGTTCCTGTTTGAGCAATTTGTTTCCTGGAAGTCTTCGCAGATATATTACTGAGAGTAAATGTGTCCATGCCCTTTCAGGATCTACTGCACCCATTAGGTTAGGTGGAGGCCGCTTTCTTATATCCTGTTCTAAGAGCTGTCTGCGACAAGTTTTGGGGGAGTGAAGTTGGAGAGTAGTAAGGGAAAGCTTCACCAAGGCTATCAAGAGTACCAGAACAAGAAAAAGAAAATTCAAGTTCTTGACATCAAGAATTTGCCTTTGGAGCCTAAGCCGCAACGAGGGCGGGGTTTGAGCAAGAATAAGTGGTTGAATTAATTCAAGGAAATGTCAACCCTTCTGATATCTTGAAGAGCTGTAGGCTATAGCACAACCTTTCTTATTGTATACTTTATTCAATTAATTAATTAATTTTGATTACTAATTAGTGAATGTACACTACTACAAAAAGCGAAAAAGACGACCAGAAAACAACGACGGTCTAAGTGAAAACCGTCGTGGTTTTTAAAAAGACGACGGTTCTAAAAACACCGTCGTGTAATACCACCTTAGACAACTAAAAATGGAGATTCAAATGGCTGTTCAAAAACAACGACGTACCTAATTAAACAACCGACGTCTATTTGAAACAGATTTCCGCAGTGTAAAATCAAAGCAAACAAAGAACGGCAGAAGTTATGAATAGACCGACGTAGAAAGTAAAGACGACGATTTCAATAAAAGCCGCCGTTTTTACTCATAAAATAACACGATGAGGTTTTCGTATAAGACGCCGTATAATTACAAACAAATCCACGGCTTTAAAATACAAAATAATCTTAACAGATGACACAGATTTGCAATCAGAGAGACAATTTTTTGGAAGTTGATCAACGTCGTTGCAAATTTGCAATCAGAGAGACAATTTTCAACGACGGTTATATTATACCTAACGACGTTTAAAAACAAATCAACGTCGCTCAACAAATATATTACGTCGTCTTAGTCTTACTTAAGACGACGAAAAACGACGACAGTAGTACAAAAACAGTCGTTGTTTTTATATTCTTATTTTATTTAAATCTGTCGTGTTAGTTAAAAACGACGGCATAACAAAAAACCGTCGTTTTGTTTCAAACTGAATTAATTTAAAATTTCTTCAGGAAAGCAAAATCTATTTATAATTTCCTCGGGTTAGTAATATTGCGTCGTGTTAGTTTACAAATTCTAGAACATTAATTTCCCTCATTTTAAATTTCCTCGGGAAAGAAAAATCTATTTATCACGCTTTGTAATTGAAAACTAAAACTGAAAGAATTCTGGAAAAAAAACTCTATTTATAATTTAAAAATAAAATCCACGTCGGTTGTATTACACTTAACGACGTTTAACAAAATAATCTACGTCGGTAATTATAAATCTACCGCCATCTTACCTTAATATAGACGACGAGAAAAGCATTGACAATGTCTTCATCATATCTCCCAGCAACTACTGATTCGATTGCTCATGCTTTAGAGGCTATCTGAAGCCATTTCTATTCTTTATCGCATTCTTGAAACCCATCTTCTTCTTCTGAAGCTCTACGGATAAAGGAAGAAGAAAAGCAGTTCTTCTGAAGCTCTACGGATATAACATATAAACCCATCTATTCTTTATCACAAATCTGACGGATCTTCTTAGTCAAAAAAATCAAGCAGAGGATCAGGCACATCTGATCTTCAGATTTCCCTGAGAAGCGAACTTTCCTTCGACAGCGAGTGGAGGCCAGGCTTGCATCTCTTTTGATGGAAAGCAAGGAGTATTCAGAAGCACTAAGTGTCCTATCAGGCTTGATCAAGGAAGTGAGAAGGCTAGTTGACAAGCTTCTTCTTGTCAACTAGCCTAAATGTAAGCTCAATTTCTCTTTGAGAAAGACATCCAAATTATTGTCTTTGAGATGTGAGAGACAGTGTCTCTGAGAGAGGAAGAACTTGGAACCCTAAATGTAAACCGCGAAAATGAATGAAAGCGACAAATTTATAGAATAAATTTTTAAAACCAACGGCGGTCCTTACCAAAAAACCGCCATTTAAATTGTAAAATCAACGTCGGTATTACCGACGTATATTACAGAACTCCACGTCGGTACATTAATAATCCCGACGTCTTAAATAATCTACCATGACGCGAGTTATTACTTATGTACTTTAATTTTTGAGTTTACTACGACGGTACCTACAACACTACTGTCGTATTTATTTACCACGTCCGAAGTTAAATTTACCGTCGTATTTTGTACTTTATACGTCGTAGTTATATGTAACCGCCGTATTATTTTTTTGAAATGGTTTTATATGTAAGCAACTTTTCGTCTACTTGACTTACACATTCGTTGTTTTTATATTCTTATTTTATTTAAATCTGTCATCCAAAAAAGAAACTTTACATATTCCAGAATATTAATTTCCTTCGTTTTAAATTTCCTCCGGAAAAAAAACTCTATTTATAACGCACTGTAATTGAAAAATAAACTGAAAGGTCACGGGAAAAAAAATTCTATTCATAATTTAAAAATTAAAATCCACGTCGGTTATATTAAACCTAACGACGTTAAATGAAATGATTCCACGTCGAACGAAAAATATTGCGTCGTGTTAGTTAAAAACGACGTAGTTAAATGTAACCGCCGTATTATTTTTTTGAAATGGTTTTATATGTAAGCAACTTTTCGACTTACACATGCACTGTTTCCAAACCCGATTAAAAATTTCAATCTCCCAGAGAAACCTTTTCATCTTTTTTCCTTTTCAGAGCATTGTCAAAGTTTCTCATCGTCTTCCTCTCGTCTTCTTCGTCGTCTCTGAACTTAAACATCGATCATCTTCCTCTTGCTTTCATTGCACGCAAAAGGTAAGCTTTCATTTTCACTATTTTGGTTACTGTTTTGCATGCTCATACGTTTTTTGTTTGAAAAATCTTTTTACCTTTTTTCTGGCCAAAATCATTTTACTTCTTTCCAAGTTTGATAAAATATACAGACAAAGAGGGAAAGTTTCCAACTTTGAAGACAACTACCTCAACTAAATAAGACGACGGTAGACCACGACGGTTCGTCAGTTGTTCTAGCGTCGTCTGAAAATTGACAAAGTTGTTTTTAAAATAATAGTATTTTTTTATATGCTTGTTTAATTGCAGGTTTGATTTCTCTGAACAATGGTTTTTGTTTTTCCCTTATTTGATAAAATATAAAGAAAAAGAAACTAGGGTTGGTATCTAATATAGACGAAAAATATCTTATTGTTTTACGTCGTGTGAATGTTAATACCACGACGGTGTATTACTATTGACGTCGTATGAACATAAATACCACGACGTTATATAAATAATAGTTTTACCACGACGGTGTATTACTATTGACATCGTGTGAACATATATACCACGACGTTATATAAATAATGGTTTTAAACATTTATTACGTCTGAGATTATTTCATTGCGTCGTCTAAAATCATATCATACGTCGTATTTTTTTAATACCGTTGTTTGTGTTCTTAATGTTTTCCTGAAATATTTTCACTTGCAGTTTTGTCTGTTAAAATGGTTTCTCAACAACAAACTAAGGATTCTGGCTCCAAGAAGCTTGGAATGGTAGCTCCTCAAGACAAGTCTTCGAAGGAGATGAAGTCTTCGAAGAAGATGAAGTTTGCTTCATCATCTGCTGAGACAGAACCAACCAGCCAGACAACAATCTCTGATGATTCAAAGACTGGTCGAGGTATGAGCACAATGCCTCGTGTTGTGAAGAGAAAGCTTCAGAAACTGAGGCCAATTGTTGAGTACAATAAAAGGGGGAAAGGTGTTGGCCAAGCACATATTGAGATGCAGTCGTATATTGGTGTGTTGGCACGCTCCAGGATCCCACTTGTGGACAAGAAATGGTCCCAAATCCCCAAGGATATAAAGGAGCAGATTTGGGAAGCAGTTGACATGGCTTTTGTCGTAGGCCAAGGGGGCAAGACCTCTGTTTTAGCTTCTGCTGCCAAGAAATGGAAGGATTTCAAGTCTACACTAACGAGGCATTATATCCTTCCATACACCAATGACAGGGAGAAATTAAGCCAACCCCCTGAAACATATAAATTCATAGAGAAAGCACAATGGGATGCCTTTGTAGCTTCAAGGCTATCCAAAGATTTTGAGTCTGTGCATTCTCAACATGCACAGATTAGGGAGAAACTCGAGTACAATCATCGATTGTCTCGAAAAGGATATGCTGGATTGGAGGATCAATTGGAGGAAACCATGCCTGGGGTAGAAATTGATCGATCTACCTTATGGAAGAGAGCTAGACAGGACAAACATGGTAACATCCCTGATCCAAAGGTGGCAGAGAAAGCAAAATTAATTGTAAGCCTACTCACTCTGTTTTAAATTTTTATTAAACTGTGAATTATTCTTATTACGTCGTATGTTATATTTTTCGTCGTGTGAATGATATTACCACGTCGAAAAGTTTTTAAAAACGTCGTTAAAGGTCTAAATAGGAATCACTACTATGTTTTCTGTAATTATAGCATAAGACGTCGGTGGTTCATTTTCGCGTCGTGTGAATGATATTACCACGTCGAAACTTTTTTAAAAACGTCGTTAACGGTCTAAATAGGAATCACTACTCTGTTTTCTTTAATTATAGCATAAGACGTCGGTTGTTTATTCATTTCGTCGTTTTAAATAAATAACCACGTCGGTATAACTACCGTCGTGATAAGTTATAATAACGTCGGTTTATACGTTATTGCGTCGTGTGAAATTATATAATACGTCGTTTGTACATAAATAACCGTCGTGTGTTTTTTTGTTTATCTTTGTTTTAGGATGAATTGCAGAAACAAGTCTCGGAAGGCAAAGTCAGAGTAGATGGCAGCAATGATGTGCTGACCATGGCTTTGGGCCCCGAGCATCCAGCAGAGTGAGGGGAGTTGGTGCTGGTGTTTCCCCAAGGCAATATTTCAATTTGCCCAAACCACAGAGGGTGAGCTTTGACGACCGTTTGAAGGACAGTTTAAGAGTTCTCCTTTAAGAGAGACTAAAAGATGAGCTAAGCAGGAAGAGCCTTAAGATGAGCTAGACAAAACATTGGTAGAGGCTGAGAGGGAGCATTTCTGAGTCA
>NC_034010.1:11682651-11687709 GCF_000346465.2 Prunus persica
TAGTGTTATCAATGCCTAATAGAGAATATAATGATGTTATTGGTGATGAAGTCTTAGGTGATGTGATAATTGAGTGTGAGCCATTTACTAGAGGGATGCCAAATGTTGACACATTTGATGAACTGGTAGGTGAGTTAGGCGGTCAAAATATTCGAGATGGGTGTGAAGATATATGGATTGAATGATGCTTATGTAATTGGCAGTGTATGACATTAATTTTGTAATATATTGTAATGTGATTTCTTCACTTTCTACGTTCAAATAAAACACGACGTTATTGTGAATCAGTTATTCAGCATATTTACCGACGTCTTAAAGCAACGTAACAATGAAGAACCACGACGCTATTGTGAAGCAATTATTCAGGATATCACGTCGGTGAAGGATTAAGAACCGCCATGTAATTCAAAATAACACGACTCCAATCCCATAATACCGACGTCTAAAAAACGAGATATATAATCTGAACGTTAAAAAATACGACGTCATCATACATTTTCCACGTCGCAAGTTCTTTTATAAACGAAGAGGAACGAAATGAATTCCGACGGAAATTCATTATAACCGCCGTCTAATAACAATTAAACGACGTTATTTGTAATACGGCTCCCATCATAATCTACGCCGTCTATATGTTCTGTAATACGGCTCTCATTTATTTGGAACCGACGTTGTTTAGAAGTTCAACGTCGTCTATATTATTAAGTGCGTCGTGAGTAATGAATACATATAAATACAACGTCGACTATATAAATGTATACGTCGTAAATAATGACACTGACAACTATTTCCACGTCATCTTTTGTAGAAAAATCGAAGTGGAAAATTTATTTCACGACGGTTTTTTGTAAATAAGAGACGTAGTAGATTTCAATAACGTCGTCTTCTCATGTATTTAAAGACGTCATATTTTTTCTTGTCGTGTAAATTATATTTAACGGCGTAGTATTTTAGTTGTCGTCGTTGTATGTATATCTTGCGGCCTTGTTCTTTTAATATGTGTCATATTTTTCCTTTTTAACGACGGTGATTTTTTTGAGTTGGTCGTCTATTCTCATCCTCGACTATTTTCTAGAACTTTAGCAGACTAAACACGTCTGTTTTTATTTTTTTCCGACGTTGTTTTATTTAACAACGTCTAATATTTATCGTCATTGTTTGTTTCTGAAAATAGGACGTATAAATTTTGTAATACGACTCTCATATATTTGTAACCGACGTTGTTTAGTTTTTCAACGTCTACTCTATAAACACATACGTCGTAAATAATGACACTGACAACTATTTCCACGTCATCTTTTATCGAAAAATCGAAGTGGAAAATTAATTTTACGACGGTTGTTTTTATATATGCGACGTAGTAGGTATCAATAACGTCGTCTTCTAATGTATTTAAAGACGTCATATTTTTTATTATCGTGAAAATTATATTTAACGTCGTCGTATTTTTAGTTTCGTCGTTGTATGTCTATCTTGCGGCCTTGTTCTCTTAATATGTGTCATATTTTTCCTTTTTAACGACGATTTTTTTAGAGAGTTGGTCGTCTATTATCATCCTCGATTGCTTTTTTTAGATTTTTTTGCAGTACAAAGACGTCGTTTTGTATTTGTTGATGACGTTGTATAGTTTAACAACGACGGTTATTTAGCGTCGTGGTTTATGAGGGAAAAGATGACGGTGGATTCCACGACCATTGAAAAACCCAATACACGACGGTGATTTACCGTCGTCTTTTTGCTTTTTTGTAGTAGTGGTAACATGAGATTATCATCTGTTTGAGACATCCAAATTTTCAAATGGTAAAACATGGCATCAAATTCCAAATTTTCAAAGACCAACTAGGTAAAGTAAAGGGACATGACCAAAAGCAACTTCTGCTTGTAAAAGATTGTTATTATGCATTCAATATTGAAGGACATATATGATTTTGAAAATTTTGTGATAGAACATGACTTAAATAATTATGTGTATTTGATGAGATATAGTTATCACAAGAATGTGATGAAAGATGTGTTCTATTCAAACATAACACTACTTGACGAATTGTTTTCATCATATGCATCTCTTTCAAAAAGTACTAAATTAAATTAGTGATACAACAAAACATATAAGAAGTTGTTTCTCACATCACTTTTCGTTTCTACGTTTGTAAATTTTTTAGTGCCTTAAATGTTTTGCAAAGATTTATGAAGAAAAATGATGAGTAATCTTAAAGGTAATGTGGCAATCACTAAAGTGAGTGGTGCCAAAATAAGTTCAAAGTATGATGGTCACGGTAAAATAACTCAATTTAATTTCTAATCGTCACACAAGAAGTAACATTATAAAATTACTTGTCAAATCATGTTTATACATAAGATAGTACTTCATTCCTCAAAACTTACAAATTTTAATCACATGTTGAACTTGTTCTATTTTTATTAAGTAAATATAACTGTTTCATTGACTTTTTTTTCTTATCAAACTATATTGGAGAATTTGAGATTGCTTCCTTGATATCTAGAGTCACTACTACAAAAAGTGAAAAAGACGACCAGAAAACAACGACGGTCTAAGTGAAAACCGTCGTGGTTTTTGAAAAGACGACGGTTCTAAAAACACCGTCGTGTAATACCACCTTAGACAACTAAAAAATGGAGATTCAAATGGCTGTTCAAAAACAACGACGTACCTAATTAAACAACCGACGTCTATTTGAAACAGATTTCCGCAGTGTAAAATCAAAGCCAACAAAGAACGGCAGAAGTTATGAATCGACCGACGTAGAAAGTAAAGACGACGATTTCAATAAAAACCGCCGTTTTTACTCATAAAATAACACGACGAGGTTTTCGTATAAGACGCCGTATAATAATAAACAAATCCACGGCTTTAAAATACAAAATATCGCCGTATTAAATTAATTTACAACGACGGAAAATATAAATATATCGACGTCATTCTCGTATAGTTCTACGACGTTATCTTTAAATCGTACTATAAAATTTAACGCCGTATTTATTCATTTTATACGTCGTACCTTTAATTTAAACCGTCGTCTTAATAAGAATTTTTGTTAACAATTTTTTTCTTTGATTTTCTTATCCTACGTCGGTAGATCTACTTAATGACAAGAATTGAAATAACCACGACGGTTTATATAGAAAACCGCCGACATAATCAGATTTGTCTGAGATCCCAAGGGTTACGAAATCTTACCAGATGGAACTCTGTTCCACATCATAATCTTAACAGATGACACAGATTTGCAATCAGAGAGACAATTTTTTGGAAGTTGATCAACGTCGTTGCAAATTTGCAATCAGAGAGACAATTTTCAACGACGGTTATATTATACCTAACGACGTTTAAAAACAAATCAACGTCGCTCAACAAATATATTACGTCGTCTTAGTCTTACTTAAGACGACGAAAAACGACGACAATAGTACAAAAACAGTCGTTGTTTTTATATTCTTATTTTATTTAAATCTGTCGTGTTAGTTAAAAACGACGGCATAACAAAAAACCGTCGTTTTGTTTCAAACTGAATTAATTTAAAATTTCTTCAGGAAAGCAAAATCTATTTATAATTTCCTCGGGTTAGTAATATTGCGTCGTGTTAGTTTACAAATTCTAGAACATTAATTTCCCTCATTTTAAATTTCCTCTGGAAAGAAAAATCTATTTATCAAGCTTTGTAATTGAAAACTAAAACTGAAAGAATTCTGGAAAAAAAACTCTATTTATAATTTAAAAATAAAATCCACGTCGGTTGTATTACACTTAACGACGTTTAACAAAATAATCTACGTCGGTAATTATAAATCTACCGCCATCTTACCTTAATATAGACGACGAGAAAAGCATTGACAATGTCTTCATCATATCTCCCAGCAACTACTGATTCGATTGCTCATGCTTTAGAGGCCATCTGAAGCCATTTCTATTCTTTATCGCATTCTTGAAGCTCTACGGATAAAGGAAGAGGCTATCACAAATCTGACGGATCTTCTTAGTCAAAAAAATCAAGCAGAGGATCAGGCACATCTGATCTTCAGATTTCCCTGAGAAGCGAACTTTCCTTCGACAGCGAGTGGAGGCCAGGCTTGCATCTCTTTTGATGGAAAGCAAGGAGTATTCAGAAGCACTAAGTGTCCTATCAGGCTTGATCAAGGAAGTGAGAAGGCTAGTTGACAAGCTTCTTCTTGTCAACTAGCATGTAAGCTCAATTTCTCTTTGAGAAAGACATCCAAATTATTGTCTTTGAGATGTGAGAGACAGTGTCTCTGAGAGAGGAAGAACTTGGAACCCTAAATGTAAACCGCGAAAATGAATGAAAGCGACAAATTTATAGAATAAATTTTTAAAAACAACGGCGGTCCTTACCAAAAAAACCGCCGTTTAAATTGTAAAATCAACGTCGGTATTACCGACGTATATTACAGAACTCCACGTCGGTACATTAATAATCCCGACGTCGTAAATAATCTACCATGACGCGAGTTATTACTTATGTACTTTAATTTTTGAGTTTACTACGACGGTACCTACAACACTACTGTCGTATTTATTTACCACGTCCGAAGTTAAATTTACCGTCGTATTTTGTACTTTATACGTCGTAGTTTTATGTAACCGCCGTATTATTTTTTTGAAATGGTTTTATATGTAAGCAACTTTTCGTCTACTTGACTTACACATTCGTTGTTTTTATATTCTTATTTTATTTAAATCTGTCATCCAAAAAAGAAACTTTACATATTCCAGAATATTAATTTCCTTCGTTTTAAATTTCCTCCGGAAAAAAAACTCTATTTATAACGCAGTGTAACTGAAAAATAAACTGAAAGGTCACGGGAAAAAAAATTCTATTCATAATTTAAAAATTAAAATCCACGTCGGTTTATATTAAACCTAACGACGTTAAATGAATGATTCCACGGTCGAACGAAAATATTGCGTCGTGTTAGTTAAAAACGACGTAGTTAAATGTAACCGCCCGTATTATTTTTTTTGAAATGGTTTATATGTGAGCAACTTTTCCACTTTCACTTGGCACTGTTTCCAAACCCCGA
>NC_034010.1:11687809-11691224 GCF_000346465.2 Prunus persica
GGAGAAAGAAGATGAAGAAAAGCATGACGACAAGGTATGTTCACATAACTTTGCCTTTTTTATTTGTTTTTCAAAATTTCAGACGTCGATATTTTTATTTAATCCGTCGTTTGTTTACAACTTAGACGGCGGAATTTTTTTAAGGCGTAATAAAATATTTAAACAACGGTTTTTGCACCGTCGTTTAAATGGTTTCAAACGACGCTTTATTCATAAAACCGTCGTCTTTATTGAATTACCACGACAGTTTTTTCACCGTCGTTTAAATACTTTTAAGACGACGTTTTATTCCTTAAACCGTCGTCTTTATTGAATTACCACGTCATTTTTTTTATTTCTTTAAACAGGTTATTGAAGTTGGTGATTATTCAAATATGGAGGCGCCATCTTCTTTAAAAACCCTTTGTCGTTTTGTGGAAACGACACTCCTGCCTGAGGATAAGACACTCCAATTTACAATTGATAAGGAGGTGTTTGGTGGTGAGCGCGATACCTTCCTCCTGCCTGAAGATATTACACAATTTGCAGGCATGGAAGAAATTGGAGCTACTGTATTGGCTGTATATATGAGGTTTGTACTTCTAAAATAATACCTCGTTGGTTTATATATTGAGTCGTCTTAACTAACTAACCACGTCGTCTTAACTAACTACCGTCGTGATAAATATATTATAACGTCCTCATCTATTTCAGTACGTCGTGTGAAATATTATAATACGTCGTTTTTTTATACATAACCGTCGTGTTTGTTTGTGCTGACTTGTTTATATTATTTTATGTATTTAGGTACTTACACGATGTTTTGAAACAAGCCAATATGTGCAGCATGGTTGGCTTTATTGACCCTGCTACAGTTAGTGCCAACTCTGGCACAATAACTGAAAGATCACGACTGGTAGCAGCTCGACTTCAGAAGACAGACGGTGAACAGCTTTTCATGATGCCTTACAATCCAGGGTTAGTCTCCTTAGGATTTTGTTTTTATGATTTTCAATAAATGACAGCTTATAAACTAACCACGTCGGTGTTTTATTTTATTTAGTCGTTTGAAACTACTAACCACGTCGGTATTTATTTGTCGTCGTGATAAATATATAATGTCGTCGTTATCTACTTTATTTCGTCGTGTGAAATACTATAATACGTCGTTTTTGTAAATAACCGTCGTTTTTATATTAATTTTGTGCAGCCGTCATTGGATCTTGCTGATTGTAAGAGCAAAGAAGGAGACCGTCTATTTTCTGGATCCTCTGCCAGGTCATCGTGTGGTCGACGAAGAGGCGAAAAACATCGTGAACAGTGCTTTAAAAATATATAATACCCACATAGCCCGAGCAGGACGTAAAAATGTAATTTGGAAAACTCTCTCAGGCACACCAAAGCAACCCAGCAATGTCAAATGCGGGTATTATGTGATGCGCTTCATGAGGGACATCATCATGGATCCTTCCTTGGGGTTTGAGTATAAGGTAAGAAGAAATTACCTTCATACATTTCACGTCGTTTTTTGTATTATCAACGACGGTCATGTAAAATTAACGTCGTTGAATGGATATACTACGTCGGTTATGAAAAATATCGTCGTCTGTGATTGAATTTCTTTTTATTTATAAACCCTAATAGTCATTGTTTATGCAGTATGCCAAGGGAAACCAGGAAGCTTCATACCCCCAAGAAGCCATTGATGAAGTCCGGAATGAATTCGCAGAGTTTGTTTTCCAAATTATTAAACAGGGCAATTATTGAACACTTGATATTTATGTATAATGTACAAATTTTCTCTATAATATGTAATGTAAAAATTTGTTGAGGTTTTCTTAAATTAAAAAAAAAACAAACATACAAATTGCTTAACCGACGTGTAATACTTTTCCAACGACCTAATAAAGTCAAAAACCGTCGTATTTTGTTGTTTCGTGTTTTAAACAAATACGACGTAAAAATATAGTTAGACGACGTTCTTTGAACAATTGAGTCGTTTATGGTTTACAACATCTTCAATTTCTTAAGGGTTCAGGGTATCATCGACGACGTTTATGTAACGACAGCGGTTAAGTCGTGGAATATATATTTTACGTCGTATAGTTAAATAGCCGCCATGGTTTCTCATTTTAACGACGTCATTTTAACGACTTAGTAGTCTATTACCAGTTTACAACGTCTACAATTTATTAACACCGACGTGGTTTGTTGTTGTGGTAAGAATATTTTATATTTTATATCAAATATTCAAAATAAATTTAAAATAAATCAGAAAATTGAAAAGTCAACTCCTATGAAGTCATTGATATATTTTCTTCCACATAAACCTTGAAAAAATTCATTTTGAATAACAAAAATTTAAAATGACCATCCAAAACAAAATTGTTTTGATGAGTCATAAAATCACTTCTAGTTTTATGGTTTAGGGTTTAGAGTCTAGAGTTTAGAGATTAGGATTGTTATTTATTGGGGTTTATTTTTAAAGTATAATTTTTGGGTAGTCTAGGGTATATGTTAGGCTTTAAAACCATAAAACCTTTTATAAACTTAATTTTTTAAATTGTATAATTTAATTTTATGGGTTTAGGGTATTAATTTTTAACGACGGTGGTTGGGTCGTGGAATACATATTTTACGTCGTACAGTAAAACATACGACATGGTTTACGCTTTAAACGACGTCATTTTAATATGTAAGTCGGTTTATATAATTTACAACGTTTTTAATTTCTTAACACCGATGTGGTTTCTCATTTTAACGACGTCATTTTAACGACTTAGTAGTCTATTACAATTTACAACGTCTACAATTTATTTAACACCGACGTGGTTTGTTGTATGGTAAGAATATTTTATTATTTTTATATCAAAATATTCAAAATAAATATAAAATAAATCAGAAAATTGAAAAGTCAACTCCTATGAAGTCATTGATATATTTTCTTCCACATAAACCTTGAAAAAATTCATTTTGAATAACAAAAATTTAAAATGACCATCCAAAACAAAATTGTTTTGATGAGTCATAAAATCACTTCTAGTTTAATGGTTTAGGGTTTAGAGTCTAGGGTTTAGAGATTAGTGTTGTTATTTATTGGGGTTTATTTTTAAAGTATAATTTTTGGGTAGTCTATGTTATATGTTAGGCTTTAAAACCATAAAACCTTTTATAAACTTAATTTTTTAAATTGTATAATTTAATTTTATGGGGTTTAGTGTATTAATTTTTAACGACGGTGGTTGGGTCGTGGAATACATATTTTACGTCGTACAGTAAAACATACGACATGGTTTACGCTTTAACGACGTTATTTTAATATGTAAGTCGGTTTATATAATTTACAACGTCTTTAATTTCTTAACACCGAACGTGATTTTCAGTCGTCGTTATATAAAAAATTCAAATTAATGTAAATGATCCGAAAAATGAACGG
>NC_034010.1:11691551-11693265 GCF_000346465.2 Prunus persica
TGATATTAGGTTGTTTTGTTATTCTTATACTTCGAACCCTGAAACCTAAAATTTCAGATTTCGCGCGACATAACATTTCGCTCTCTCACTTCTGCTCTAATTAAAAGTTGCACTCTCCAGGCTCCGTCGAATCTGTGAGCTCGTCCAACCTGTAAGTACAAACCCTATCTTCCCCTTGTAAATTCATTGAATGATATTAGGTTGTTTTGTTAAAGGGTTTTATGTGTATGCTTTGCGATCTGTTAATAATGTGCTTATAGGTATGGGTTCATGGATTTTCTGTTTAATGGGTTCATGGATTACATTATCTGTTATGTTGAATTGGGAATGGATTTAATTTTGTCGTATCTTTTAATCACCCTATGTTATGTTGAATTGGGAATGGATTTATTGTTTTCATGCTTGGTTTCATGTATATGTTGGTTTCTTGCTTGGTTTCATATATATGTTGTGTTCTTAATGGGTTTTGTGTTCTTGAAAATAAACTGAGACACGACGAATTTTAAGGCAACGACGACGATTACACGACGGTTTTTTTAAACTACCGTCGTTGTATTACTTATACACGACGGTTTTTTCATAAACCGTCGTTTGTATTACTTATAATAGACGACGTCTATTGAAAATCCGTCGTCTATATATGCCAAATACGTCTGTTTTTGTTTAAAACCCGTCGTCTCTGTTGTGTATTACTTGCGATTAGATCATTGTATAATCTGCTATAGTGATGGTCATTGCCTGTATTTTCACTTTATTATAGATAATAGGTTATAGTGTCGGAGATGGATAAGTCATGGATGCACTCGGATAGAAGATCGAAGGCATATGAGTTTGGGGTGGAAGCATTTTTGAACTTTGCTGTAGAAAATCTTCTAACTACAACACATATCCGTTGTCCATGTGTTAAATGTGTTAATTTGAAGTTGTTTGGGGTTGGAATTATAAGGGATCACTTATACTTTAATGGAATTGACCAAAGCTATAAGAATTGGACATTTCACGGAGAACCTTGGGAAGCAACTACTAATGCTAGCAGAAATGTTGAAGAAGATGATGGCCATAGTAGGTACAGTTTTGTGTCTGAAGAAATTGATATGGATGATAATGATTTTGGTGATTTTGGTTCGGATCCGTATGAGTTTGCCAATGTGATTGGGGATGGAGATCAACCAGTGTACCCTGGTTGTAGAAAGTACACGAAGTTATCGGCATTAGTGAAGTTGTATAATTTGAAGGCAAAACATGGGATGAGTGATGTCTGTTTTACAGAATTATTGATACTTCAAGGCGATTTGCTTCCAGAAGGAAATACAATACCAACCTCCATGTATGAGGCTAAAAAGACTTTGTGTGCATTGGGGCTGAGTTATGAGAAAATGCACGCATGCCCCAATGATTGCATCTTGTATAGGAAGGAGTATGAGGATTCAACTAATTGTCCTACTTGTGGTATCTCAAGGTGGAAGGAAGGCAAAGATGCAATCTTGAAAGAGGGTGTGCCAGCGAAGGTGGTGTGGTATTTTCCCCCAATTCCAAGGTTTAAAAGGATGTTTCAATCACATGAGACAGCTAAGAGTTTGACTTGGTGGCATGTTGCTAGAAAATCAATTGACGGTCAGATGTCTCATCCGGCGGATTCCCCGTCTTGGAAACTTCTTGATGATAAACGGCCTGATTTTGGCAATGAGCCGAGAAACTTGAGATTGTCTCTTTT
>NC_034010.1:11695143-11698824 GCF_000346465.2 Prunus persica
AGAAAAGGAGAAAGAAGATGAAGAAAAGCATGACGACAAGGTATGTTAACATAACTTTGCCTTTTTTATTGTTTTTCAAAATTTCAGACGTCGATATTTTTATTTAATCCGTCGTTTGTTTACAACTTAGACGGCGGAATTTTTTTAAGACGTAATAAAATATTTAAACGACGGTTTTTTCACCGTCGTTTAAATGGTTTCAGACGACTCTTTATTCATAAAACCGTCGTCTTTATTAAATTACCACGACCATTTTTTCACCGTCGTGTAAATACTTTTCAAACGACGTTTTATTCCTTAAACCGTCGTCTTTATTGAATTACCACGTCATTTTTTTTATTTCTTTAAACAGGTTATTGAAGTTGGTGCTTATTCAAAAATGGAGGCGCCATCTTCTTTAAAAACCCTTTGTCGTTTTGTGGAAACGACACTCCTGCCTGAGGATAAGACAGTCCAATTTACAATTGATAAGGAGGTGTTTGGTGGTGAGCGCGATACCTTCCTCCTGCCTGAAGATATTACACAATTTGCAGGCATGGAAGAAATTGGAGCTACTGTATTGGCTGTATATATGAGGTTTGTACTTCTAAAATAATAACTCGTTGGTTTATATATTGCGTCGTCTTAACTAACTAACCACGTCGTCTTAACTAACAACCGTCGTGATAAATATATTATAACGTCCTCATCTATTTCAGTACGTCGTTTGAAATATTATAATACGTCGTTTTTTTTATACATAACCGTCGTGTTTTGTGTGCTGACTTGTTTATATTATTTTATTTGTTTAGGTACTTACACGATGTTTTGAAACAAGCCAATATGTGCAGCATGGTTGGCTTTATCGACCCTGCTACAGTTAGTGCCAACTCTGGCACAATAACTGAAAGATCACGACTGGTAGCAGCTCGACTTCAGAAGACAGACGGTGAACAGATTTTCATGATGCCTTACAATCCAGGGTTAGTCTCCTTAGGATTTTGTTTTTATGATTTTCAATAAATGACAGCTTATAAACTAACCACGTCGGTGTTTTATTTTATTTAGTCGTTTGAAACTACTAACCACGTCGGTATTTATTTGTCGTCGTGATAAATATATAATGTCGTCGTTATCTACTTTATTTCGTCGTGTGAAATACTATAATACGTCGTTTTTGTAAATAACCGTCGTTTTTATATTAATTTTGTGCAGCCGTCATTGGATCCTGCTGATTGTAAGAGCAAAGAAGGAGACCGTCTATTTTCTGGATCCTCTGCCAGGTCATCGTGTGGTCGACGAAGAGGCGAAAAACATCGTGAACAGTGCTTTAAAAATATATAATACCCACATAGCCCGAGCAGGACGTAAAAATGTAATTTGGAAAACTCTCTCAGGCACACCAAAGCAACCCAGCAATGTCGAATGCGGGTATTATGTGATGCGCTTCATGAGGGACATCATCATGGATCCTTCCTTGGGGTTTGAGAATAAGGTAAGAAGAAATTACCTTCATACATTTCACGTCGTTTTTTGTATTATCAACGACGGGCGTGTAAAATTAACGTCGTTGAATGGATATACTACGTCGGTTATGAAAAATATCGTCGTCTGTGATTGAATTTCTTTTTATTTATAAACCCTAATAGTCATTGTTTATGCAGTATGCCAAGGGAAACCAGGAAGCTTCATACCCCCAAGAAGCCATTGATGAAGTCCGGAATGAATGGGCAGAGTTTGTTTTCCAAATTATTAAACAGGGCAATTATTGAACACTTGATATTTATGTATAATGTACCAATTTTCTCTATAATATGTAATGTAAAAATTTGTTGAGGTTTTCTTAAATTAAAAAAAAAACAAACATACAAATTGCTTAACCGACGTGTAATACCTTTCCAACGACCTAATAAAGTCAATAACCGTCGTATTTTGTTGTTGCGTGTTTTAAACAAATACGACGTAAAAAAATAGTTAGACGACGTTCTTTGAACAATTGAGTCGTTAATGGTTTACAATATCTTCAATTTCTTAAGGGTTCAGGGTATCATCGACGACGTTTATGTAACGACAACGGTTAAGTCGTGGAATATATATTTTACGTCGTATAGTTAAATAGCCGCCATGGTTTCTCATTTTAACGACGTCATTTTAACGACTTAGTAGTCTATTACAATTTACAACGTCTACAATTTATTAACCACGACGTGGTTTCTTGTTGTGGTAAGAATATTTTATTCTTTTTATATCAAAATATTCAAAATAAATATAAAATAAATCAGAAAATTGAAAAGTCAACTCCTATGAAGTCATTGATATATTTTCTTCCACATAAACCTTGAAAAAATTCATTTTGAATAATAAAAATTTAAAATGACCATCCAAAACAAAATTGTTTTGATGAGTCATAAAATCACTTCTAGTTTTATGGTTTAGGGTTTAGAGTCTAGGGTTTAGAGATTAGGGTTGTTATTTATTGGGGTTTATTTTTAAAGTATAATTTTTGGGTAGTCTAGGGTATATGTTAGGCTTTAAAACCATAAAACCTTTTATAAACTTAATTTTTTAAATTGTATAATTTAATTTTATGGGTTTAGGGTATTAATTTTTAACGACGGTGTTTGGGTCGTGGAATACATATTTTACGTCGTACAGTAAAACATACGACATGGTTTACGCTTTAAACGACGTTATTTTAATATGTAAGTCGGTTTATATAATTTACAACGTCTTTAATTTCTTAACACCGACGTGGTTTTTCAGTCGTCGTTATATAAAAAATTCAAAATAAATTTAAAATTAATCCGAAAAATGAACGGCCTTACGTTCTTAATCCGAAAAATGAAGTTTCCGTCGTGGAATATTAAATTTACGTCGGTACTTGTAGAACTTTCGCCTTGGTTTTTCTTTCGACGTTTTATAACGCGCGCGCTCTAAAAATTTTCGCGCGACCTAAATTTTTTTAGATTTGGCTCTTAGTCTTATACTTCGATCCCTGAAACCTAAAATTTCAGATTTCACGCGACATAACATTTCGCTCTCTCACTTCTGCTCTAATTAAAAGTTGCACTCTCCAGGCTCGTCGAATCTGTGAGCTCGTCCAACCTGTAAGTACAAACCCTATCTTCCCCTTGTAAATTCATTGAATGATATTAGGTTGTTTTGTCAAAGGGTTTTAGGTATATGCTTTGCGATCTGTTAATAATGTGCTTATAGGTATGGGTTCATGGATTTTCTGTTTAATGGGTTCATGACAAGATCAAATAAAGGTGTACTTTTGCTGGAAATCAACACAAAAAGACACAGATCACCAACTTCCAAATGATTTCCAGCAAAAGGACACCTTTATTTGATCTTGTCATTTTCCGCTCTGGAGAAGGTGCAAAGTGCACCAATGCTTATAGGTATGGGTTCATGGATTTTCTGTTTAATGGGTTCATGGATTACATTATCTGTTATGTTGAATTGGGAATGGATTTAATTTTGTCGTATCTTTTAATCACCCTATGTTATGTTGAATTGGGAATGGATTTATTGTTTTCATGCTTGGTTTCATGTATATGTTGGTTTCTTGCTTGGTTTCATATATATGTTGTGTTCTTAATGGGTTTTGTGTTCTTGAAAATAAACTGAGACACGACGAATTTTAAGGCGTACGACGACGATTACACGACGGTTTTTTAAACTACCGTCGTGTATACT
>NC_034010.1:11700944-11969326 GCF_000346465.2 Prunus persica
GCATTGGGGCTGAGTTATGAGAAAATGCACGCATGCCCCAATGATTGCATCTGTATAGGAAGGAGTATGAGGATTCAACTAATTGTCCTACTTGTGGTATCTCAAGGTGGAAGGAAGGCAAAGATGCAATCTTGAAAGAGGGTGTGCCAGCGAAGGTGGTGTGGTATTTTCCCCCAATTCCAAGGTTTAAAAGGATGTTTCAATCACATGAGACAGCTAAGAGTTTGACTTGGTGGCATGTTGCTAGAAAATCAATTGACGGTCAGATGTCTCATCCGGCGGATTCCCCGTCTTGGAAACTTCTTGATGATAAATGGCCTGAGTTTGGTAATGAGCCGAGAAACTTGAGATTGGCTCTTTCATCTGATGGATTCAATCCCCACAGTTCTCTAAGTAGCAGATATAGTTGTTGGCCGGTTATCTTAGTTACATATAATCTCCCTCCATGGCTGTGCATGAAACGAAAGTTCATGATGTTAACCTTATTGATTTCCGGTCCTAAACAACCCGGAAATGATATAGACGTCTACTTGGAGCCTTTGATTGATGATTTAAAATCCTTGTGGGTTGGGATTAGAGGAGTGTATGATGCACATAATGGAGAATACTTTACACTCAGAGCTGCATTAATGTGGACAATTAATGATTTCCCCGCCTATGGAAACTTATCTGGTTGTGTTGTTAAAGGATATAAAGCTTGTCCAATATGCGGCGATGATACACCTAGTCACAGGTTGAAAAATGGCCACAAAATTTGTTACATTGGGCATAGAAAATGGTTACCAATCAATCATCCATATAGGAGGCAACGTGCAGCTTTTAATGGGAAACCTGAATATGGCATACCTCCCGAGCCATTAACCGGAGAAGAAGTGCTGCATATGGTTGAAAATGGTGACAGAGTTTGTTGGAAGAAGAAATCAATATTCTTTGATCTCGAGTATTGGAAATACCTTCCTGTGAGGCATGCCCTAGATGTTATGCACATTGAGAAGAATGTTTGCGATAGTATCATTGGTACATTGCTGGAGATCCCTGGAAAAAATAAAGATGGGATTGCTGCTCGATTAGATTTATTGAACATGGGGGTCAAAACTGATTTGCAACCCGAGTATGGAGAAAGAAGTACTCGTTTGCCTCCTGGGCCTTGGAATTTGTCAAGAGCAGAGAAGAGAGAGGTTTGCAATTCTTTCTATGGTATGAAGGTCCCTGAAGGTTATTCTTCAAATATTAAAAATCTTGTATCTGTACAAGATTCAAGACTTCTTGGCCTTAAATCACATGATTGTCATACCTTAATGCAACAATTGCTTCCTGTGGCAATTCGTTCTGTTTTGGAGAAGCCTGCAAGGTATGCAATAACTCGTTTGTGCTTCTTCTTCAATGCTATATGTGCAAAGACTGTTGATGTTTCCAAGCTAGATAAGTTGGAAGAAGATGTAGTAGTTACTCTGTGTTTGCTTGAGAAGTACTTTCCCCCTTCATTCTTTGATATCATGGTTCATCTAGTAGTACATCTTGTCAGAGAAGTTCGTCTATGTGGGCCAGTATATTTTAGGTGGATGTATCCGTTTGAAAGATATATGAAAGTGCTGAAGGGGTATGTTCAGAATCGTACTCGTCCCGAAGGTTGCATTGCTGAGCGGTATATAGCTGAAGAAGCGGTAGAGTTTTGTACTCAGCATTTATCTGATGTTAGTACAGTTGGAGTGCCTTCAAGCCAAAAGATGGGAGTTTCAAAGCCATTATCAGGTTGCACAGTGAGCGTAGTTGATCAGGACCTGTTGAATCAAGCACATCTATATGTCTTGGAGAATACGGAGGAAGTCCTACCTTATATCGAGTACGTATGAGTTTTATTCTTTAAGTTTCCATTTAAAATTATTTCTTATGTTTATCTTATATATTTGGGACCGTAATGCTTGAATTTTTCGTGTCATGTAGGCAACATATGATCCACATCAAGACTGCTTATCCAAAATTTAGAAAGAGAACAAAGTGGCTGCAGGATAAGCACAATAGCACTTTCATTCAATGGCTACGCTTCAAGGTATATGTTGTTGAATAACATATTTCTCTTTTAATTTTCTTCTTATTTATATGTTAGGATGAGCTTATTATAGGAAAGAACTAAGAACAAAAACTAAATAAAGAGATGCTAAAAACTTATGGAATTATGAACTTATCAGCAGGCATGAGAATATGTGCAGCGGGTAGGGAGTGAATGAATGGGAAGATCACTTTTGGGTGGGTTTGGGGTGCTCGGCGACAATGGATGGGTGGGGAGGGTGGGGGTCAAAGCGGATAGGAAGAGGTGATGCTAGTGGTGTTTTCACTAGAAAGAACATTAAAAATACAATTTTGCCCCTAAATGTGATAGAAAATGTAATGCAAGGACCAACGATGGTAATGGAAGTGGAGTTGACTCAGTAATTTTGTATATTCAAGGACCAAAATGCAAATTGGGTACAAATTCAAGAATTATTGCATCTAAAAACCCTATAGAATTGTGCGGTCTGTTGTAAATATATAAGGTGGAGCCCACCTCCATTAGAAGATGCTTGCCTATAAATAAGGCTTCCCCCTACTTGTAATACACACACACATGAGATTGGAAACAAACATTGAGGGCTCGTTTGTTTCACCTTCTTAGCTTAAGATTGGATTGGACAAATTTTTATCCCTTGTTTGTTTTCATTTGGTTCTAGTTTTAAGTGGGACTGTTAATACTGGCCTCACCAAAAACACCTCCTTAGGTGTTCTTAGTGAGACCCGTGTGGAAAGGGAGGACTAGCCTTCGCTGGCGTTCGTTTCCTTATCACACTCCGCACCCAAGCGCAAGCAACCAGCCACAACCACCGACCGCCCAAGCAACCAAGAGCCAGCAGACCCGCCGAACTTGCCGCAACCACCAAGAGCCAATAGACCCACCCACCACAGATGCTTTCTCTCTCCTTCAGCCACAACCCAGATATTCGCCAGATTTGTCAAGGCCACTACATCATCGTTCCCAATCAGCCATAACCCAGTCGAAATTCAAAGAAAAAACACCGCACACAAACCCACTGCATCATCGATGTGCCCCTCTTCCTCAACTCCGTTTCTCTACTTCTCTTTGCAAAGTCAAAAAACAAATTGCAAAACAGAAAAGAAACATAAATGCTTTCAAAAATAGAACTAATAAATAAAGAGAAAATTAGACATAGGAAGAGGAGAAGAGAGACAATGGAGAAGAATAAGATGAAAGAGAGGGGGGAGTTGCAGGCAAGGGAGGAGAAAGAAACTGAACAGAGGAGGGGGAGTTTCATTTTCTGTCGTGAGGAAGAAGAAGAAAAGTTTTATAAAAAAATTAAAAAATTAAAAACTTACTTTTCAAAAAAAAAAAATATTATTAAAAAATTTAGTCCCAGTCCAATCAAATATACACCAAACGTAGTACACGTATTATCCAACTTATGCCAGGCCAAGCCAATCCAAGACAGTTTCAAAATTTAGTCCAGTCCATGACAATCCACCGTACCAAACGACCCCTGAATGAATAGAAATCAGTTTCTATACCTCCTCTCTATCTCAATTCTCTCTAATTTCTCACTAGATTTATAACACGTTATCACCACGAAGCTCTAACCAGCTGAGTTCTCTGATAAAACCCAGAGACCAAAATCAACCGGAATTCTCAGCTCTCTCTGTCTCCTATATCTGTAGAGATATTCCCACTGAAGCCTCTGAACATCGCCGATGCTCAACTTCTCAATCCCAATCCTTGGAGGGGGCATATGGCTGAGCGGCAGAGCCAAAGAAATATCAAACACTTTCTCTGATTTCAAATTTCAAGTTTCCACAGAAAAAAAAAAGAAAAAAAAAAGAAAAAGCCACATGAAGACTGTGCCTACTGCCTACCTCTTTCTCTCTGTCTCTCCCTCTCTCTCTCTTGAAGGTCTCTCAGTTCATTTACTTCTCTGAGAGTAAATTTCTGTTGGCATATTTCGAGGTCCAAAATTGATTGAAACACACTTTGATGTCTATGCCACTGGAGCATGATTACATAGGCTTAACAGAGACTTCTTCAATGGAAAGAAGCTCTGAAAAGATTTCTTCTTCCTGGTCAGCCATAACAGTCTCAGAGTACTCTAGCTCTAAGCTGATCTTCAACAACATCTCAGACCCATTTGGGTTTGCAGTGAAGAGAAAGTCAGATGGCCAAGTTCTTTTCAACTCGAGCTCTGATCCTAAAGACCCATATGGTGAATTGGTGTTTAAGGACCAGTACCTGGAGATTTCGACGGTGTTTAAGGACCCGACCTCAGCTCAGTTGGTAGAGCAGCAGGACTGAAGAAGGAGGGAGGGACTTGGTGGTTTTCTTTTCGGGCCACGACCGAAATGATGAGCAGCACCCACCGATAAAGAATAGCACCCACCGAAATGATGAGCTTCCCACCATCTTTTTCAATTATTTTTATTCTATATTATTTAATATTAATATTAATGCATGTTCTAAGGGCAGGTCAAATGAAAACACAGTGACAAGCGTGATACCTTACAGCAAATTAGCACTAAGTTGCAGATGGCCATGCTTCTATAATATATATATATATATGAAAAGTTGATGGTAATATAATATACTATATTTATCTGCCATTCTATTACTAACCTTTAACAAAATGGACCCTCGGTAATACTAAATATATTATCAGTGGGAGACCATTAGTAATACTAACACTTTTCTTATATTTTCAGTGGTGGTTTTTATTCCCACATTTATTTTATTTACTGTATGGTGTAGGTTTATTACCCATACAACAGTATTTATTTAAAAGGGTGGTGCGGGTTTATCGTCCACGCCTTTACTTTTATTTAAATGTATGGAGCAGAATTAGTGCCCATACAAGCACGTTTACTTTACCGCAAATTTACTTTTACTTAAAGTATGATGTGGAATTGACCCTCATACTTTATGAAATTACTTTACTGTACATTATTTACTGTATGGTGTAGGTTTATTACCCATACAACAGTATCTATTTAAAAGGGTGGTGCGGGTTTATCGTCCACGCCTTTACTTTTATTTAAAAGTATGGAGCAGAATTAGTGCCCATACAAGCACGTTTACTTTATGAATTTAATTTACCGCACATTTAATTTTATTTAAGGTATGGTGCGGGATTAACGTCCATACAGCAAGCAATTTAATTTATGAATTTATTTTACCGCACATTTACATTTATTTAAAGTATGTTGCGGGTTTATCGTCCATACCAGTAATTTATTTACCAGCAATTTATTTTATGGATTAATTGTGCTGTATGATGAGTTTTTACAGTAAGCAGATCAGGACCAGAAGTTCCTTGATCCTCATCATACAATTACATCAGGACTTGAACATCCTTGATGATGATATTAATATGAGAGCTGGCAGTCTCTCCGGTACTATTTTTGTAAACATGTGATTGGACTTGAGGGTCCTTGATCCCTGACATGTAAATAAGGACCTGGGGTTCCTTAATGATGTAACAGTACCGTATTGGTTCATAATGCCGTACACATGGATGATAACTGTACTGGCAAATGTACTGTAAACATGAATAGATACGTATTCATGACTTGATGAATAGTACCGGATATATGAATAGTGATGTATACATAAATATTAACCATTTTGGGTAAACCATCACTATTCAAAAAGGAACCTGCAGTTCCTTAAACTCATGGATGAGCAATTAAATGAGATGCCAGAAGTTCCTCAAGATATGGACAATTATGTAAGGGCTTGAAGTCCAGAAATATGTACAGAAAATTGTAAAAATGTCCATACCATGAGAATATGTGATTTTGGCTTGAGGTTCAAAATCTAACAGTGTTGAGAACCTAAAGTTCCAACAATTAAATGGACAACCCTTGAGGTATTATTGCAAATTGTGGTACGCCACATATTTCTTTGGCATAAGAAGATGATGAATTTAATAAAGTTCGATTTTGCTATAATCGACACCTCAAGGAAGAAATATATTTTGTAAATTCCGGTTGTTAAAAATACACCGTGAAATGGATAATATCAGTATAAACCTTAAATGATGAATTGAGGCTCCCCACATATTTTGTTATATCTGGGCTGGAAGCTCATGAACCCAAATATATGAGATATTAGCGTGGTTTTACTCAATCCATATTTCATGTTCATTTGAAAAGGGCGAATAAATTCTGAGTTTGTGTTTAGCCCAGGCCAAAAGTTCCGGGCTCCCATACGTTGAAATATGAAATTTGGGAGAGTCGATGTGGTTATTTGAACCTATAAGGCACAAGGTTCCAAACCGTCATTTTGAAAAGACGTAAAAACCACAGGTGCAAGTTTAAGAATGTGCGCAATTATTATAACAGGAACATACAACAGATAGATTTTTTCCACCTGCAATGAAAGTGCAGGCCCTACAAAATCTATAAAATTACATTATGTTCTGGAAGCCTCTGAAGGAAGAGGACGACGCCTCTTAAGCTTAGCCATGAGCCTCTCGTAGTCTCCTAAAATTCTTTCATTGGAGACCTGCAGCATGTCTAGCCTTCTCAGTGTATCAACAGAGTACGAACTCACCAGTTTCAACAAGGCATTATTCTCTCCTTTAAGTTTCTCAACCTCCTGTTGAGACTCATGAAGCATTCTTTGGAGAGACGAATTTTCAGTTGTTAACTTCTGAACCTCGTTTGCTCTAGCATGCAAACGATCAGCCATGTTAGAAACAGAAGCAGCACTCTGAATGCTAGAAGCCATTGAGTCATCAATAGCCTCTTCCTCAGACCTCCCTGTTAACAGCATTTCATCCATTGGAGTAATGAAATTCCTAGCTACTATGACAGTAGTAGCATCATTCATCATCACAGAATCATTAACTGTGAGATGACGGTTTTTGGATACAAAGGATGGACGCCAAACTTTGGCGTCACTGGTTGTTGTGGGAGCATCATTTAAATTGAAATAATTTGGGCAGGAAGAAGAGGAAGCCATTTTTAAGAAGGTTTCAAAGAAAAGTCTTAAGAAAACTAAAGTTTCAGAAAATGAAGGAAGTTAAGTTGAAACGCAGTTGCTCCAATCAAGTTTTGCAAAGGCAATATCTATAGGAGGAAATATGGCTACAGTTTTTCAGGATCCCAATATCTTCTCGGATCCCCATATTCTCTTTTTCTTTCCCAGATTCCAAAACTCCACGCGGCCTCCATTAATGTTTGTCGGCACTTTCGGCGTCTTCAAGTATTATTTTCGTCAAAAGCCGATCTTGCTTTGCGGATTTCACGGAGCTATTTTTTCAAAAGTACCCCGAGAATCTCGCAATTTTCCTATGGTTAATTTGAAATTCACCGGTTCTACCTATTCCTCTTATTTGTGTATAAATGTGTTACTAACGAAATTTTCTTTGCAGAAGACATCCAGTTTTCTCCATACCTAGTGATGCGATATCTACTTATTTTTCTTATCAGTGAGCACTCAATATGCCCGAGAAAGCAAGACTATCTCTGATCATCCATTCAGGAAGCGAGACTATCCCTGATCACGTTTCCGCCACATCAGGGAACTGTGAAGGCGACCTTATGCTCTAATCTCCGGAAGTTCTTCTAGACTAGAAGAAATGAGAGCTTGTTGTTTGCTCCCACCAGCTTCCTTCCTTGATTGCTGAGCTTGTTGTCTGCTCCCACCAGCTTCCTTCCCTGATTGCTTACCTTCTCTTGCAATCAATATCACAATTTTTTTTGCATTTTTTCTCTTTTTGTAACTCTCTGTTCATAAGAGATTTTATTTCTTTAGAATGAACATCTGAAGAAAAAATCCATGAAGTGATCCTAACTCTGAGGGTTATTTGCTTTTGACAGAGAAAAGAGTTGTGATTTTGCTCTTGCAGGATATGACTAGATCATCAAGCGCTACATTATATTTACTGGGCCAATACGAGCTTGAATGATACTTGAGAAAAGTTTCTCCCACCTAAGGATGTAAGCAATACTTGTGTTATTTTATGCTTATATACTTATTTGATATTTTATCTTGAAAGGTAACCAAATGGGGAGATAAGTCTGTTCCAAAAGAATGGCTCGTATGTATCCATGAATTATTAATGCAAATTTTACAGATTGCAAGTTGGATACATTGATAATACACTGCACAGATTAAAGTCCCATAAGAACAGAATATGGGTATAGCAGTGATCAATATGATGCACGCCTGTTGCGTAGCAAATGATGTGGATTGAAGTCCCGAAAGGACAATCCTTTGACATGTCAATATTGATATTGTGCACGCTAATGCGTAGCAAATTGTATGGGTTAAAGTCCCAGAAATTAATTGACATGTATGTATTAATCTGTGGCATGCCTGCAGCATGACAGATATATGGGTTCTAAATGTTCCAACTCCCTAAATGGAGATTTTCCACGCCCTATGTAAAATAACGCTCCATTGGAGGTTATAATCCACATTCTCACATAATAAAAGCCCCCTGAAGTGGCTTGGGTACCCAAAAGCAAAGAAATGCTTATAATTGATGCATGCACGTGCAAATGAGAATGATGGGATCATGAATTGATGAATGACAATTTTTGGTTTTGGAGTAGCTACTCAAATCATCAATGGGCTGTGTTGATTGGAACCACGTTCAGTTATTAAATGTCGACAATATCATTGGCCAAAATGGAATGAGGTAATTCCATTATAGATGAGAATGAACGTGAAAGAACAAACCCACAGTACGAAACCCAAAAGATGTTAATACTGAAATTTATACTTGGGTGTTTAGAATAAAAGGGAATATATCTACTTTGTATGACACAATGTTTCTGGCAGAAACAAGGAATGTTGGGTTTTCTCCATATTTACATATTCAATTGTGCCCCCTTTATTGCACATTTACAGAGACCAACATGTTATTTTTAAGGGTTATTAAATGCACGGAGCATATCGCCAGAAGCGATTCCCTAAAGATGTATAAATAGCTGGGTAAAAGCTATATAATGTGTCACAAAATTTAATCCCCTTTAAACAAAATCCTTGAAAGGGTTGAAATTGCATGAAGCAAGTCCCTGAAGGACATGTGCCTGAAGCACAAAATCTGTACTCAATACTAATGTGCATAAATTACCTCAGTGAGTACATTGATTATAATGTGTTTGCAACACATTAAAACTTCTGAAGAATTCACGAAATATTTGTCTCGACTTAAAGATCGAGCATTATGCCAATGAGATTCTTGCTTATACTAAGACAGTATTGAAGTATTTTTTTTTTAGGATTATCCGTTGGACACTTAAATGTTTTTCCGGAAGTATACTAGACTAGATAGAGCTTAGCTCCATCACCACCACTTTGAGATGATGTGAGGCATATTTAATGCTATCTAAGCACAACACTATATACGGGCATATTTTTGAGTGAACTTATAAATAGCCCAAGTGTTATTAGATATGCGGACTCTGGAAATCTCTATGGTCGCTTACTGGAAAAAACTAGTCATGAAGTTTTCAGGGGGAGATATTCATAAAGGGGAGTGTGGTTTTAATAAAGACCTCCATACACTGTACTCTTTTTCCTTCATCCAGGTTTTTATCCCACTGGGTTTTTCCTGGTAAGGTTTTAACGAGGCAGTGTCGCTCAAGATTGACTCATAGAAGCAGTGTCAACTACGATATTCAGAAAGGTGATCGACAGTATGACTTAAAGATATTTTGCCAAGCATCAGGGGGAGCGTGCTATCAATAAAGATCTTCAAACACTGTACTCTTTTTCCTTCGTCTAGGTTTTTATCCCACTGGGTTTTTCCTGGCAAGGTTTTAACGAGGCAGTGTCGCACGCGTGTCAATATATATAGAATTTTATGTTACACATGATTATGTACTCTTTTTCTTTTTGACCAGTTTTTATCCCACTGGGTTTTTAATGGCAAGGTTTTTAACGAGGCATATTCCATATCATTTGTGGTCTCCAAGGGGGAGTGTTGTAAATATATAAGGTGGAGCCCACCTCCATTAGAAGATGCTTGCCTATAAATAAGGCTTCCCCCTACTTGTAATACACACACACATGAGATTGGAAACAAACATTGAATGAATAGAAATCAGTTTCTATACCTCCTCTCTATCTCAATTCTCTCCAATTTCTCACTAGATTTATAACACGGTCAAGCTTATAAGAATGGGCCTTTGTGCGTTTGCCTCTAATTGTAATTTTATTAATATTATATTACGTAGGTAGAAGAAAATACATACCACTATATACAAGCAACAAATAAACTATCCAAACACCCAAAAAAACAAGTAACAAAAGAAATTATACTTCCTTTCAAATCGAATAAATGAAAAAATACTCTGTCTAAACACAATTTTTTTGGTAGGTGTGAGAACACAAACACATTAAATTTCATGTAGGTATTTCGGATAAACACAAACAGTTTTTTGGCAAATATGTTAAATTTCCTGTAAGAATATTGCCTAAACGCAAACATTTTTTATTAGTTATTTTAATGAGAACAGAAACACGTTAACTTTCCTGTAGGTACATAGAAGAGAAAATGGATGTGGAAACAAGATAATTGAATTTCAAGAACGAATTATCACTAAAGAGCAAGAAAAGATTATGTGCTTGAAATCATCAATACTATTTTTTTTTTCTTTTGTCAAAGAATTGTTAAGATTGTTAGGTTGATGGTATTGGCTTCAACTTTATTTCAAGGTTTGTTTCATTTCACATGACCTTTAGATTTAAAAAGTATATAAATGCAGGTTTTGGAAAATGAAATACTTAAAAGATTGATATAACTTTGTGTTTTGTTTTTATACATAAGATATAAACTTGTATGTGTAATTAAGCTAAAAAAAATCAAAATGTTGTAAAAAAAAAATTGACCATAGGCACTTGAACTGTAATGAGTGTCGCTATTTCTACCCCCCGGCCTATTTTTCCATTCACCTTATTTTTCCACCGACCATGTAAATTTCAAAAAATACAATCCTATCTTTTCACCCACCATTATTTCTAAAATAGCCTTCAATTGTTCAAGTAAAATAATAATAAAGTCTCTCGCCTTCTCTCTCACCATACTCACCATATTCAACCCTAATCAAACGTAGAGAAGTTTTTGTATTGCTTTGTGCTTGTTTTTTGTATTACAAAACCATATCGATTAAAAAAAGTAAAGAATTTTTTTCACCAAAAAAAAAGTAAGAAAATTCGAAACTAGGTCGACGGGGAAGAAGTACAAAGTACAGAGACCTATAAGTTCTAGGATTATTATAGGATTATATTGTGACATTAAGTGACAATTTGGAAGTAAAATCATGTATATATATATATATTTTTAATTTCTGCCAAAGGACAAAACAATTCTGAAGTTGATTGCATGTCGATTTCTTGATGGCTTTAAGAAACAGAGTAGTCAATACTACTTGCCTTAGTGTACATGAAAAGGATAAGAAATGAAAGATGAGATTATATTAACCTCTCTCCTCCACCCATTTCATAAGCTGGCCGCGGACTTGACTTAGTGTACTTCCAAAAAAGAAATTAATATCTACTAAAATCCAAAAGAGAAAGATATAAAAATCAGCAAAGAAAAGCCAATATAACGTCACATTATTACTCAAAATGAATTTATTAGGGTGGCCATTAACTTCAAACATGCAAAATCCTTTTAATATTTTACAATACATTGCCTTGATCGGTGAAAACTTAGAAAATATTGGAGGGGCAGGGCCACCTCTGCCCTAAAGGTGGCTCCGCCTCTGTGTCTGCCAACTATTACCCCCTTGTTAATTAATGGTACTCCAATCATATTATAGTTGAGTTGTTCACTTGTCTCCTTGGCTATAATTAATGTTACAACAATCTTATTAGAGGGTGCAAATTCATCATTACCATCTTATTAGAGGGTGAAAATTCGAAATTAGATCGATGAATTTGCACCCTCTAATAAGATGGCTGTAGTATTGACTACTCTGTCAATACTACACTAAGTGAAGTCCGCGCCCAGCTTATGAAATGGGGTGAGGTGAGAGGTTAATATAATCTCATCTTTTATTTCTTATCCTTTTCATGTACACTAAGGCAAGTAGTATTGACTACTCTGTTTCTTAAAGCCATCAAGAAATCGACATGCAATCAACTTCAGAATTGTTTTGTCCTTTGGCAGAAATTTTTGTTTTAAAAAAAAACATGTTTTTACTTCCAAATTCTCACTTAATGTCACGATATAATCCTATCATAATCTTAGAACTTATAGGTCCCTGTACTTTGTACTTCTTCCCCATCGACCTAGTTTCGAATTTTCTCGGCATGATTGACTACCTTAGGGACAAATTCACAGTGCTGAGCTGAGGGGCAAAAGTGGACTTGTCCTCTCGACACGGTTATGTCCCCGGATGAATGCCGGAGAAAGGAATTTAGTGACCGCCGGCGGCAGTTTGGAGGCCAACCCCAGCAGCAGTAGCAGCAGCAACATAAACAAGAAGCACAAGGTTAGGTAGAACAGAGGTGGCCAGGAAGAGGAGTGTGAAAAAAGCAGAAGCCACAAGAGTGAAGCAACTGAGAGTGAACCAAACAGCATCATGATGATTTGGCACCATTTGTATATGTATTCATAGCTATCAAATTCATCGCTACTAATAATAGCAAGCTTCAAAAATAATCGTAGTAGCCCTAGCAAGCTGAAGGCCAAGCAATATGCGAGGGCGCTAGACAGAACAACCATCATGATTATGGGGTGTTTTTTGAACAGATCCTCTTCTGTATATCGCAACTGGACCAAAGTCAGGATTGTAGGAATGGTGAAGGCAAGAATATTATTCTTTTTGCCATGATGACGGCTAGATGTTGTTGAAGCTTGGAGCAATGTTGGTTGTTGCGCTGCAAAGTTTATGAACAACTGCTGATTGGTGATGAAGTAGTACTGTACGCATACCTTAGCCGTATTAGAACTGTGAGGATTCATGATATAAAACTTATAAGTTGCCATGCTAGCTATTTTGGTTTGATATTAGGTTTATATGCAGAAAGAAGCTTGTACTCCAGCATCATTGAGAACGTAATTTGATGACGCCAAGCATACATTGGCCGCACTTACTCTAGATTTCACCATCTTTTTATTTATTTATTATTTATTTTTAATAGTAAGTTTATCTTTTCCCCTTGAAATTTATTTTTTCTTACCTACAACCCATCCCGTTATTTTTTCTATAAATTAGCCCTTTGGCACATGCATGCCAACTGGTTTTCTTTTTTATTTTATTTTTATTTTATTTTTAGAATTAAGAAAAGATAATATGGGTAGTTATGTTCCATAAAAGTAGGACATATTATCTGAATTTTGTTTTTAATTTTAATATTTTTAATATGGAAAAGTGTGAATTTACCATATTATCCTCATTTAATTAATATTTTGAATTCTTAATGTTTGCATTAACCAAGGGCATTTTCTGGTATTTTGAATGTTTCACCATTCTCTGCCTTTTGTTTTATATATATAGATATATAACTTTTATAAGAAAAATCGGGTGACTAGGATCCAACTAAGCCAGTTACCTAATTAAGCTACAAATTTAATTTATTGTACTTTTTAGATTCCAAAAATACCCTCATTACAGTTTACCTTTCCTCAATTAATTGTGTTGTTTTATTATTATACTATTGACTTTATTTTTCAACTGATTTAGATTAGACATAATTAGAACTTTGAGTTCTAAGATTTTTGAACTTCGGGTCATATTAGGAACTTCATGTCCTTAAATATAAATTATTGAAATGAAAAAAAATAACTGAATATAACAATAAAAATAAAATAATAATTAAAATATTAGAATAAAATAAATTATTGGAACTTCTAGTTCCAGTTAAAGAAAAATCAAAGAACTGCAAGTCTTGATTTCCTTTATGAGAATTGTAGAACTCCAAGTCCTTGTATAGATATTATATGGATTGAGAACTAAGAGACTTCGGGTCTTTATTTAATTATATACGAATAATTTAGGGACTTCGGGTCCTTGCATAAAATAAAAATGAAACTAAAGAAAAGAACTAAGTAAAAATAAAATAAAATAAAAATAAAAATAAAATATTGCAATAAAATAAATTGTTGAAACTTCTGGTTCCAATGAAAAATGTGTTAGATAAAAAGTGTAATAAAGAAATTAAAAATTCACCCAACATAATCTCACTCTTATTTACAAAAAGGAGTTTTTATTTTTAATTGAATATGACCCACTCAAGATAAAAAATATCTCTTAATTATAATCTCTTTATAAAGAGAAAACCCTTTGATTCCAATATGAAAAATGAAATAAATAATGGAATTTGATTTGATGTTACAGCTGCATCCAGGGAATCCTAGACTGCCTACATACCCCATTTTGGGGATCAAGCCTTTTGTAGTTCTCACATAATTTGATTGGACTTTCAAGGAATGAATGACCCCTTGAAAGAATTTGTGGTATGAGAAATATTTTATGGAATTTGGATGAATGTGGTTGGACCAGGGATTCAATTTGATTTTGTGGTTGGAAAAGTGTTTGGGGCGAATTTGGTTAAGGACACCAGGGATTCTGTTTGGACTTGCGGTCGTATCTGGATTGAATTTCCAAATTGCCTACGTATCCTTGGCGGAATCAAACCAGACGTAGTTCAGAAATTTTGATTGGATTTTCAAAGAATGAATTACCCATTGAAAGAATTTGTTGTTTGAGAGATTTGAATTTGATCTCACTGAAATTTGCACGGGTAGATGACCCATGAGGAAATTTAGAATGGTTTTGTACCATTTGAGAAATTTGGGATTTTCGTATCAATTATTTGCTAATTGATACGTTTTTTTTTATTTTGAAGGGAATTTTGGACGGACCAATTTTGATTTGAGGAAAAGGTCCATCCAACTTTATTTGATGGTTTGTTAACTGGTATTTTCTAGCAATTGAGAATTGTCAATGGTTGGCTCCATTAAATATGTGGGAGTTGTTATACTGTTTGAACACTTGAATTTGGAAGATGAACCACTTGCCCTTCATCATTCTTTGACGATTTTTGGATATTTGGCTGGGAACATGCGAGTCTCTGCATGTCCAGCAAAACCAATTGGTTGGGCTTTGGGTTTGCTATTATCACATCTTCACTAAACAACAAACTCTCCACCCCAGTTTCTTCCTTTACTTTTTCACTAAACAACAGCAGTGCATTCCTTCTTTGATTTGTGATTGGAGCTTTTGCTGGGGCAAAGTCCCATTTAGCTTGCCCTGCAGGACGCCAGAGATAGGCTTGCTGCCCACTTGTGCCTTCATTTTCTTCTTTATTTGTTAAAGACTCCAAGGCTCCAGGGAAATTGAGGGGTGCAAATTAATTCTCTTGTGCTTGACTTGGAGAAGTTTTGGTCTGACAAGAAAACAGTTTTCTTTTTGAACATAAACCTCTTGAATATCTTTGTCTATCTGTTTGTTACTCAAGAGCACCTGCATTATTTTCATCAGGTATGTCTAAAGAAAATTAATAGGCATTTTAATGAGCCCATTAATTTACTCACATATGGTTTTGAGGATTTAAAAATTAATCAATTAACCACATAAATTATTTGGACCACCCATTAAATATTTTGGGCTTTTGAGAGTTAATGGGTAATTTGTTTTGTCGACCCATCAATTTGTTTTTCGGGCCTTTTAGTTGGTCCATAAATAGAAGGTCCATGTCAGAAAAACTTTGAGAGCTAGTTGCATTTGAAATCGATATCTATTTGGAGTAGTAGAGATCGATCCAAACTGAGCCACTCCCATCCTTATCTGGATCAATTCAAACTGAACCCAATTATATATCTCTTCAGCCACTCATCTGCCACAATCAATACGGAGCCTAGAGTCTTAGACGCCAAAACCAAGGCAAGACCTTTGCTTTGCTCCTATCTGTCAGACTACATAAACCATTAAAATATTAATTTGAGGTCTTGGGAACTTGAAGGCAGACTTTGGACTACATAACCCATTGGAAATATGGGAGCTTAAAGACAACACGTCAGTTTGTCAAAGTACAAAGGTACTTTTTCTTTGCTTTGTCCCTTTTTGGCTTTTTCTTCCTTGTTTTGTTTCTTTTTCCGTTCTTTGCTTCTTTCTTCTTGCGAGCTTTCTCCCTAAGCTCTTGTTGTTTGGCTTTCAATTGCTCTGATGGGAGAGAAGGTTTTGGAGCCTCAACTTTGGTGTTGACTAGTACTGATGGCATTATGCTTGGATGATTTTTATGTTCCACCACCCAATTGGCTGTAGCCTCCAAGCTAGCATAGTGAAGTGTACGAGTTGGGTTTCATAGAGAGGAGAATTTTCAAGGACATATGGCCTCAAAGTGGTGCAGTGTATTCAGACGAGCCTTTACATGGCTCCTTTGCTTATTTTTTTATTATTCATCTTGACAGAGCAACAGAGCCTTTCTTGTTGGCTATGACCTCCATCCTTTCCTTTTTGTTTGCTGATGCTTTGGTGCATTCTTTTCTTCATTTGATTGCAGACTGAGATCTTTTGGGAAGGGCTATCATAGTGCCAGTGACAGAGTGAGAACCCTTTGTGGTTTCTGCAAATTGTTGCAGAGGAATGCTGCTTTGGTGACCTTCGTGGGTGTGAATCATCAGTCTCTGTAAGCTTTCTGGCAATCATTAATTTCTGTCTGTCTTTTAATATCTTCTTTTATATTTTCTTCTGTTTATGCCAAACTATGAGACTAAAACAAGATTGTTGATTTTTTTTCTCCATTTGCAGCAAGTTTTGGCCCCTGTTCTTTCTCCAATTTGCAGAATTTTTGCTCTGCTGAAGGTGGGTTGGGCAAGTAACAAAGCGTCTGGTCTGTTGATGTTTTCTATTTTTTTTGGTACTCAAGAACACTCGCAAGGTCTTCTCTGAGTACCACAATGTGCCTATGGACACTCACAAGGTGTTCACAGCACTTGTACAGTGGGGTTCTTGCAGAAGCCCATCTGTAATTCACAACAGAGAGGTCCTTGTGAGAGCTCTCTTTGTGTGAGTAGCACAGCTATTGCCAATTTGGGAGGATTTGTTTGTATTTTTCCACTGCTGAAGCCTCTGTTGATATGATACATTTCTTGATATCAAACATGGAGGAAGTTCAAACTTCTGTACGATGGCCTCACATACATATTTTTTTTGCCTGCAAGTCAGTTGTACATAAAAGGATACTCAAATGAATTTGTTTATACCTTCTGAATGGTATTATGACAGAGCTTCGTATCTCTTTTGCTTGCTTCTCTTCTTTGGATTTCTGTAGCAGTTTTTTTTTCTTTCTGTGTATTTCTGCAGCAATTTGGTGCTTTTTTCTCCTCTGTCCTCTTTGCCTCCTTTAGTCCCTTTTTATAGACTTAGAGGAACTGACAGAGTGGAGCCAGTTATGGCCTCACGTATTGTGTGGGTGGGAGTAACTTCCCATTTTCAGTCACTCCTCAACGTACATGTTCTGTTACTGCTTAATATTTTCTTGTAAAAATATTAATATTAATTCATTTGGGCCTAAACCAATTTAGCAACAAGTCCACAACACCATTTTATCTATGGGCCCAACTTCTTTAAACTTGGGCCAAAATTTAATTTGCTGTCAATGAACTTTTTTATTTCAACAAAATGAATCAAAGAACTTCAGGTCTTCATTTGCCTTTTAAGAATTTGGGAACATCAAGTCCACAAATATTTATATCTTATAAGGATTAAAATCTAAAGATTTTCTGACCCTACATGATTGAATAAGAACTGAGTAACTTCTAGTCTTCCATTAATATTTATATTATAAGGATTTAAATCGAAGGATCTTTTGGCCCTTATATGATTGAAAAAGAACTTAGGAACTTCTAGTCCTCCATTAGTTGTATAAGAATAGATTCTTGAGTCTCTCACTTTGCTCCTTAATGAAAATCTTGGATTTCTGACAAGTAAAAAAATATAGTTGAAATCTTGTAAGTAGATAGACAAGATATATATCTATAATAAAAATGCAAATTCGTCAAAATTCATGCACTACATATGTAAATGAGAAATATAATAAAACAATTCTTATTTGTTTGAATCTTGTCATTCAACTTCCTTTTGATGATGCAATCTTTATATTTTGATATTCTGAAGCTTTTTAAATTTCTATATTTTAGCAAGATAATAATGATCTATATCTCTTATATAATAATGAAGTTATAAACTTGTGTAGCCAAACTGATGGAGAAAATTCCATTAGAAGTTGATCCCCAAACAAATTTATAAAGGCAATACAGAATATAATTTTTCAAGATTCCAAGTTCCATGAATAATATAATCCCAAACATTTTCATCTATGTTAGAGATTTGAGCTTATCCAATTGAATGTCCGAAATTTTATATTTTTACCATTATCAATAATCTATCTCATTTATTCGAGTAAAATACAATAAGTTTTACACACATGTCAACTTGTGATTATTAGCATAAAAATAAGAGCTCCTATCATGGAATTAGTAGGTTTTGCATTTGCCTTAAAAAACAGAACAATTCCTGAGTTATTTTTTATGCAAGAGTTGTACCCACCAATTATCAGGTTGACTAATAATTTTCCATCCGAAACTTGGCAACTGACGCATTATTAACTAATTGTAGTTTTCTAAGACAAAGACCACCAAAGTCTTTCTAGATCTCGCCATAATTTGATGACTCCATGCATAGATGGGCCCCACTTTACTCCCAACAACATCGTCTGTCCTTAAATAGGCTGTTCGTGTTGTGGGATCAGCATCTTAGTGTGAACGTGAGACTTTTAACACAAGGAATTTCTCCCCTTTGATCAGGAACCATATATCCCAAAAATTAAAACATTGTTATAAATCTAGTGAGAAAATGGAGAGGAAATTGAGAGAGAGAGAAGAGAATGTTTTCTCATTCATTATTGTCATTTCTCTTAGTATTATCAATCTGATATCTATAGGCAAGGAAATGTGATGCCCGTGAATGTGCAATAACTTCATGCACCAAATAGTAAGTGGGCTCCACCTTCTTGACTTTTACAACACTCCCCCTTGGAGACCACAAATGATATGGAATATGCCTCGTTAAAAACCTTGCCAGTAAAAACCCAGTGGGATAAAAAAAAACTGGTCAAAGGGAAAAAGAGTACATAATGATGTGTAACATAAAATTCTGTGTATATTGACGCGCGTGCGACACTGCCTCATTAAAACCTTGCCAGGAAAAACCCAGTGGGATAAAAAACTGGACGAAGGAAAAAGAGTACAGTGTTTGAAGATCTTTATTGATAGCACGCTCCCCCTGATGCTTGGCAAAATATCTTTGAGTCAAACTGGTTATCACCTTTCTGGATATCGTAGTTGACACTGCTTCTGTGAGTCAATTGTGAGCGACACTGCCTCGTTAAAACCTTACCAGGAAAAACCCAGTGGGATAAAAACCTGGATGAAGGAAAAAGAGTACAGTGTATGAAGGTCTTTATGAAAACCATGCTCCCCCTGATGAATATCTCCCCCGGAAAAATTTAGGACTAGCTTTTGTCCAGGAAGCGACCATAAAAATTTCCAAAGTCTGCATATCTAATAACACTTGGGCTATTTGTAAGTTCACTCAAAAATATGCCCGTATATGGTGTTATGCTGAGATAGCATCAAATATACCTCACATCATCCCAAAATGATGGTGATGGAGTTGAGCTCTATCTGGAAAATACGATGTACGGTCCATTATACTTCTGGAAAATCTGTAAAGTGTCCAACGGATAATCCTCATAAAAATGCTTCAATACTTTCTTAGTATAAGCAAGAATCTCGTTGGCATAATGCTCGATCGAGACAAATATTTCATGAATTCTGCAGAAGCTTTAATGTGTTGCAATCACATGATAATCAATGTACTCACTGAGGTAATTTATGCATATTAATATTGAGTACAAATTTTGTGCTTCAAGCACATGTCCTTTAGGGACTTGCTTTATGCAATGTCAATCCTCTCAACGGATTTTGTTTAAAAGGGGATTAAACTTTATGACACATTATATAGCTTTAACCCAGCTATTTATACATCTTTAGGGAATCACTTCAGGTGATATGCTCTGTGCATTTAATAACCCTTAAAGATAACATGTTGGTCTCCGTAATTGTGCAGTAAGGGGGGAGGCACAATTGAATCTGTAAATATGAAAAGACCCAACATTCATTGTTTCTGCCAGAAACATTGTGTCATACAAAGTAGGTATATTCCCTTTTATTCCGAACACCCAAGTATAAATTTCAATATGAACATCTTTTGGGGTTCGTCCTGTGGGTTTGTTCTTTCACGTTCATTCTCATCTATAATGGAATTACCTCTTTCCATTTTGGCCAATGATATTGTCGACATTTAATAATTGAACGTGGTTCCAATCAACACAGCCCATTGATGATTTGAGTAGCTACTCCAAAACCAAAAATTGTCATTCATCAATTCATGATCCCACCATTCTCATGTGCATACGCATGCATCAATTATAAGCATTGCTTTGCTTTTGGGTACCCAAGCCACTTCATGGGGCTTTTATTATGTGGGAATGTGGATTATAACCTCCATTGGAGCGTTATTTAGTAGTAGGGCATGGATAATCTCCATTTAGGGAGTTGGAACATTTAGAACCCATATATCTGTCATGCTGCAGGCATGCCACAGATTAATACATACATGTCAATTAGTTTATGGGGCTTTAACCCATATGATGGGACTTTAACCCATATGATGGGACTTTAACCCATATAATTTGCTACGCATTCGGCGTGCACAATATCAATATTGACATGTCAAAGGATTGTCCATTCGGGACTTCAATCCACATCATTTGCTACGCAACAGGCGTGCATCATATTGATCACTGCTATACCCATATTCTGTTCTTATGGGACTTTAATCTGTGCAGTGTATTATCAATGTATCCAACTTACAATCTGTTAAATTTGCATTAATAATTCATGGATACATACAAGCCATTCTGTTGGAACAGACTTATCTCCCCATTTGGTTACCTTGCAAGATAAAATATCAAATAGGTATATAAGCATAAAATAACACAAGTATTGCTTACATCCTTAGGTGGGAGAAACTTTTCTCAAGTATCATTCAAGCGCGTATCGGCCCAGTAAAAATATCGCTTGATGATCTTGTTATATCCTGCAAGAGCAAAAATCACAATTCTTTTCTCTGTCAAAAACAAATAACTCTCAGAGTTAGGATCACTAAGTATAGAGAAAACTGGATGTCTTCTGCAAAGAAAATTTCGTTAGTAACACATTTATACACAAATACAATGAATAGGTAGAACCGGTGAATTTCAAATTAACCATAGGAAAATTGCGAGATTCTCGGGATACTTTTGAAAAAGTAGCTCCGTGAAATCCGTAAAGCAAGATCGGCTTTGAAAATAATACTTGAAAACGCCGAAAGTGCCGACAGGCATTATTAGAGGCCACGTGAAGTTTTGGACTCTAGGAAAGAAAAAGATAATATGGGGATTCGAGAAGATATTGGGGTCCTGAAAAACAGTAGCCATATTTCCTCCTATAGATATGGCCGTTGCAAAACTTGATTGGAGCAACTGCGTTTCAACTCAAATTTCTTCATTTTCTGAAACTTTAGTTTTCCTAAGACTTTCTTCGAAACCTTCTCAAAAATGGCTTCCTCTTCTTCCTGCCCAAATTATTTCAATTTAAATGATGCTCCAACAGCAACCAGTGACGCCAAAGTTTGGCATCCATCCTTTGTATCCCAAAATCGTCATCTCACAGTTAATGATTCTGTGATGATGAATGATGCTACTGCTGTCATAGTAGCTAGGAATTTCATCACTCCAATGGATGAAATGCTGTTAACAGGGAGGTCTGAGGAAGAGGCTATTGATGACTCAATGGCTTTTAGCATTCAGAGTGCTGCTTCTGTTTCTAACATGGCTGATCGTTTGCGTACTAGAGCAAACGAGGTTGAGAAGCTGACAACTGAAAATTCGTCTCTTCAAAGAATGCTTCATGAGTCTCAACAGGAGGTTGAGAAACTTAAAGGAGAGAATAATTCCTTGTTGAAACTGGTGAGTTCGTACTCAGTTGATACACTGAGAAGGCTAGACATGCTGCAGGTCTCCAATGAAAGGATTTTGGGAGACCACGAGAAGCTCATGGCTAAGCTTAAGAGGCGCCGTCCTCTTCCTTCAGAGGCTTCTAGAACATAATGGATTTTTATAGATTTTACAGGGCCTGCACCTTGATTGCAGGTGGAAAAATCTATCTGTTATATGTTCCTGTAATAATAATAGCGCACATTCTAAAACTTGCACCTGTGGTTTTTACGTCTTTTCAAAATGACGGTTTGGAACCTTGTGCCTTATAGGTTCAAATAACCACATCAAATCTCTCAAATTACATATTTCCATGCATGTGAGCCCGGAACTTTTGGCCTGGGCACAAACTCAGAATTGATTTGCCCTTTTCAAATGAAATATGAATTGAGTAAAAGCCATGATAATATCGCAATATAGTAGTGAAGAGCATTAACTACTATATACCCACAACTTCAAGTTCAGGATCTCTCATATATTTGGATCCATGGGCTTCCGGCCCAGATATAATAAAATATGTGGGGAGCCTCAATTCATTATTTGAGGTTTATATTGATATTATCCATTTCGCGGTGTATTCTTAACAACCGGAATTCACAAAGTATATTTCTTCCTTGAGGTGTCGATTATAACAAAATCGAACTTTATTAAATTCATCATCTTCTTATGCCAAAGAAATATGTGGCATACCACAATTTGCAATAATACCTCAAGGGTTGTCCATTTAATTGTTGGAACTTCAGGTTCTCAACACTGTTAAATTTTGAACTTCAGGCCAAAATCACATATTCTCATGGTATGGACATTTTTACAATTTTCTGTACATATGTCTGGACTTCAAGCCCTTACATAATTGTCCATATTTTGAGGAACTTCTGGCATCTCATTTAATTGCTCATCCATGAGTTTAAGGAACTGCAGGTTCCCTTTTTGAATATAGTGACGATTTACCCAAAATGGTTAATATTTATGTATACGTCACTATTCATGTGAATAGTACTATTCATCAAGTCATGAATACGTATCTATTCATCTGCCAGTACAGTTATCATCCATGTGTACGGCATTATGAACCAATACGGTACTGTTACATCATTAAGGAACTCCAGGTTCTTATTTACATGTCAGGGATCAAGGACCCTCAAGTCCGATCACATGTTTACAAATACAGTACCGGAGAGACTGCCAGCTCTCATTTTAATATCATCATCAAGGATCTTCAAGTCCTGATATAAATTGTATGATGAGGATCAAGGAACTTCTGGTCCTGATCTGCATACTGTAAAAACTCATCATACAGCACAATTAATCCATAAAATAAATTACTGGTAAATAAATTACTGGTATGGACGATAAACCCGCACCATACTTTAAATAAAAGTAAATGTGCAGTAAAGTAAATTCATAAAGTATGAGGGTCAATTCTCATCATACTTTAAGGAAAAGGTAAATTTGCGATAAAGTAAAGGCAATTATTGGTGGGTTCTTATCAACACCACGATCAAATAATATATATGATGTCATCTGGAATTGCCTCCCCTTTTTTTTTCTTCGGTGGAATTCCTCTCAAAGCTAGAGGAAATAGGAAACAATATAATATTATTACATTAATATATGTAATTAGAAAAGTTGAGACAAACCATAGTGCTCGTCAACCTTCACGTTTGTCTCCTCCCCTTTTTTTGTCTTCGGTGGAATTCCTCTCAAAGCTAGAGGAAATAGGAAACAATAGAATATTATTACATTAATATATGTAATTAGAAAAGTTGAGACAAACCATAGTGCTCGTCAACCTTCACGTTTGTCTGCTCCATAATTTCGTAAATAAAATTGATGAACATGAACCTGCAGAAGTTCCTCCTGTACACCTCCACTTGCTTTTTATGATCAATATAATTGTATAATATTAAAGGTAAAATAGGATAAAGAAAAACAGAGAACTTATCTCTTTTCCTCAGACCCACTGCTTCCACTTGCCTGACAAAAACTATTCCAACTTATAGATCTGACTTAGACCTTTACTTCTGCCGACAGTTATGAACTGTTTCATCCAGTTCCTCCATGTCTGAGTGCTGCGCAGAAGAGAGCAAGTTCCAGTGGGAGAGTTGCGCCCCCAACTCAAATTCCAAGGTGGCCAATGACTCGGCAGATAGGAGAGGAAGGTAAGAGAGAGTCTCGAACTTCTTCAATCCAATTAGAGACCACTCTCTCTTTCTCTAAGCTTCAGAAGCCGCGATTCCAAGACCTCGCCGTTTAAGCTCACGGTTCCTTCCAAGCTTCCCTTCGCGATCCGATTCGCCAGAGCGTCAACGACTTGCCCGACCCGCTCGCGCCGAGAACCGCGAGTATCTCTCCTTCCCGAGCTTCTCCAGAGATGTCGTTGAGCAGCGTCTTCGTTCTTGTGAACAGGCCATTGACAAGATTCCCTTGTGCCTCCTTGTTATTGGAAGCAGAGGCCTTGGCAAGCTCAAGAGGTCTCAGCTGGGTTCGTCGGAATTGCCACCAGTTCCGATCGGTGAAACCAGTTTTTCCGGCTGCTGTCTGAGATTGATCTGCTGATTGTAGTAGTGGTGGTCCTTGTGGTGGCTGAAGAAGGCGGAGGCCGGAGATGAAAAGCTAGAGCTGGGTATGGATCCGATTCTGCAAACGGTGCTTCAAGAGGAACTTGAAGAACACGCTGTAGAGCTTAACAGCTACGCTTGGTATTTCTCTCTTTTTACCGAAGTCCCATCGTGCTTGTATAAGTTTGGTCTATCTTTCAACTTTTCACATCTATCTGCTATGTTTTGTGTGAATATGAATTCGACTCTGTGATAGATATGAAATCAATTTCATAGAGAATCCAGTGAAAATTGCTTGCTTGTTGTGTGGCCTGTCAGCTCTGTAGGGAGTAGAATTGGTTGAGAAATGAGAGGAGGGCACATGAGAGAAGACCCAGGAACCACGTCCGGAATTGGTCTAACTCTTCCCGCTGGTGTTTGATTTGGGTAGCCAAGTCCTCTGTTAAAAACAGAGAACAAAGCTGAAGATTGTTGTTGCAGAGAGAAAAGAAGGATTGAAGGTGAGATTTCAGTGGCAGCTGAAGTTTCTGATTTGCAAGAGAGATCGAACAAATCTATGAGCAAACTTGGTTCTGCAGGATTTGATCGAATTTCTCAGCTGGTATTTTAGAGATATTCGTGCTGATAACGTGTTATAAATCTAGTGAGAAAATGGAGAGGAAATTGAGAGAGAGAGAAGAGAATGTTTTCTCATTCATTATTGTCATTTCTCTTAGTATTATCAATCTGATATCTATAGGCAAGGAAATGTGATGCCCGTGAATGTGCAATAACTTCATGCACCAAATAGTAAGTGGGCTCCACCTTCTTGACTTTTACAACAAACATATATATACACTCAGTTTATACTCTCTCTCTCTCTCTCTCTCTCTCTCTCATTTGTCATTTTATTAGGATATTTGTATAATTTCAATCAATCATTGTGTCCATTCCACGTATCACATTTTTAATAAAAATATGATATATATATGTTCAGGATCTATTTTATGATGGTCGTGCATCTATTTGAAACGATACTCACGAGATGATTCGTTAATATGATACAAATAAGATGGCACTCCCATTTGAAGTGTTAAATTTTGCAATTTGAGGCAAATGAACTGAGAAAAAAAAGATGGTAAATTGTACACGTAGTATTTTGTAAAGTATATGTAAAATGCAGGTGGAGAAGCATAGGCAAAAGCTAGAGTTTCTTATCAAATTATCAAGATTCCTTTCCTAATTTTGTGAAGCATATTGAGGAATACGTTTAAAATGGTGTTGTTGACAATAGTAAGTATTTGGGACCACACCCACTCAATGTTTAATTTTTTTTTTTTAAAAAAAAACAAGTACTATGTTGTTATGCTTTTTTTCAATACATTATATGACAAGAAAGTATATGACCAAATGAGTCAACACAAGTGACCGACATGTAATGTTCATACTTTATAGCAGTATGTTCAAAGATCTTATTGAAATAAATAATATGAATTAGTTACATGAAGTACACGTTTGCTTGTTTAGTGATATGTTCATATTATTTTAATTTAGTCTAAATTATGAGAAATGGAGATTTGCTGAGTGGAAAGCACATCCTCTTTAGCCAACTTAACTAAGCTCATGTCTTCGATTTTAATAGATTTTAAGGGAGTTTAAATTTTCAAATTTATTCAATCAGGAATTAGAAAGGGTTTAATTGCTTTTCACTACCTGCCAAAAACCATTGGAAATGGTGGCCCAATATTGATAACTATCCTTGTGGGCCTTCGCATATCCATCGTGGTCTGTGGCAAAATTGGATATTTCCTTCTCACCAGTTTCCGGAGCAAGCCCAATAGCAACAGCAATTGAGCCACCCACAAAATATAAAGCAGAGGCTGCCAGTAGCGTTCTTGTGGAAACAAAATCGACACAAGCGAAGTAATCGAGACTGAACCAAACACCCTCATCGCCATACGACACCAAAAACGAGCACATGCATCTCTCTCGACGAGGATGAAGATAAGGACGACTATGCCGTATAATTAGTTCGGACAAACCGCAGGCCAAGCAATATGCAAGTAAGCAAGACAGCATAACCTTCATGACCGTAGGTTGTGTTTGGAATATAGTCTAAAATATCGATAATATCAAGGATATTATCATTTTTTCGAGTTACGGATATTTCGGAAACATATTCATACACATATCGTATAAATATTGACAATATCGATGTCGATAATTTCGCTCACACTTCAGCAATATTTTGTCAAAATAATGTTATAATATCGAAAATATTGATGTAATGAAAAAAAAAAATACAAAGCACACACACAAAGGGGATTCAAACCCCTGCCATTTCACTCCTCCAATGCCTTAACCACCATGTTGCTTATGTTTTTGTGATAATATGCTAAAATATGTATACTTTTATTGTTTTGTTTTGAATTGTTTTTGCAAAAATTAGATTTACACATGAGAATGTGAGTCTTTGACCTTTGCCTTTTGGGATGAAATCGAGCCGCGCTTAGAAAGAATCTGAGACCCAATCTTCAAATGATTTTGCTTATGGACAACGTCAACCAATCTGAGATCCATACGGGTGACATGTTAACAATTACATGCAAAACTATTTTGGGATTTATCATTTGATGACTACTCTTCACAATACACTTACTCTACACATAGAGATGATGAAGATAGTGAAAATTTTGAATCTCATAGGAGCTCTATATGGTACTAAATTACTCATGTATCTTACCATACAATGTATAAAGTGTAAAAAATTATAGTAAATCATTATATATAAATGATTATGGTGTGTTTAATCTTCTTTCATTAATTACTACATATTTTCTACACTCACAGTATTTGTCAGCTTGCTATATAATGAACTTAAATTAATTAAATCCATCATGCAATGCATTTCTTTCCAATTTTTTATGATAAACTAATAAATAATTGATTAAATAAACATCCTCTAAAGTTTCAATAAAAAATTTCAAGTTTTTCTTACCATTTCTATGATTTTTATTTAATTTTTATAAATATCGATAATATCTCGATATTTCCATCGAAATTTTCGTATTTTTGGATTACCGATATTTCCGATATCATTGATATTTTAGACCTTGGTTTGAAACAGGTCTTGATCAACTGGATATCTTATCTGGACCAACGTTAGCAACACCGGAATGACGAATGGAAAATCATTATGACATTGACATATATAGGTTTCGATTATTCTAAAGCTCGGTTGCTTTCTTTTTTGGAAGAGAGGAGGCCAATATTTATGGTTCTTTTCATTGTCTAAACTTTTTTTAATGCAAAAAAAGAGATAATGTTTCTATGAAAATTCTGCAATACATTCAGATCTAAACTCGGGTATACAAACAAGAGCAAAACTACAATAAAATGATATTAAGTACAAGTCGTCAAATTTGTTCTCTGAAAATTGAGCTCACACCCCTTTTGGTTTTTTTTTTTTTTTTTTTTTCCTTTTCTCTTTTTGTTCATTTTCTATCAACACTTCTCCTTTTGTTTTCTCTTAACATTAACTTTATTTTAGACACCATCTATCCTTTTTTTCCCCCTACCTATATAACCACCCAAATCTCTTTTTCTTTTTATAATGTCGTATTATTTAGCGAACAAATTTAGTAATTAACTCCTGACTTTATGGAAATAGTATGTACATGGATGAGGCATTAATTTATTCTTTCACTTGATTGGACTAATATGGTGCGGAACTACGATTGACTATCTGCTTGGGAAGTCGATGATACTGGTGCTGAGAGTGGTAATAGTGGTGAGCTTGTCCTCCTACTCAGGCGGTTTCCGCCCCGGTGAAACCGAGAAAAGAGTTCACCCACCGGAGCCACCAGCTTCGGGGCTAAAGCCAGCAGCTTCAACAGCAAGAAGCACAAAAGCACAGGCAGCCACAGCCGCCAGGAGAAGGGTGGAGAAAACAGAAGCCCCAAAACTGAAGCGAGGGAGAGCGAACCGAACGCAATGGACCAATTACGAGGGTAGACGTCATCATGACTGGTACCACTAACGCTGTGTTGGTGTAGCAGTAGTAGCTCGAGGCTGAAGGCCAAGGAATAGGTGATGATGCTACACAGAATCACCGTCATGGTTACAGGGTGTTTGTGGAAGAGATGTTCGTCTGGAAATCGCATCTGAACCAACGAGATGGCTGTGGGAATGGTGAAGGCAAATATGCCATGGTAGATAATACATGTTGTGGAGGCAGCTGCCGGAAAGTTGATCAACGAATGCTGATGATTATAATGATTGTTGATGAAATTCACGACAATAATATTACTCCTATGACAGTTAATAATCCCGACATGATCAAAATGATTCATTGCCATCTTACTTACCAGGCTCCTCCTATAGTAGTGTATTGAGAAAAGGCAAATGCACTGAGGACAAGGCAAGGACTTTGACACACTTATATACTACTCAACCAATTCCATGTTACGCAATTAAGTAATAAGAATATTCACATCAAAAAAGAAAGAAAGACAAGTGTGGTGGGGCCTAATACCAGGCAAAGTGCAACTCGAGAGGAGGGGGGGTTCCCTTTGCAACCATTGAAGGGTCAGTTTCCAAAAAAATTCTGAAAAGAAAAATTAAAAATTGATCATAATGTTATAAAGAAATGAAGCCCACATAGATAAAGTTATAGGGCATTAGTCAAAAGATGGAGATATAGCTAGATTGTATTAGTCAAAAGATGGAGATATAGTTAGATTGTATTAGTCAAAAGATGGGATAATGATGTTGGGGAGAAATCATTATGTCTCCCTTAAAAGCCATTTGCTTTGCCTATAAATAGGCATTATATTTGCTTGTAAACATACGGAAGAGAAGAAGAGAAAGAGTGAGAGTCAGAGAGAAGAGAAAGAGTGGAGTCTATCTGAGGAGAAATTCTGTCAGTGTAAACACCACAAAGAGAAATATAATTTCACTCCCAATATTACAGTGGTACTTCTCATCCTCTGATTATTCTAGTTTTATAACACGTTATCAGCACAAAAGTCTCTCCTTTTTGTTTCTGAATTTTTCCCAACTCAACACTATGTGGTTATTTCTCTGTATTCTCTCTGTCATATGTCTACTCTCACTTTACTACTAGCTACGACGACATGCAAACTTTCTTTTTTGTGTTCTCACAATTTCTATGTTGTTTCATCCATGCTTGTTTAATTTACTTCTTTGTAACGTAATTTGGAATGACGTGGTTTTTATACCCCGTCCTGTTATTTTATGGTGGTGTAATTTTTTTTTACCCATCGCGTTGTAACACAAATTATTATAATAAAATGATGGTGTGATCTTAAAACTCATCTATTATATCTTGAATAGTGGCGGAGTTATATTGCCCACAATATATGATATATTATGCACTTCATATAATTACGTGGAGGTTTTTATCCCCACATTTATTTTATTTATGGTATGGAGTAGGTTTATTACCCATACGGCAATATTTATTTAAAAGGGTGGCGCGGGTTTATCGTCCACGCCTTTATTTTTATGTATGGAGCAGAATTATTGCCCATACAACAGTATCTATTTAAAAGGGTGGCGCGGGTTTATCGTCCATGTCTTTACTTTTAAAAGTATGGAGCAGAATTAGTGCCCATACAAGCACATTTACTCTTACTTAAAGTATGATGTGGAATTAACCCTCATACTTTATAAATTTACTTTACTGCACATTTACTTTTATTAAAAGTATGATGTGGAATTAACCCTCATACTTTATGAATTTACTTTACTGCACGTTTACTTTTATTAAAAGTATGATGTGGAATTAACCCTCATACTTTATGAATTTACTTTACCGCATATTTACTTTTATTTAAAGTATGGTGCGGAATTAACGTCCATACAACAAGCAATTTACTTTATGAATTTACTTTACCGCACATTTAATTTTATTTAAAGTATGGTGCGGGTTTATCGTCCATACCAGCAAATTCATAGCACTTTATTTTTATCATCAATTAATATACCTGAATAATGAGAGCCTGAAATTCCTATTAATAAGTGGCTTAATATCCCAGATCTCGAGCCTAAAGTTTCGGATGGCAAATTTGGCAAAACTAGAGTTTGCTGCCTTGGACCTTTCCGGGGACAACTATTTATCATGGGTCCTGGATGCCAAAATTCATCTACGAGCCAATGGCCTTGGACAAACAATTGTAGATGAGAATGATGCTTCGCCTGAAGAGAATGCGAAGGCCATGATCTTTCTTCGCCGCCACATCCATGAAGCGCTGAAGAGCGAATATGTGGTGGTTGATGAACCGTTGGTTCTATGGAAAGCTCTAGGTGAAAGATACGATCACCAGAGGATGGCGACTCTCCCAAGAGCTAGATACGAATGGACTCACTTGAGATTTCAAGATTTCAAGTCAGTGTCCGAGTATAACTCTGCTATGCACAGAATTACCTCATTAATGAGGCTATGTGGGGAAAATATATCTGAGGAGGATATGCTCGAAAAAACTCTGAGCACTTTTCATGCTTCAAATGTCCTCCTTCAGCAGCAATACAGACATAGCGGTTTCAAGAAGTACTCGAAACTTGTATCTTGCCTCTTGTTAGCTGAGCAGAATAATGAGCTCTTATTAAAGAATCACCAATCTCGCCCAACAGGCTCAGCACCACTTCCTGAAATAAATGCTGCATCTCAGGAAGTGAATGCCACTTCATCTCGTGGTAGTATCCACAAACGTGGGCGAGGGGGCAAGCGTGGCCGCTGGCAAGGAAGCAGAAAAGATCGTGGTGCTCGTTCAGAGGGTTTAGGTCCAAGGAGCGGTCCATCCACGAATGGCAAAAATACATCCCGTAATAAGGGAAAGGCACAGATGAGCCATGTGCCTAGAAATGTTGAAAGCACTTGTCACAGATGTGGTGCAAAGGGACATTGGGTGCGCGCATGTCGTACGCCCAAGCATTTGGTGGATCTCTATCAAGCTTCACTTAAGAACAAGAAAGTGGAGATAAATTACATTGATCATGCTCCACCAGCCACAGATGGCTCATCAGAAATATCGCGTCAGCTAAACAAGACGCATCTGGATGTTTCTGACTTTGTTACTGAAAGAAGGAATGAAGCTTCTGAGTCCGAATTAGATTAAATTCCTTAATGTACTATTTGTATTAGTTGAAGTGTTGTTTAAAATTTTCATTTCAATCCAATAAAAGTGGTAATGTTTTCTTCTTTATTGATTCAGTTTATTTGAAGGCATGGATGTAAATTATGGATGCCCTCAAAACAAAGGCTATGGCAAAGATATTTGTCTCGCAGACAGAGCGACTACTCATACGATCCTTCAAGATCGGAAGTATTTCTCAAAATTAATGCTTACAAAAGCAAAGGTAACAACCATATCAGGTCCTGCAGATCTGATTGAAGGCTCAGGAATAGCCCAAATTATGTTACCAAATGGAACAATACTGTCCATTCCAGATGCTTTGTATTCATCTAACTCCAGAAGGAATCTGTTGAGTTTCAAAGATATACGTTTGAATGGCTACCATGTTGAAACAAAGAAAGAGAAAAACATGGAATATCTTTGCATTACCTCAAGTGATACCCAAAAGCGTATACTGGAGAGGCTTTGTGCGCTCTCATCAGGGTTGTATTATACAACCATACGGACAATTGAGGTACATAGTGTCATGGACCAAGAGTCCATTGACTCAAAAACTTTTAAGCTTTGGTATGACAGGTTGGGTCATCCTGGATCCACCATGATGCGCAGAATCATCACCAACTTTAAAGGACATCCCTTATTGACTAAACACATTTGTTATCAAGTGACATCGTTTGCCAAGCTTGTTCACAAGGGAAGTTGGTGATCAGAACATCACAACCAAAGATTGATGTTGAGTCTCCATCATTTTTGCAGAGAATTCAAGGGGACATTTGTGGACCTATTCATCCACCATGTGGACCATTTCGGTACTTTATGGTCACTAGTAAAAAAAACTCCTTGCGCGACCAAATTTTGCGCGACGAAAAACTATTCGTCGCTTAAAGTCACTTTGCGCGACGAAACTCAAAACTTCGTCGCTCAAAGTCTTGCGCGACCAAATTTTGCGCGACGAAAAACAATTCGTCGCGCAAAGTCACTTCGCGCGACAAACTTTTGCGCGACGACAATACATCGTCGCTCAAAGTATTGCGCGACCAAATTTTGCGCGACCAAATTTTGCGCGACGAAAAAAAATTCGTCGCGCAAAGTAACTTTGCGTGACAAACTTTTGCGCGACAACAATACATCGTCGCTCAAAGTGACTTTGCGCGACGAAACAATAAACTTCGTCGCGCAAAGTCCTTATAAAAATAAAAAATATATTTTTTTAAATCTTTGCATGACGTAATCCAAACATTTCGTCGCCTAAACCAATTTATTTTTGTTTTTTATTTTGTATGCATAACACTTAAGAAATTAAACAGTATATATATTTATTAAGTAGCTTTAAATTTATTATTTTAGATCGGATCGAATTTTTGTTAGAAAAATATATTATTGTTGTTCAGATTGAGTTTTTGTTAGAAAATATATATTTTAAATTGACAGTCGAATTAGTTCATTGTATTCATATAGGGTCAAGGAGTGTAGCTGTAAAAAATCATCAAAATCGGAGTTAAAATAACCGTTAAATCGTGATTTTTCATTATAACCGTCGAAAAGTTTGGTCCCATTACTTGATCTCTGAATGTTTATTTTTTTCGATTTTTGGCGTATATGATCTCGAAGTATAAACAAACAAGTTTGACGGTTGGATCGTTGAAACTAGTTTTGGTGAATGCATATGCCATCAAAACAATATATTCACTAACAATTAAGAGTTTATTTATATGTTCGTTAAATATAACATAAGATTTTGTGGTATCCACTAGTGTAAATATTTTATATTGAAGATCAAATTCAGTCATTGTATTCATATAGGGTCAAGGAGTGTAGCTGTAAAAAATCATCAAAATCGGAGTTAAAATAACCATTAAATCATGATTTTTCATTTATAACCGTAAAAAAGTTTTGTCCCGTTACTTGATCTCTGAATGTTTATTTTTTCCGATTTTTGGCGTATATGATCTCGAAGTATAAACAAACAAATTTGACGGTTGGATCGTTGAAACTAGTTTCGTAGAATGTGTATGCCATCAAAATAATATATTCACTAACAATTAAGAGTTTTTTTATACTTTCGTTAAATATAACATAAGATTTTGTGGTATCCATTAGTGTAAATATTTTAAATTGAAGATCAAATTCAGTCATTGTATTCATATATGGTCAAGGAATGTAGCTGTAAAAAAAAATCATCAAAATCGGAGTTAAAATAACCGTTAAATCGTAATTTTTCATTTATAACCATCGAAAAGTTTTGTCCCGTTATTAGATCTCTGAATGTTTGTTTTTTGCGATTTTTGGGGTATACGATCTTGAAGTATATACAAACAAGTCTGATGGTTGGATCGTTGAATGGTGTGTGTATATATATTTATTTATTAAGTAGCTTTAAATTTATTTATTTTGTACGTATAACACTTAAGAAATTGAATAGTATATATATTTATTAAGCAGCTTTAACCATACTTATATTTTAAAATTGTAAAATAAAATATTTTTATTTTTATTATTCATAACAATTATTTTTATAAATATTGTGCTACGAACCAATTTTTCGTCTCTCAAAAGTTTGCACGACCAACAGTTTGTCGCGCAAAACTCTAAAAATTTGGACGGGTACCAAAAATGGGACGCAGGATTTTATTTATTTTTTTTAAATTTAGACTTTGCGCGACCAATATTTTTTGTCGCTCTAAACTTTGCGCGACCAATATATATTTTTCGTCTTGCAAAAATTTGGGTGGGTACCAAAAATCGGACGCGGGAATTTTTTTAGAATTTGCGCGACCAATAAGTATTTTTCGTCGCGCAAAAATTTAAAAATTTTGGCGGGTACCAAAAATGGGACGCGGGGATTTTTATTTTTTAAAATAATTTTTTTAGACTTTGCGCGACCAATATGTATTTTTCGTCGCGCAAAAATTTAAAAATTTTGGCGGGTACCAAAAATGGGACGCGGGGATTTTTATTTTTTTAAAATAATTTTTTTAGACTTTGCGCGACCAATATGTATTTTTCGTCGCGCAAAAATTTAAAAATTTTGGCGGGTACCAAAAATGGGATGCGGGGATTTTTATTTTTTTAAAATAATTTTTTTAGACTTTGCGCGACTAATACTCCTATATTCGTCGCGCAAAAGTTTGCGCGACCAATATTCCAATATTTTTCGTCGCGCAAACCTATGCGCGACCAACAATATTTTTCGTCGCGCAAAGTGATACAGTTTTTAAAACCGAAATAACTCCTCCACCATTTTCTCAATGTCTTTCTCTACTCTTACCTCTCCTTTCTCTTTCCCTCTCCCCAAATCCCACCATTTCTCTCACTCACTCCTCTCACTTAATCTCTCATCTCTCTCTTCACTATCTCTCACTCTCTCTCACTCACTCTCTCATCTCTCTCACTCACTCTCTCATCTCTCTATCACTATCTTCTCTAATTCTCTCACACTCACTTCTCCCTCTCATTCTCACTCACTCTCAATCTTGCCAAAAGGTATATTCTCTCCAAATTTTAAATTTTTTTCATTAATATGTGTTTTTGGAGTTAATTTTGAGTTTGTGTGGGTTTTGGGGTTGAGTAAAGGGGAGGGATTGGGTTTGGGTTGGATTTGTGGTATAACAATTTTAGGGGAGATTATGCCTTCTTTTTTTTTTTTTTGGTTATTTGACCATATTTGTTTTTTTGTAGAGAATCATCGAAACTTTGACGGCTAAAGTTGAGGATTAGGAAGCTATCAAAACATATCCTCCGCCACTACCACCACAATACGCTTGTATTAGGATTTTATTATTGTACTTTGTTAATTTATGTGTACATTTTGAATATTATATATATATTTATTGGATAATTTGATCACTATTTTGAATATGTAATTTTATTTTGAATATGTCAATTTAAATTAAAGTAATTAAAAAAATCATACAATTAAATTAAATTTAAAAAGTAAAAACTTGAAAAAATTAATATCAATTTAAATTAAAGTAATTTTAAAAAGAAATCATACAATTAAATTAAATTTAAAAAGTAAAAATTTGAATAAATTAATATAAATTAATTAATATTAAAGAAATAATAAAACAAAATGTCAAAAACCTTGCGCGACAAAATATTTCGTAGCGCAAACTATTAAATTAGTTTATTTTAAATTAAAAAAATTTAAAACAAAAAATATTTCGTCGCGCAAATATTTGCGCGACGTTAGTATTCGTCGCGCAAAACTCAAAAAATTTGGGCAGGTACCAAAAAATGTACGCGGGAATTTGTTATTTTTTTATAAATTTTTTTGAGACTTTACACGACCAATGTTTTTCGTCGCGCAAAACTTTGCGCGACCAATGTATTTCGTCGAGCACAACTTTGCGCTACCAATATTTTTCGTCGCGCAAAGTCACTTTGCGCTACCAATGTTTTTTCGTCGCGCAAAGTCACTTTGCGCGACCAATATTTTTTCGTCGCGCAAAGTCGCTTTGCGTGACCAATGAAAAAACTTCGTCGCGCAAAGTCTTTCTTCACGGTCTTTGAGCGACGGATTCTGCGCGACGAAATTTCTGTCGCGCTGAAATTTGTGCGACTACAATGTATTTTGCGCGACGAAATTCTCTTCGTCGCGCAAAGTGTAAAATGTAGTAGTGGGTCTTGGTGGACGCATCTACCCGATGGTCACATGTTTGTCTTTTGTCTACTCGGAATATGGCATTTGCTAGACTTTTGGCTCAGATAATCAAATTACGAGCCCAATTCCCAGATTATCCCATTAAGTCAATCAGACTCGATAATGCTGGTGAATTTACATCTCAAACTTTTGATGACTACTGCATGTCACTAGGCATTGACATTGAACACCCTGTTCCCCATGTGCGTACTCAAAATGGCTTGGCAGAAGCTTTAATTAAGCGCCTTCAGTTGATAGCACGCACTTTGCTAATGAAAACAAAGTTGCCAGTTTCTGCTTGGGGATATGCCATTTTACATGCAGCATCACTTGTGCGATTGAGGCCCGTCGCCAACAATCAATATTCTCCAATACAACTCGTATTGGGGAATCAACCAAACATTTCACATTTAAGAATTTTTGGGTGTGCGGTATATGTGCCCATTGCACCACCGCAACGTACTAAGATGGGCCCTCAACGCAGATTGGGAATTTATGTTGGTTTTGATTCACCATCTATCATCAGATATCTGGAACCCCTGACGGGTGATATTTTTACCGCACGGTTTGCGGATTGTCATTTTGATGAGACAATATTCCCATCATTAGGTGGAGAAAAATCTGTGTCTAAAGAACAAGGGAAACTCATTCCTGAAGAACGACATGAATTATCATGGAATGTATCCACATTGTCTCATCTCGATCCTCATACTGCTCAATGTGAAAACGAAGTGAGAAGGATCGTTCACCTCCAAAGTATTGCAAATCAGATGCCAGATGCATTTAATGATGCAGCAAAGGTGACGAAATCTCATATCCCAGCTGCAAATGCACCCGCACGGATTGATGTCCATAATGGACAAGGCAATGTGCCAGCAAATGGTTCATCTGTTGCACGCCTGAAGCGTGGTAGACCACTAGGCTCAAAGGATTCAGTTCCTCGAAAGAGGAAGTTGATGGACAAAATGAATCCAAATGAAATAAATAGAGAGCCCACAATTCATAATTCAAATGCCCCCAAAGAGGGACAGGTACTTCCTGAAAAGGAAAACGTCATTGGTGAGACAAGTGCCCCTGGAGTGGCAACTGTACCTGAAAGTCAAGAAATCTCCATAAATTATGCGTCCACTGATGAATTGTGGAGTAGAAATGAGATGATCATCGATGATATATTTGCATTCTCAGTGGCTGCTGAGATCATAAAAGATGATGATATTGAGCCGTGCTCTATTAATGAATGTACACAGAGGCAAGATTGGCCTAAGTGGAAAGATGCAATCCAGGCAGAATTAAATTCTTTGGAAAAAATGAGTGTCTTTGGACGTATTGTTCCAACTCCACCCAATGTGAACCCTGTAGGTTACAAGTGGGTATTTACAAGAAAGCGCAATGAGAAAAATGAGAACTCAAGGTATAAAGCGCGACTCGTTGCGCAAGGTTTTTCACAAAGGCCTGGAATTGATTATATGGAAACGTACTCTCCAGTAATGGACACAATTACATTCCGTTACTTAATAAGTTTGGTGGTTTCAGAAAAACTTGAAATGAGACTCATGGATGTCATTACCGCATATCTGTATGGAGAATTGGATACAGATATATACATGAAAGTTCCAGAAGGATTCAAGCTGCCTGAAGCAGCCATAAATAAACCACGGGGCATGTTCTCAGTTAAATTGAGAAGATCATTATATGGGCTAAAACAATCTGGACGAATATGGTACAATCGTCTCAGTAAGTATTTACTGAAGGAAGGATACACAAATGATCCTATTTGCCCATGTGTGTTTATTAAGAAATCAGAGTCTGGATTTGCGATAGTGACAGTATATGTCGACGACATGAATCTGATTGGAACTTCTGAAGAGCTTCAAAAGACTGCTGATTATCTCAAACGTGAGTTTGAGATGAAAGACCTTGGAAAGACAAAATATTGTCTTGGCTTGCAGATTGAGCATAGTGCTAATGGAATTTTGGTGCATCAATCAACTTATACTGAAAAAGTATTGAAACGGTTTGGCATGGATAAAGCCCATCCACTTAGCACTCCAATGGTCGTTCGGTCGCTTGACACTAAGAAAGACCCATATCGTCCAAAAGGGGATGATGAAATGGTCCTTGGTCCAGAAGTACCATATCTTAGTGCAATAGGTGCTTTATTGTACCTGGCACAATGTACCAGACCAGACATATCATTTTCAGTAAATCTGTTAGCAAGGTACAGTTCTGCTCCAACAAGGCGACATTGGACCGGCATCAAACATGTTCTACGATACCTTCGTGGGACAACAAACATGGGCTTATTCTATTCCAGTGAATCGACCAACGCCCAGAGTATTGTTGGTTATGCTGATGCAGGATATCTCTCTGATCAACATCAAGGACGATCACAGACTGGGTATGTATTTACATGCGGAGGAACTGCAATCTCATGGCGCTCAACGAAACAAACACTAATGGCCACATCTTCCAATCACTCAGAAATACTTGCCCTCCATGAAGCCAGTCGTGAATGCGTTTGGTTAAGGTCGGTGATCCATCACATCCGAAGCACATGTGCCCTACCCTCAGCAACAGACACTCCAACAATCCTGAATGAGGACAATGCAGCTTGTATTGCTCAGATAACAGGAGGGTATATCAAGGGTGACAGGACTAAGCACATATCACCAAAGTTTTTCTATACACATGAGCTCCAGAAGAGTCAAGAAATCAAAGTCAGACAAATCCGCTCAAGCGATAACCTAGCAGATCTCTTCACTAAATCATTGCTGAAATGTACATTCCAAAAGTTAGTGCATGGCATCGGATTACGACAACTCTGCAAGAAATCAAGTTGGAGCATGCAAAATCAAGGGGAGCATTCAAGAGTCCTCTAACACAGGACATATGCGCGTTGTACTCTTTTTCCTTCGACTAGGGTTTTTCCCACCGGGTTTTTCCTAGAAAGGTTTTAACGAGGCAACATGAGCGCATTACCTTATGTCCCAAATAAAGTTGTACTCTTTTTCCTTCGCTTAGGTTTTTTCCCACTGGGTTTTTCCAAGCAAGGTTTTAATGAGACAACCAATCCAGGGACATGTGGTCTTCAAGGGGGACTAGTGTTATAAAGAAATGAAGCCCACATAGATAAAGCTATAGGGCATTAGTCAAAAGATGGAGATATAGCTAGATGGTATTAGTCAAAAGATGGGATAATGATGTTGGGGAGAAATCATTGTGTCTCCCTTAAAAGCCATTTGCTTTGCCTATAAATAGGCATTATATTTGCTTGTAAACATACGGAAGAGAAGAAGAGAAAGAGTGAGAGTCAGAGAGAAGAGAAAGAGTGGAGTCTATCTGAGGAGAAATTCTGTCAGTGTAAACACCACAAAGAGAAATATAATTCCACTCCCAATATTACAGTGGTACTTCTCATCCTCTGATTATTCTAGTTTTATAACACATAAAGCTAATTTATGGGTTTTTATCCCCAATCGTCATTATTAACATAGATAAGTTATATGGGTCATACCATGACATAGACAATTCCAATTCATGGAAAAAGTTTAATTTGTTGAGTGGGTTGGCGCGTGTGATTGCCCCTTGTTGTAAATAGATCTACCAGTCCTGTTGCAGCCATGATTTTGAATCTAGATGATGGTCATTGGGACATATTTTTCTTCCTATTTGCTGCTTTAACTGCACCCAACTTGGCATTTTATGTTGTATGTGCCAAGCAATACAAGTCGATATAAGTGGACCTAGCATTACCCTCCCAGGCATTGTAGACATACATATAATAAATCAAGATTGCCTTATTTCTAACTCATTTCATAAATCCATGTAGATCAGATAGGCATAATCTCAAGTATAATAAATTTGGTTTTACTTATAAGAGCATCCGCAATGATTGTTCAACAATTCAGTTCAATAGTTCAATTTATTGAACTTTTTTCGTAGCTATTGAATTGAACTGCAGTTTCACTTGCAGTGGTGCAGTTCAATAGCTTACAAATTAAAAATTATTATTTTTAAATGATTGAATAAAATAAAATGAATAAAGTTAATTACAATAAGAATTATTTCAAAGAGATCTTTGAAAATAAACAAATTTTGATAAAATAATAATAACAAAAGTTCTTTGGTTGACAATATTATATTAACACTTTTTACTGAAAAATTGGAAGTTGAGATTAAATGAAAACATAAAGCACATATTTTTCAGGTTATTGCATAACAAGATTGAATATGAATAAGCAAAATTAAAAAGTAAAAAGTAATGTTGTCCATGTGTCAATAAGAGAGAGGCTATAGAGTTATTATGGTGGCCAGCTTATTGAAATGAATTTCATTTTAGAGTTCATTTTATTGTCCTATTAAATGAACTATTGATTCCTGAAATGAAATATTGATTTCTGAAATGAACTGAATTTTATGGCAAGTTAAAAGTTCAATTCATTGAAATAAAATTGAAATGAAACTCACCATTACATATGCTCTAATAGTAATTAGAATAAGAATAAAAGGAATAGGATAAAAAAAAATTAAGGAATGAGAATCAAGTTGATATGAATCTTGGTGTTTGGGTATTTGATTAAAGATTAAGGGATGGGACACTATTAACGGTTCCTAAAGTAGATCATATATTATCAGTAGTACACAAAATTAGACGACAAAAATACTGAAAATTCAATTTATCTTTTTATTATTATTATTATTATTATTATGAGTTTGCACTCTTAGTTGGGATGCTAATGCTAGAATTTCTTCGATCCTGCGTGATCTTTAGTGGAGGCACACTAGATTGTCTTAATTTTGATGTTAGACCGGTCCATTATTATAATGGCCATTTGTGGCTAGTTTTTATTGGGCCTTTGTGGCTAGTAGCTTTTTTGATTGAATTATGAATGCAATTCTAGAATTTCTCCACAAAAAAGAAAAAGAAAAAAATAAAGAAGACACTGCATGAGATACCATAAAAGCAACACGTAAAATGTGCCAATGGAGTCTAGCTCAGAGGAAAATAGTATTAGCTTGCAAATCATTGGTCTCAAATTCGAACATTGATGACAAAAAAAACCCCCTTACCCAATATCGCTTATATAAAAAAAAATTAAATAAATAAATTGAGACACGGTGCCGCTTACAAGCAAACCAAGGTGCATGTTAAACAACTCATGCGTAGATCCTTCTCACAAATCTCATATGCTTCGCCTTACATTGCAAATTCCATATGCTCTTCATGGTTCATTTTGCTTCCAGGAAAGGTCCCTCCTGATTTAAAGAAAGAAGGAAAAATAAGAAAGCAACCTATATAGCCGAATATACGTCAATTTTACAATTAGTCCAAGCCGCGACATCCGACTAATTTGCCCAAGCCGCATTTTGGTCCAGTGGGACCTCAATTTCTGTATAAATTAATTTCTCCCACACCATTAGATTTCTCAAGACAGGTCTTAGCAACAACGCAATTCATCAAATTTTTTTTTAATGTTTGGGTTCGGAGATGATGATCAATCCTGATCGCAGTTGCAATGCCACCTACATCATCAACAATCAGCCGCAGTACTTCATGAGCTATTGAGTTGTACTACAAATAATGCCTGCTGCTTCCAATTCGACTACGTCGTATTCTAGTTGTTACAATCACTATGACATTTTTGCCTTCAGCATTCCAACACTCCTGACGTTGGTCCAGATGAGATACCCAGACGTAGATCTCTTCCGAACACACCCTACGGCCCTCACCATTTTGCTGTCTGGTTTGGTTGCATACTGCTTCGCCTTCAGTTTTGGTGATCATGCAAATAAATGGAGCCGCAAGGCCATGCTTGTGTTTGGTTCACTCTCAGTTGCTTCACTCTTGTGGATTCTATTTTTCTCACACTCCTCCTCCTACCTAACTTTGTGCTTCTTGTTATTGCTGGTGGTGATGCTGGGCTTTGACCATTTGATTCAGAAACTATGGCAAAGCATCCACCAAGAATCACGAGTGGCGCAAAATCGCATTAGCCGGAGGGCATGCCCGCTTTTGCCAATGACCTCAATGAATGTATCACACAGACAAACTCTTTAGTCAAGTGTTATTCTCTCTCGTCTGGATTAGGCCTTACATAATTTCATAATTAACTTCATTAATCCCATATCATATGAAAGAATTGAGATAAGAGTCAGAGAAAAAGTTAGTGCCCAGTGCATGTATTGTGGTCCTACTATTTAGTGTTTTAAAGAGTCCACTGCTATATATGTATCATTAGTCCATCCATATATATTTTTGTCCTACCTCTATTAGCATGAGATTCATATATATGTTATGAAACCCGAAGTTGCCATACTTGTGTACATTATAAATTGTTCAGTTTCTTACTCTCACTTCTCTCCTAATTTCAATCATACAATTTCATTCTCTAAGATAATATTTCGATTTTGAAGGAAGTTGAGGTTCCACCCCAAAACCAATTGACAATGGGGGGAGTAGCCCAACTCCTTATAAGCCCTTGCAAAGTTTTCTAACTTCCCAATGTGGAACTTTTTTCCTTCACATTCTCACAGATTTCGCTATTCGCACATTCCAAGAATACTTGTATTTTAAAAGTGATTTTCCAAGAATCCTTAGCAAACTCAATTGTGTCGGAGTTTCTACTTTAATTATATATTCTTTCCTCTGATCAGGATGTCGATGATAAAGGAAAATTTTATACATGAGATTTTGAGTCGTTATAAAGCAATTGAAACGTTAATGGCCATAATTTAGTGCTTCATTGATTGTGTGTGTGTGCGCGTTTTTTTTATTTTTTGCCAATAATGGATTTGTGTGTTAAATGACTAACAAAGAAAATTCTAAAGCAAAATGACTCATTTGCGCAAAACTCAGAAAACTAACAGAGCAGCTATGCCCGAGAATTAATGAATTGTGATATAGCGCCGAATAAGCCACAGCTCTATTCCTGACTCTAAATCTATAAACGACTTTGAGGGAGAGAAAAGAGGGGGCCATGGTGAACTATATGTGGTGAAAGTGAAAGAGTCATGATGATCCTTGTAATAAATAACTGGCTTTTCAACGTTTGTGGGTGGTTCACATGCGAAAAACCATTGGCTAATTGTTCTGACCATAATTTTTTTTTTCTTTAAGGTTTAGAATTTAAGTCGAACAAACAAGGGCTAATTGTTCTGGCTGTCTTATTGGTTTTTGCTTCTTTGTTAAATATTACCTTAGTCTCTTATTGGCCATTCACAATCTCACGTGTGCCACAAAAGTCATTCACTATTGGCAAACCATAAAACAATTTGTCATTTATTTGAAAAACATAAAATTATTTGTATCATTTCAATAAATCATATTGTGTATATCACCTTTATAATAAAATTAAGATTAATTTATACGGGATCCATTTTATGTTGGTAATGTATTTATTTAAAAGACACTCACGAAATATTCAGCTAATCTGACACAAATAATAACACTCGTTAAATTAACATAGTGCAATATGATTAACTATCCTTGCGACAAATCCATTAAGGTCACATGTCACGGTTTTGTCCCATCACCACCACCAACGAGAACAACGAAATGCACAAGATTTTTTATATATTATATTATATTATATTTTGGTTGGTCAAATTCAGCTTTCAATAAAAGAGCCAAACGGTGGGGAGGCACAACAGAGGAACAAAAAGCAGAAAGCAACAGTAGTACACCAAGGCTAATCACGTAGCTCAGAAAACTACAAACCATGACACAAGCAAAGCAAAAGCACGAACTTGGTGGCCCAGGCAGGCCATCTAGCTCGGTGGTTTAGTTATTTTCTTTAATTTATTTATAGATTTTGTTTGCTTTGCTCCTTCCTGGAATTCGCATTTAGATTTGCGTTTTTATTTATTCTGTTCAAGTGGACCCAGCAGCCACCTTAATCGTAGAGGGAAATTGTACAATTGGCAGCAAGTCACGTGCCTGTGGACTTGCTTTTGATTAAGTCCGTTTAGGTTTAGCAAACCCATTATTATTTTCGAGAAACCGCTTAAAATTATTTTGTAATCAGATAATTATAATTATGTGGTGAGAGAGAATGAGAAAATTAATATACATGTAGTAGGTAAGTATCTTTTGGACTACAAGCTCCACAAATAATATTGTCGTATTATTTCATAGTAAATTATAGGACACTTAAGAATATTAAGTTTCATAATATTGTTGCATTATTTCAACATTGTTACATTGGTCCTCCGATGAATAGAGAAAATTTTGAGTTCAATAACACCTTTGTAACATGTTACATGTGACATGGTGTTATCAGTTTACCTTTGTAACATGTATATATATTTATTAGTATTATATTTTAAAGTATAAACATTTCATACTAACTAGCTTGGTCTATAGGTCGCAAGTTTATTCTTCTACGAATTACTCCAAAAAAAAATAAAAATACAGGTGAATTAGTAACACCTCGTGACGATATTTTGAAATTATTCATTCATTCGAATGATATAGTGGGGCCCAATATTGACTATCCTCTCTGGTCGCAGCAAAAGTGGGCATGTGGTGGTCACCAGTTTCCGGAGCAAGGCCAGCAGCAGCAGCAACTGAGCTACCCACAAAATGTAAATGAGAGGCTGCCAGGAGGGGTCATGGGGAAATAAAATGTAGAGAAGAGTGAAGTAACCGAGGCTGAACCAAACAGCCTCATGGCCATAGGGCACCAGAAATGAGCATATGCAAGATTTTGTCCACGAGCATAATGTCTTATACTTAGCACCCACAAGCTGAAGGCCAAGCAATAAGCAAGCAAGCTAGACAGCACAACGCTCATGGACATAGGGTGTGTTTGGAAGAGATCTTGATCAGCTGGATATCTGATCTGCACCAACGTGAGGAGTGTTGGAATGATAAATGCAAGAATGTCGTGATCATAGAGTGTGTTCCTCAACTGCAGGTTGAGATTGTTGAACAAGTAAATGACATTGAAATTATGGTTAATATTCATCCCAATATTCAAAACATAAAAATGATTAACTGCAGCCATCGAATTTTCTCGTTTTGGTTAACACAAGAAGAAATGGCCAATTTATAAAGAAATTGTGGGACCACTAATCATCCTAGGCTATCTTAGTTTTTGCCCTTACTATTAGAAAAATGGAGCAAAATGATACCGATTCTACAACAATACAAAGGCAGCAGTTGACAAAGAGTATCAGATCGATCCACTGCTTTACAAATCAAGCACATTGGCGTCGACGTAATTATTCCAATCGCCACTTTGTCATTTTCGATTTGCCATTTTTGTGTTTTCTATGCTGTGAAAACAACATGAGACTTTCTTGGTTGATGTGTCTTCCAAGAATTTGCACTTAGAACTAGACGGTGGCTGGTGCAGAAAATGGTGTTTTGCAGTATAATTCTTCTTGTTGGTTTTTAGTCTAAAATTATATGTTTAAATATACGTATGTTAATGAAGACAAAACCTGGCGAGTGAGTGAGGCACGCTTATAGTTTATAAGTTGGCTAGTATTATATGCTAGTTATATATCGTAGGCATTAACACCACTCCCCGACTCGTCTCCTTTTGTATGCTAGTTATGGATTAGAGGTGAGCGACTTTAAAATTCATGTTGGAAATCTAATTTGATATATATTAGGAACTGCATGGATTTATAAAGAATCTCAGCATATATATAAAGAATATAGTGGTGCGGCTATATTATTTTTTAAATTTAAAAATTAAAAAAAAAAAAGAGTATAGTCTTGCGGCTTTACTATTTATAAAAACACAAAAGAAAGAAGATACGACTAGCGCTCAGGTCCCTGCGTGTCAAAATCAATATAGCTGGACGTGCTTACTCTTTTTAATAAAAAAAAAATGTACGGCTATACTATTTTTAAAAAAAAATTAAATAAAACTGTAGAATAGCAGCGCAGCTTTACTATTTATTAAAAAAAAAAGGAGGACTCGCCTAGCGATGACGTGTAAAACAATATAGCCGTGCGGCTATATTTAATGTGAAAGTGCTAAATTCTTTATATGGGTAATAATTGTGGGAAAGTAAAAAATTAAAATGGGACAATAGAAACTCTGATAATGGCCTAATAGTAATGAATAATACTCTAAACTACTCTTATTGATAAACGAAAATCAGGGAAAAATTTTATAATAAAAAAAAAGTATCCCAACATATACAAAAGATATAACCGGTCGGTTATACTATTTATTAAAAAAAAATTGATTAAAAATCAAGGTTGCAACATGAGTGGTAGATCTTGTTACAATTAGGGAAATGACACGGCCCCACTCAACAAATTAATATACAGATGAAATTAGGTTCATTTACTAGTGCTCTGTCACTTGCAATGTAACAAGTTTCATTTTATTTGTCTGTCATGGGTATGACTCATATGAGTTATAAGTGTTAATTGTGAGGATCAGGGATAAAACTATATGGTGGTAGTGCATGTATTTGTAGTTGTTTTTTCCAACTTTGAAATTAACAGGGTTTAGGTCATCTTCAAATTTTACTAAGAAAACCTCTGCCAATTTCAATAGCCTATCGAGATAATATTGATATAATTGCTACATTAATAATGCTATTTGAAAGCATTTCTCATTTCTACATATCTTACAAACTTTTCAATAATACAAACAAAATCCACTTATTTCTTTGATAATATATATTACAAATTGTAAATAAATTATATTAAAATATTATATAGTGGCTGAACTTTGCATGTGTACTTTTCACAAATTTTACCGAATACAACACATGTATTTTCAGGGGCAGATTTAGCATGGGACCAATGTGCCCACTCCATTTTTACATCTTCTATTTGTATATTGTATATGATATATAATATTATAATATATTAGATTAGTTTTTAGGATATTTACTCTAAAATAAAATAATATATTAGGTTCTTTTTGTCTACAAATTAACCATAAAATTTCTTAATCTCCCTTATACTCATTTCCCTCAAATCTTCTAAGTTAGTTTATGATATTTGCACTAAAAACTCCTATATAGTTTTAACCTTCTTTCTCTTCCTTTTCTTCCTCTTCCTCTTTTGTTTAAAGCTTTGTAAATTTTTTATTTTCCTCATTTTTTATGTATGAGTTGGGTACCTTAATATAGCGCCTTATGAACTCTTTTTTTTTTTTTTTTATTCTATTTCTTTTTTCTCTTGGAATATAAATTATTAATTTTTAAGTCTTTAATAGTGTAGATGATGAAATTAGTATTTAATCAATTTAAAATATGAAATTTATGATAATTATGAAGAGAAGACAAATTTCATAAAGGACCCTTTTAATGTGAAATTCTAGCTCCGCCACTGCATATTTTATTCGTACTTTTCCAATTCTGTATTTTACTATAACTATGGTGGGTAGATCAAGACCATTGGACAACATGTGTGTCCCATTCACTCACAGTCACAGCAATGGTCTGATGGTCGCATAATGAATCGCTGACTAGATAAATAGCGAGTTAAACCCCATTGTTCTGTTCTATGCTTTAAATAACAGGTGAAGATATGTCTTGCAGATTCCAGACAACCAATTCTCTTTGTATCATTTGACGTTTACCAACTTTAATTACTCAAATCCCTTTGTCATTTTCGTATCCTAAAGAAATTTTGTCTTGCTTTAGATTTGGGTTTTGTCTGCCTAAACCGCTTTGCTTTTGTTTTTGACAATACTAAGCATGATAAGACCTTTGTTATAATCAACTATAATAACATAAGGTCCATCGCCAAAGTAGACACAGCTAAAAGGAATTAGTTGGTTGATGCCTGGTTCCTAGGATTTTGCTATTAATTAGAACTCAATCTATTCAGCAAATTGTTCGGCGCACGTGTCAATATCATTCTTATACAATGACATAATTTTTGAACCATGTCATATTTTACATATTAACTAAGATTAAAGCCACTGTCAGTTGGGTATCGTCCACGGTTCTGTTTCCACCCATATAGACAGAGGTTCGAAATTTCCAGACACCCATGAATATTTGTGTAAATCCCCTTCCCTCAATTATTTGTAAATCCCCATGAACATATTATTCTATTTATACCAATTTGACCTAGCTAGACAGCTGAAATCCCAATGTTTACAAGAGAAAACTCCTCGTACAGGAAAGTTGTATATGAGGGAAACAAATCCACATTGCTATTGTACTACATGATGCTCAGCCTGAAGGTCGTAGGTCCATTGTGTTGTGTGTGGATGGAGGAGAAAGCGAGGTGAGCTGGGAGGGAAACTGAAATGGATAAAGAGAAACCATTTTGTCTTTTTATTTTTTTATTTTTTTGGGTTAAAATTGAAATTGATAAATATTTTGATGTGATGAGATGACCTAGCCCAACATGCAAGAGTATTAATTATTGGCCCTTTCTGCCTGGGCCAGCATTACGACTCAATTGTCACTTGCTGGGAGCATCATTGCTGAGAGCCCTTCAAATTCTTTTTTTTGGTCGAAAGGTGATTTTTCATTGAAACAACAATTCAACTACAGACCACCACACAAAAGGAGGCAAAGCCTCACAGAACACAGAATGAAAAAGGAAAAGAAAGACAAGACTCGATAGAGACCAACATGAAGCTTTTCCCCACTTAGTCTGCGACCTTACAAAGAGTTGCTAGGAGGGCACGGTAGCCTGTCCGAGACCAATACATGAACCAGAGACTGCGGTGGCCGGTAGGCCCAACTTTCCAGTTCCACAGACCCAAAACCTATTTACGCCGCCATGTGGCTAGCACGATTTGCATTCCTAGACACCCACCTCCATCGGACCTCATGAAAGTTATGGCAGAGACTTTGAATATCTTCCAAGAGGGCAGAATACTCCAGGCTTGATTACTTGCACTACCACCATCAACAAGAACTCTAAAATCAGTTTGCATCACAATGTCCAAGTAACCGCATTGGGAAGCAAGTTGGAGACCCTTGATCGCAGCTGTCGTTTCAGCTTGGAGAGTAGAATTACACTAGTAGGGACAGGCCAACCCCCCACAAAAGAGGCCATCAGAATTCTAATCACATCGCCCAACCCTTGTAAGAACCGTTGGGCTTGGGAAAGCTTTTGAATAACTGCTCATGCCGAAGCTGCATGGTTTGCTCAAGACCGTCTTGCAGCTGGGTCGAATGTGACTGCTGGTCGTAGAGCTGTCTCTGAGTGTCGTCAAGTTTGGAAGAGAGGATATTGTTGTGAATCTGCATCTTTGCTATTTCTTGTTGTAGGGCTTCTATTCGAGCCTCGAGAGTGTTTTGCCGAATGGGTGTTTCTGTTCGAGGCGTGCCGAGCAGGGGAGAGGGGCTCGCTCCGCTAGCGAGGCCGATGAAGGGCCATCGGCAAAAAAGGATGAAGGTGGATTCATCTTAGCTCAAGAGAGATATGGGCCGATTGATAATTGTTTCCCACAGACGGCGCCAATCCGTTGTCGCTAAAACTAAACAGATAGTAATAAGAGCACCTTACAGGTGACGTAGACAATCGAGAGACCGGATATGCCTTCGATAAGCACGCTCCTCTTCGGTTGACGATGCTGGATTTGAGCTAAAGAGAGAAAACAGCATATGAGACCTAAAGCACCGGTATGGTACTGGCTGAAGGCCCTTCGATGTTAAGGTTAGTTTAAGAGGAAGAGAGCAAGCTATTGACAATGCAAGAGCATAAGTGTCAGGTCGAAAGTCTGACCCTGTATCTGGGGTGAGAGGCTCTATTTATAGAGGGTGCTAGATGTTCTCTTGGTACTTAGTTTTGTTGTGGGACTCGTGGGAGTGTCTTTCGGGGTTGACACGAGTCCCAGCAAATATCCTAGTGGGGAAGTCGAGAACATCCTGCAAGATGCCTTCTAAGGCGTAGAATCGGCAAAGCGTGCCGAATGCACTTGCCGGCCGTGGGCCAGTCAGTGAACAATTGGCAGATGGAGCTGGAGGCGCCTGCCGTTTGTAGGACTTGACTTGACTTGACTTGCCAGCATGGGTTACAGGGCCATGTTGGGCATAGAATCGGTCGTGGGTACAGAAGGGACCTACCGATTCGTACGACTGGGCTTGCCAGCGGGAGCCATAGGGCCTCATTTAGTGTCATACCCCTTCCACATGTAATGGCATGAGTGGCTGGTCAGATATGGTATAAAGAAATCTCATAAAATCAAGTTTTCTTATTTGATGTGTAATGAATAAAAGCTGCCAAAAATTATCTTGAGAAAATGATTATTCCGAAAAATAATTTTTCATACTTAGTCAATATTTTTACAAAATAAATTTTCATCTATGATATGAATGCATGAAAGGACCTAAGGTCAATTTAGGTAAAAAGCCTTAGATATTCAATCCACAAAGAGTTTTTAGTCTTTCAAAATTGCACATTCACTAAAAAATTCCTTGGTCCGCCATCCAAGTGCCAAGATTGAGCATGGACTGGACCCAAGACACATTTTGGACCCAAATGAATAGCCCTTGGCTTCAAAAGCTGACCCCTTTGGCCAACCTTCTCAACCTCTAAATTCTAATGAATTAGTTTGATGTGTAGGGTAAAATAAAGTTTGGTCCTGTAGATAAATTTGGCTTACAGCTTAGGGCGTTATCGCATCCCTCACTGAGAGATGCTTATAACTACTGTCAATGTTCCAAGTGTTTGCTGTTCTTGTTAAGGAAGTACGTTTAGCTTTTTTGTTTTTTTCTTTCATTCTTGGGTTTTTTTTTTTCCTCTTGAGAGAGAGCAATGAGTATCTTATCTATATATATACATTTTATGTAATGGACCTAATGGGTAGGTAGGAGAGGTGTCATGGATAAATGGGTCTGAAAATTTAGGGCCTATTTGGTATTCAATTTAAATCCAATTTTTTAAACTCAAAAACAAAATTTGAGTTCAAAATAAAGAAAACCTGTTTGGTGACCCTATTTTTAAAAACTCAAACTCAAGAACAACGACAAAACACCCCAATTATTAAAAACAAAAAATATCTGTGTTTTCAGTTTTTTTTCTAACAACCCACAAGTTCTCAAATTTTTAAGATTTGAAAATAGTTTTTAAGTTGCATACCAAACAAGTTTTTAAATCTTAAAAATAGATTTAAGAACTCCTTGTTTTAAGAAAAATCAAGTTTTTGAGTTCCCTATTTGAATAGGATACCAAACATAATGGAGAGAGTTCTTATTTTGTTTCACTATGAGCTTCTCTTATTTTTCTCTTTTGAATATGGGCTTAAAGTCCAGTTGCTTATAACAAGTTTTGCTTTTGGTTTTTGGCCCAACAAAGAAAGATCATTAAAATTCAAATTACAGTTGAGATTTTAAGTGGGGTTTTGCCTTGATCCAAAAATTGCAAACCAATTCCAACTTCAGCTCAACGTATTTTTAAAGCCTCTTAATTATAGGTACAAAATTGGAAATATTTGACAAAAAAAAGTTTTGAGCTGGGTGTCCAAATAACATTTTCCATCTTTATAAGCATTCAGAATCTAATCAGTACAAAGTGATTAATCTAATTCAATCCAATTTGGCCGGTTTCTATAATTTTTACCATAACATGCATGAAGTTTGTTTTTGTTTTTTGAATACAATGATAATCTAAACTACAAGGGAATAGAGATTTCTCACACACACACACACTACTAAGAGCAATTCCACCGGTTTGGATTGTCAGGGCAAAAGGCCCCCTGGATTGGAAAAACACACTCCACCAATCAAATCTAGTCCGGATAGATGATGGGCTCCATCAAGGCTGGGCAAGCCAGAAGGCAAGAATAGTCTGAGCTGTTGTCTAAGGGTGCTGACGCCAGCATGACATCCATGAAGAAAAAATTGAAAAAAAATCCAAGAAATTCAGAATTTTTTATTTTTTATAAATTTCTAGTAATTTTTTATTTATTAATCTTATACATATAAATAAAATTAATCTCATGTGAATAGTAATTGTCATTGGGTTGTCATGGTAATGTGTGAAAAAAAATAAATTTACTAGGGCAAATACTATTCATTTGAACAGTAACCACCCTTACTTGCCCTTGCCTTTTTGCCATGGCAAATGAGTGGAAATGCTCTAGGGTGCTATGGGGGTTTCGACAAAAAATAAAGGATCTCAGGGGGGTTCAAACCTAAGACCAGTTATATGTAAGTCAAAACTCTTTTTCATTGGACTACACCTTATTGGCATGCATGAAGTTAAATGAAAAGTTCATTATTATTTCATTTCTCAGAGATAGAATTATTCTCATAACTAGCCATCACATGAATTAGTGTCACAACAGTAGTGACACCAACCACCCAAAAAAAAAAACAAAGAACACACATTATTGGGTACAAATTACAATTAATTTTCAGGCAATTGAATAACATTGAGATCAGACCCAAGAGGCTTCTGGTTGTTGCAGTCAAGGTTGTTGTAAGATCCCACATCAACCAACGGAGAGGGAGTGATGTGCCTTATATGTGCACACCCGCATCTATATAGCACGAGGCCTTTTGGGAACTCACTGGCTTCGGAGTCGTAGGAACTCCTAAGTTAAGCGAGTTGGGGGCTAGAGCAATCCCAGGATGGGTGACCCACTGAGAAGTTGCTCGTGAGCTCCTAGAAACAAAACCGTGAGGGCAGAGAGGGGGGCCTAAAGCGGACAATATCACAATTTGGTATCAGAGCCACTCTGCCGTGTGGTGCGAGTGGGATTGTAAGATCCCACATCAACTAACGGAGAGGGGGTGATGTGCCTTATATGTGCACACCCGCATCCATCTAGCACGAGGCCTTTTGGGAGCTCACTGGCTTCGGAGTCGTAGGAACTCCGAAGTTAAGCGAGTTGGGGGCTAGAGCAATTCCAGGATGGGTGACCCACTGGGAAGTTGCTCGTGAACTCCCAGAAACAAAACTGTGAGGGCAGAGAGGGGGACCCAAAGCGGATAATATCGTGCTATAATAGAGCCAATCCCGGAGTGTGACAATTGTTGCCATAACCAACTCCAACCAAGTCACAGTACCTCTTATAAAACCCAATGCGTTCCTCCACCTTAGCGTTCCAGCTCTTACCACATTCAAGTCCACCGTTAATGATATTTGTAGTGACCCCGTAATGGGGAACCTGACCTGTTGACTTGTCGGCTCCAGACGGGTTCCATCTCCTGGTGATCACATCATGGCATGAGGGCTTGGGTGACTGAGGGGTCATCCAGAACCAGAGTGCTGTCTTGAATGAAATAACAGGGTCTGTAGCCACTAGGTCTGGGTTGTTCAACAGGTCCGCCCCTATTGCTTTTCCACACTGTCCATAGTTGTAGTTCCTATAGTCCAAATACACATAATTATTCTAGCTACATAATTCATGATAATATATTTTTGTATCATCATGTACACTACTACAAAAAAGCAAAAAGACGACGGTAAATCACCGTCGTGTATTGGGTTTTTCAATGGTCGTGGAATCCACCGTCATCTTTTCCCTCATAAACCACGACGCTAAATAACCGTCGTTGTTAAAATATACAACGTCATCAACAAATACAAAACGACGTCTTTGTACTGCAAAAAGATCTAAAAAAAGCAATCGAGGATGATAATAGACGACCAACTCTCTAAAAAAACCGTCGTTAAAAAGGAAAAATATGACACATATTAAGAGAACAAGGCCGCAAGATAGACATACAACGACGAAAATAAAAATACGACGACGTTAAATATAATTTTCATGACAATAAAAAATATGACGTCTTTAAATACATTAGAAGACGACGTTATTGATACCTACTACGTCGCATATATAAAAACAACCGTCGTAAAATTAATTTTCCACTTCGATTTTTCGATAAAAGATGACGTGGAAATAGTTGTCAGTGTCATTATTTACGACGTATGTGTTTATATATTAGACGTTGAAAAACTAAACAACGTCGGTTACAAATATATGAGAGTCGTATTACAAAATTTATACGTCCTATTTTCAGAAACAAACAACGACGATAAATATTAGACGTTGTTAAATAAAACAACGTCGGAAAAAAATAAAAACAGACGTGTTTAGTCTGCTAAAGTTCTAGAAAATAGTCGAGGATGAGAATAGACGACCAACTCAAAAAAATCACCGTCGTTAAAAAGGAAAAATATGACACATATTAAAAGAACAAGGCCGCAAGATATACATACAACGACGACAACTAAAATACTACGCCGTTAAATATAATTTACACGACAAGAAAAAATATGACGTCTTTACATACATGAGAAGACGACGTTATTGAAATCTACTACGTCTCTTATTTACAAAAAACCGTCGTGAAATAAATTTTCCACTTCGATTTGTCTAAAAAAGATGACGTGGAAATAGTTGTCAGTGTCATTATTTACGACGTATACATTTATATAGTCGACGTTGTATTTATATGTATTCATTACTCACGACGCACTTAATAATATAGACGACGTTGAACTTCTAAACAACGTCGGTTCCAAATAAATGAGAGCCGTATTACAGAACATATAGACGGCGTAGATTATGATGTGAGCCGTATTACAAATAACGTCGTTTAATTGTTATTAGACGGCGGTTATAATGAATTTCCGTCGGAATTCATTTCGTTCCTCTTCGTTTATAAAAGAACTTGCGACGTGGAAAATGTATGATGACGTCGTATTTTTTAACGTTCAGATTATATATCTCGTTTTTTAGACGTCGGTATTATGAGATTGGAGTCGTGTTATTTTGAATTACATGGCGGTTCTTAATCCTTCACCGACGTGATATCCTGAATAATTGCTTCACAATAGCGTCGTGGTTCTTCATTGTTACGTTGCTTTAAGACGTCGGTAAATATGCTGAATAACTGATTCACAATAACGTCGTGTTTTATTTGAACGTAGAAAGTGAAGAAATCACATTACAATATATTACAAAATTAATGTCATACACTGCCAATTACATAAGCATCATTCAATCCATATATCTTCACACCCATCTCGAATATTTTGACCGCCTAACTCACCTACCAGTTCATCAAATGTGTCAACATTTGGCATCCCTCTAGTAAATGGCTCACACTCAATTATCACATCACCTAAGACTTCATCACCAATAACATCATTATATTCTCTATTAGGCATTGATAACACTACCGACCAACCACGATGCATCGGGTCGTCAACAAAAAATATTTGTTTGACTTGAGAAGCCAAAACAAATTGGTCATTCCTATGTCCAATTTTACTCAAATCTACAAGGGTAAATCCAAGTTCGTCGACTACAAGACCAGAACTATCTATCCAATCACACCTAAAGACTGGGATTGTAAACTTTTGGTAGTCAAGGTCCCAAATTTCTTGAATGACACCATAGAAACCCATATTTGAGAGAATTGGGTTTTTATCCTTGGCACTAGCAACTTGCATGGTATGTGCAAGTAAATAAACTCCACTATTTTGAGTTGTCCGCACATCATCTTGTGCCTTGATATTGAATTTAATACCTTTAATAAGATAGCTCCTATATAATGGCACTGACATGTTTGGACCAGCTGCTAGCCACCTTAAATTTTCTGATACGCCATGATTGTCTTCCTCAAGTTCACTTTGAACCTGCAAATTAATCATATCTTAATTCAATCTAACATATAAATAAGAAGAAAATTAAAAGAGAAATATGTTATTCAACAACATATACCTTGAAGCGTAGCCATTGAATGAAAGTGCTATTGTGCTTATCCTGCAGCCACTTTGTTCTCTTTCTAAATTTTGGATAAGCAGTCTTGATGTGAATCATATGTTGCCTACATGACACGAAAAATTCAAGCATTACGGTCCTAAATATAGAAGATAAACATAAGAAATAATTTAAAATGGAAACTTAAAGAATAAAGCTCATACGTACTCGATATAAGGTAGGACTTCCTCCGTATTCTCCAAGACATATAGATGTGCTTGATTCAACAGGTCCTGATCAACTACGCTCACTGTGCAACCTGATAATGGCTTTGAAAGTCCCATCTTTTGGCTTGAAGGCACTCCAACTGTACTAACATCAGATAAATGCTGAGTACAACACTCTACCGCTTCTTCAGCTATATACCGCTCAGCAATGCAACCTTCGGGACGAGTACGATTCTGAACATACCCCTTCAGCACTTTCATATATCTTTCAAACGGATACATCCACCTAAAATATACTGGCCCACATAGACGAACTTCTCTGACAAGATGTACTACTAGATGAACCATGATATCAAAGAATGAAGGGGAAAAGTACTTCTCAAGCAAACACAGAGTAACTACTACATCTTCTTCCAACTTATCTAGCTTGGAAACATCAACAGTCTTTGCACATATAGCATTGAAGAAGAAGCACAAACGAGTTATTGCATACCTTGCAGGTTTCTCCAAAACAGAACGAATTGCCACAGGGAGCAATTGTTGCATTAAGGTATGACAATCATCTGATTTAAGGCCAAGAAGTCTTGAATCTTGTAAAGATACAAAATTTTTAATATTTGAAGAATAACCTTCAGGGACCTTCATACCATAGAAAGAATTGCAAACCTCTCTCTTCTCTGCTCTTGACAAATTCCAAGGCCCAGGAGGCAAACGAGTACGTCTTTCTCCATACTCGGGTTGCAAATCAGTTTTGACCCCCATGTTCAATAAATCTAATCGAGCAGCAATCCCATCTTTATTTTTTCCAGGGATCTCCAGCAATGTACCAATGATACTATCACAAACATTCTTCTCAATGTGCATAACATCTAGGGCATGCCTCACAGGAAGGTATTTCCAATACTCGAGATCAAAGAATATTGATTTCTTCTTCCAACAAACTCTGTCACCATTTTCAACCATATGCAGCACTTCTTCTCCGGTTAATGGCTCGGGAGGTATGCCATATTCAGGTTTCCCATTAAAAGCTGCACGTTGCCTCCTATATGGATGATTGATTGGTAACCATTTTCTATGCCCAATGTAACAAATTTTGTGGCCATTTTTCAACCTGTGACTAGGTGTATCATCGCCGCATATTGGACAAGCTTTATATCCTTTAACAACACAACCAGATAAGTTTCCATAGGCGGGGAAATCATTAATTGTCCACATTAATGCAGCTCTGAGTGTAAAGTATTCTCCATTATGTGCATCATACACTCCTCTAATCCCATCCCACAAAGATTTTAAATCATCAATCAAAGGCTCCAAGTAGACGTCTATATCATTTCCGGGTTGTTTAGGACCGGAAATCAATAAGGTTAACATCATGAACTTTCGTTTCATGCACAGCCATGGAGGGAGATTATATGTAACTAAGATAACCGGCCAACAACTATATCTGCTACTTAGAGAACTGTGGGGATTGAATCCATCAGATGAAAGAGCCAATCTCAAGTTTCTCGGCTCATTACCAAACTCAGGCCATTTATCATCAAGAAGTTTCCAAGATGGGGAATCCGCCGGATGAGACATCTGACCGTCAATTGATTTTCTAGCAGCATGCCAAGTCAAACTCTTAGCTGTCTCATGTGATTGAAACATCCTTTTAAACCTTGGAATTGGAGGAAAATACCACACCACCTTCGCTGGCACACCCTCTTTCAAGATTGAATCTTTGCCTTCCTTCCACCTTGAGATACCACAAGTAGGACAATTAGTTGAATCCTCATACTCCTTCCTATACAAGATGCAATCATTGGGGCATGCGTGCATTTTCTCATAACTCAGCCCTAATGCACACAAAGTCTTTTTAGCCTCATACATAGAGGTTGGTATTGTATTTCCTTCTGGAAGCAAATCGCCTTGAAGTATCAATAATTCTGTAAAACAGACATCACTCATCCCATGTTTTGCCTTCAAATTATACAACTTCACTAATGCCGATAACTTCGTGTACTTTCTACAACCAGGGTACACTGGTTGATCTCCATCCCCAATCACATTGGCAAACTCATATGGATCGGAACCAAAATCATTATCATCCATATCAATTTCTTTAGACACAAAACTGTACCTACTATGGCCATCATCTTCTTCAACATTTCTACTAGCATTAGTAGTTGCTTCCCAAGGTTCTCCGTGAAATGTCCAATTCTTATAGCTTTGGTCAATTCCATTAAAGTATAAGTGATCCCTTATAATTCCAACCCCAAACAACTTCAAATTAACACATTTAACACATGGACAACGGATATGTGTTGTAGTTAGAAGATTTTCTACAGCAAAGTTCAAAAATGCTTCCACCCCAAACTCATATGCCTTCGATCTTTTATCCGAGTGCATCCATGACTTATCCATCTCCGACACTATAACCTATTATCTATAATAAAGTGAAAATACAGGCAATGACCATCACTATAGCAGATTATACAAAGATCTAATAGCAAGTAATACACAACAGAGACGACGGGTTTTAAACAAAAACAGACGTATTTGGCATATATAGACGACGGATTTTCAACAGACGTCGTCTAATATAAGTAATACAAACGACGGTTTATGAAAAAACCGTCGTGTATAAGTAATACAACGACGGTTTTTACATAAACCGTCGTGTAATCGTCGTCGTATGCCTAAAAAGGCGTCGTGTCTCAGTTTATTTTCAAGAACCCAAAACCCATTAAGAACACAACATATATATGAAACCAAGCAAGAAACCAACATATACATGAAACCAAGCATGAAAACAATAAATCCATTCCCAATTCAACATAACATAGGGTGATTAAAAGATCCGACAAAATTAAATCCATTCCCAATTCAACATAACAGATAATGTAATCCATGAACCCATTAAACAGAAAATCCATGAACCCATACTTATAAGCACATTATTAACAGATCGCAAAACATATACCTAAAATCCTTTAACAAAACAACCTAATATCATTCAATGAATTTACAAGGGGAAGATAGGGTTTGTACTTACAGGTTGGACGAGCTCACAGATTTGACGGAGCAGAAGTGAGAGAGCAACTTTTAATTAGAGCAACTTTTAATTAGAGCAGAAGTGAGAGAGCGAAATGTTATGTTGCGCGAAATCTGAAAATTTTAGGGTTCAGGGTTAGAAGAATAAGAATAAGAGCCAAATATAAAAAAATTTAGGACGCGCGAAAATTTTTAGAGCGCGCGCTCTTTAAAACGTCGAAAGAAAAACCATGGCGAAAGTTCTACAAGAACCGACGTAAATGTAATATTCCACGACGGAAACACTGAACGTAACGCCGTTTATTTTGACGCTTCATTTTTCGGATTAATTTTAAATTTATTTTCAATATTTTGATATAAAGACGACTGAAAAACCACGTCGGGGTTAAGAAATTGAAAACGTTGTAAATTATAATAGACGGCTTACATATTAAAATGACGTCGTTTAAAGTAGAAACCATGTCGGATAATTTACTGCATGACGTAACATATGTATTCCACGACTCAACCACCGTCGTTAACAATTAATACCCTAAACCCTTAAAACTAAATTATATAATTTTAAAAATTAAGTTTATAAAAGGGTTTATGGTTTTACAGCCTAATATATACCCTAGACTACCCAAAAATTATACTTTAAAAATAAACCCCAATAAATAACAACCCTAATCTCTAAACCCTAGACTCTAAACCCTAAACCATAAAACTAGAAGTGATTTTATGACTCATCAAAACAATTTTGTTTTGGATGTTCATTTTAAATTTTTGTTATTCAAAATGAATTTTTTCAAGGTTTAGGGGGAAGAAAATATATCAATGACTTCATAGGAGATGACTTTGCATTTTTCTGATTTATTTTAAATTTATTTTGAATATTTTGATATAAAAATAATAAAATATTCTTATCACAACAACAAACCACGTCGGTGTTAATAAATTGTAGACGTTGTAAATAGTAATAGACGACTAAGTTGTTAAAATGACGTCGTTTAAATGACAAACGATGGCGGATATTTAACTATCCGACGTAAAATATATATTCCTCGACTTAACCGCTGTCGTTACAAAGTACTACCCTGAACCCTTAAGAAATTAAAGACGTTGTAAACCATAAACGACTCCATTGTTCAAAGAACGTCGTCTAAATATCCTTTTACGTCGGATATTTTTAAAACGAAACCACAAAAAACGACGGCTTTTGACTTTATTACGTCGTTGGAAAATTATTACACGTCGGTTACGCATTTTGTATGTTTGTTTTTGTTTTTACTTTAAGAAAACCTCAACAAATTTTTACATTATATATTATAGACAAAATTTGTACATTATACATAAATATCAAGTGTTCAATAATTCCCCTATTCCATTTGAAGGCAAACAAACTCTGCCCATTCATTCCGGACTTCATCAATTGCTTCTTGGGGGTATGGCTCTTCCTGTTTTCCCTTCGCATACTGCATAAAAACAATGACTATTAGGGTTTATAAATAAAAGGAAATTCAATCACAGACGACCATAACCGACGTAGTATATCTATTCAACGACGGTAATTTTACATGACCGTCGTTGATAATACAAAAAACGACGTAAAATGTTTGAAGGTTATTTCTTCTTACCTTCTTCTCAAACCCCAAGGAAGGATCCATGATGATGTCCTTCATGAAGCGCATCACGTAATACCCGCATTCGACATTGCTGGGTTGCTTTGGTGTGCCTGACAGAGTTTTCCAAATGACTGCCTTACGGCCTGATCTGGCTATGTGGGAATTATAAATTTTTATGGCACTGTTCACGATGTTTTTGGCCTCTTCATCGACCACACGATTTCCTGGCAGAGGATCCAGAAAATAGACTGTTTCCCTCTTTGCTCTTACAATCAGCAAGATCCAATGACGGCTGCACAAAATTAATATAAAAACGACGGTTATTTACAAAAACGACGTATTATAATATTTCACACGACGAAATAAAGTAGCAATCGACGACATTATATATTTATCACGACGATAAATAACTACCGACGTGGTTAGTCGTTTCAAACGACTCAATAAAATAAAACACCGACGTGGTTAGTTTATACGCTGTCATTTATTGAAAATCATAAAAACAAAATCCTGTTAAGGAGACTAACCCTGGATTGTAAGGCATCAGGAAAATCTGTTCATCGTCAGTCTTCTGAAGTCGTGATGCTACCATTCGTGATCTGTCAGCTATTGTGCCAGAGCTGGCACTAACTGTAGCAGGGTCGATAAAGCCAACCGTTGTGCACATATTTGCTTGTTTTAAAATATCGTGTAAGTACCTAAATATATAAAATAATATAAACAAGTCAGCGCAAAAAAAACACACGACGGTTATGTATAACAAAACGACGTATTATAAGGTTTCACACGACGTACTGAAATAGACAACGACGTTATAATAAATTTATCACGACGGTACATACTAACGACGTGGTTAGTTAGTTAAGACGACGCAATAAATAAACCAACGACATAATATAAACAAGTCAGCAAAAAAAACACACGACGGTTATGTATAACAAAACGACGTATTATAAGGTTTCACACGACGTACTGAAATAGACAACGACGTTATAATAAATTTATCACGACGGTACATACTAACGACGTGGTTAGTTAGTTAAGACGACGCAATAAATAAACCAACGACGTATTATTTTAGAATGACAAACCTCATATATACAGCAATGACTGTAGCTCCTATTTCCTCCATGCCTGCAAATTGTGTAATATCTTCAGGCAGGAGGAAGGTATCGCGCTCTAGACCAAAGACCTCCTTATCAATTGTAAAGTGCAGGGTCTTATCTTGAGGCACGAGTGTCGTTTCCACATAACGACAAAGGGTTTGTAAAGAAGATGGCGCCTCCATATTTGAATAATCAACAACTTTAGTAACCTGTTTAAAGAAATAAAAAAAATGACGTGGTAATTCAATAAAAACGACGGTTTAAGGAATAAACCGTCGTCTGAAAACAATTTAAACGACGGTGAAAAAACCGTCGTGGTGAATTATTTATTACGTCTTAGAAAACAATTCCGCCGTCTAAGTTGTAAACAAACGACGGTTTAAAGAAAAATATCGACGTCTGGAATTTTGAAAAACAAATAAAAAAGGTAAAGTTATGTGAACATACCTGGTCGTCATCTTCTTTCTCCTTTTCATCTTGTTTTTCTTCCTTATTCTCTTCATATATGACGTCGGGAATGATTAACTCCGTCGTCTAAAAACCACAAAGTTTTAAAAATAACGACGTTTAATGGCGTGTAAAACAAGTAAACTAAATACGACGTGGTATTGAAATACAAACGACGGTTTATTTTTAAAATCGTCGTGGTATGTATTTCAAACGACGGTTTTATTAAAAATAACGACGTCTAATGGTTTTTAAAAAAACAGAGAATTCAAAGTTCAGATATGTTACCTTTTCTTCCTGATGTTTCCCATTTTTGGCAGTATCATCCTCAAAATGCTGGGATCTCACATCACCTCCAGAGCAGCTTGCTTTGTCAGACATTGGATTTTTGGGACTTTGGCTAATTCTGGGTTTAAGCATGCTTGGATCAAAATTGGGAATTAATTGGGAAAGCTGACTCAGGAAATGCTCCCTCTCAGCCTCTACCAATTGTTTCGTTCTAGCCTCCATCCTTAAAGCCTCTTCCCTTGCCTTAGCCTCCATCTTTTTAGTCTCTTCTTGAAGGAGAACTCTTAAACTGTCCTTCAAACGGTCGTCAAAGCTCACTCTCTGTGGTTTGGGTAAATTGAAATATTGCTTTGGTGAGATCCCAGCACCTACTCCTCTGACCCTGCCTGGATGCTCGGGGCCCAAAGCCATGGTCAGCACATCATTGCTGCCAGAGACGGTGACTTTGCCTTCTGAGACTTGTTTTTGCAAATCATCCTAAAACAAAGATATATAAAAAAGTAAGAACAAAAACACACGACGGTTATTTATATACAAACGACGTATTATATAATTTCACACGACGCAATAACATATAAATCGACGTTATTATAATTTATCACGACGGTAGTTATACCGACGTGGTTAGTTCTTTAAAACGACGAAATTAATAAACCACCGACGTCTTATGTAACAGAGGGATGATTCAATATTCACACCTTTAACGACGTTGTTTAAAACATATCGACGTAGTAATTTAATACAGACGACGCGAAATTGAACCACCGACATCTTGTGCTATAATTACAGAAAACAGAGTTCTGATTCCTATTTAGACCTTTAACGACGTGTTTTAAAAAATGTCGACGTGGTAATATCATTCACACGACGCAAAATATAACATAAGACGTAATAAGAATTATTCACAGTTTAATAAAAATTTAAAACAGAGTGTGTAGGCTTACAATTAATTTTGCTTTCTCTGCCACCTTTGGATCAGGGATGTTACCATGTTTGTCCTGTCTAGCTCTCTTCCATAAGGTAGATCGATCAATTTCTACCCCAGGCATGGTTTCCTCTAATTGATCCTCCAAACCGGCATATCCTTTTCGAGACAATCGATGATTGTACTCGAGTTTCTCCCTAATCTATGCATGTTGAGAATGCACAGACTCAAAATCTTTGGATAGCCTTGAAGCTACAAAGGCATCCCATTGTGCTTTCTCTATGAATTTATATGTTTCAGGGGGTTGGCTTAATCTCTCCCTGTCATTGGTGTATGGAAGGATATAATGCCTCGTTAGTGTAGACTTGAAATCCTTCCATTTCTTGGCAGCAGAAGCTAAGACAGAGTTCTTGCCCCCTTGACCTACTACAAAAGCAATGTCAACTGCTTCCCAAATCTGCTCCTTTATATCCTTGGGGATTTGAGCCCATTTCAAGTCCACAAGTGGAACTCTGGAGCGTGCCAACACACCAATATAGGACTGCATCTCACTATGAGCTTGGCCAATTCCTTTCCCCCTTTTATTGTACTCAACAATTGGCCTCAGTTTCTGCAGTTTTCTCTTCACAACACGAGGCATTGTGCTCATACCTCGACCAGCCTTTGAATCATCAGATATTGTTGTCCCGCTGGTTGGTTCTGTATCAGCAGATGATGAAGCAAACTTCATCTTCTTCGAAGACTTCATTATCTTCGAAGACTTCTCTTGAGGAGGTACTTGCTCCTCACCTCCATTTTTCTTGGAGCCAGAATCCTTACTTTGGTCTTGGTGAGAAACCATTTTTACAGACAAAACTGCAAGTGAAAATATTTCAAGAAAAGATTAAGAACACAAACGACGGTTATTAATAAAATACGACGTATGATATGATTTGAAACGACGCAATGAAATAATATCAGACGTAATAAATTTTTAAAACCAAGGTAAACAACGACGAAATAATTGACTACAAACGACGTGATAATTAACTATAAACGACGGAATATTTATATAACGTCGTGGTATTGATGTTCACACGACGTCAGTAGTAATATACCGTCGTCTATATAAGGATCCAAAACCCTTCTTTCTTTCTCTGTGAATGTTTGATTGCAGATTTGATTTTTCTGAACCATGGTTTTTGTTTTCTAATTTGATAAAGTACAAGGCCAAGAAAGAAAGTTTTGGAATCTTATATAGACGACGGTATTTTAATATGACGTCGTGGTATTAACATTCACACGACGTAAAACAATAAGATACTGTCGTCTATATTAGATACCAACCCTAATTTCTTTTTCTTTATATTTTATCAAATTAGGGAAAAACAAAAACCATTGTTCAGAGAAATCAAACCTGCAATTAAACAAGCAAATAAAAAAAAGACTAAAATTTTAAAAACAACTTTGTCAATTTTCAGACGACGCTAGAACGACTGACGAACCGTCGTGGTCTACATATTTAACCACGTAAATAAGAAGCTACCGTCGTCTTATTTAGTTGAGGTAGTTGTCTTCAAAGTTGGAAACTTTCCCTCTTTGTCTGTATATTTTATCGAACTTGGAAAGAAGTAAAATGATTTTGGCCAGAAAAAAGGTAAAAAGATTTTTCAAACAAAAAACGTATGAGCATGCAAAACAGCAACCAAAATAGTGAAAATGAAAGCTTACCTTTTGCGTGCAATGAAAGCAAGAGGAAGACGATGGATGTTTAAATTCAGAGACGACGAAGAAGACGATGAGATACTCTGAAAGTGCTCTGACAAGGAAAAAAGTCTAAAAGTTTTCTCTGGGAGATTGAAATTTTTAATCGGGTTTGGAAAAAGTGCATGTGTAAGTCAGGTAGACGAAAAGTTGCTTACATATAAAACCATTTCAAAAAAATAATACGGCGGTTACATATAACTACGACGTATAAATTACAAAATACGACAGTACGTTTAACTTCGGACGTGGTAAATAATTACGACAGTAGTGTTGTAGGTACCGTCGTAGTAAACTCAAAATTAAAGTACATAAGTAATAACTCACGTCATGGTAGATCATTTAACACGTCGGTTTTATTAATGTACCGACGTGGATTTATGTAATATACGTCGGTAATACCGACGTTGATTTTACAATTTAAACGGCGGTTTTTTTGTAAGGACCGCCGTTGGTTTTAAAAATTTATTCTATAAATTTGTCGCTTTCATTCATTTTCGGTTTACATTTAGGGTTCCAAGTTCTTCCTCTCTCAGAGACACTGTCTCTCACATCTCAAAGACAGTAATTTGGATGTCTTTCTCAAAGAGAAATTGAGCTTACTCGCATCAAATCTATGTCCACAAGAAGAAGCTTGTCAACTAGCCTTCTCACTTCCTTGATCAAGCCTGATAGGACACTTAGTGCTTCTGAATACTCCTTGCTTTCCATCAAAAGAGATGCAAGCCTGGCCTCCACTCGCTGTCGAAGGAAAGTTCGCTTCTCAGGGAAATCTGAAGATCAGATGTGCCTGATCCTCTGCTTGATTTTCTTGGCTAAGAAGATCCGTCAGATTTGTGATAGCCTCTTCCTTTATCCGTAGAGCTTCAGAAGAAGAAGATGGGTTTCAAGAATGCGATAAAGAATAGAAATGGCTTCAGATGGCCTCTAAAGCATGAGCAATCGAATCAGTGCTTTGAACTATACTTTGAACTATACAAGTCAATGCTTTGAACTATACAAGTCCTGCAGAAAGATAAAGGACCAAACTATTAAAGAAACTGAAACTGTTAAAGAAACCCCAAACTAACACGACGCAATATTTGTTTTGCGACGTGGAATCTTTTCATTTAACGTCGTTAGGTTTAATATAACCGACGTGGATTTGAATTTTTAAATTATGAATAGAATTTTTTTTCCCGTGACTTTTCAGTTTATTTTTCAATTACAGTGCGTTATAAATAGAGTTTTTTTTCCGGAGGAAATTTAAAATGAAGGAAATTAATGTTCTGGAATATGTAAAGTTTCTTTTTTGGATGACAGATTTAAATAAAATAATAATATTAAAACAACGACTGTTTTTGTATTACTGTCGTCGTTTTTCGTCGTCTTAAGTAAGACTAAGACGACGTAATATATTTGTTGAGCGACGTTGATTTGTGTTTTAAACGTCGTTAGGTATAATATAACCGTCGTTGAAAATTGTCTCTCTGATTGCAAATTTGCAACGACGTTAGGTATAATATTTGTAGATACACAAACGCACACACACCATCAACTTCCAAAAAATTGTCTCTCTGATTGCAAATCTGTGTCATCTGTTAAGATTATGATGTGGAACAGAGTTCCATCTGGTAAGATTTCGTAACTCTTGGGATCTCAGAAAAATATGATTATGTCGGCGGTTTTCTATATAAACCGTCGTGGTTATTTCAATTCTTGTCATTAAGTAGATCTACCGACGTAGGATAAGAAAATCAAAGAAAAAAATTGTTAACAAAAATTCTTATTAAGACGACGGTTTAAATTAAAGGTACGACGTATAAAATGAATAAATACGACGTTAAATTTTATAGTACGATTTAAAGATAACGTCGTAGAACTATACCAGAATGACGTCGATATATTTATATTTTTCGTCGTTGTACATTAATTTAATACGGCGATATTTTGTATTTTAAAGCCGTGGATTTGTTTGTAATTATACAGCGTCTTATACGAAAACCTCGTCGTGTTATTTTATGAGTAAAAACGGCGGCTTTTATTGAAATCGTCGTCTTTACTTTCTACGTCGGTCGATTCATAACTTCTGCCGTTCTTTGTTGGCTTTGATTTTACACTGCGGAAATCTGTTTCAAATAGACGTCGGTTGTTTAATTAAGTACGTCGTTGTTTTTGAACAGCCATTTGAATCTCCATTTTTTAGTTGTCTAAGGTGGTATTACACGACGGTGTTTTTAGAACCGTCGTCTTTTTAAAAACCACGACGGTTTTCACTGAGACCGTCATTGTTTTCTGGTCGTCTTTTTCACTTTTTGTAGTAGTGGTACCTATTTTGGATAGACGGACACATAACTATATACAACCGGTTACACTTATGATAGTTTTTACCAACCACCCAGTTCATGAATCTATTGCGTTGTGAGGAGGGGAGAGAATATGTTACTTTCGTGGCATATTAATAATGTTTAAGAGGGAGTTGATTTCTTTTTCAATGTCATCCTAGCCATTAAAACTGATTTCATCTAAGGGCTAAATTTTTTTTGTACAAATGTGTGGTTTTTTTTGTGTCCTCCGATCCTGACATATATATATATATATATTCAACCACATAAATTGTCTTGTTTCCCCGCAACGATAGACTTATCTAACAATAACATTGTTGGTGATATACCTGCTGAGATCGGACAATTGCACCTTCTCTACCAGTTGGCTCTTTACTCCAACAACTTCTCCGGTGTCATTCCAGACCAAATATCTAACCTAAAAAATTTAGAGGGTTTGGATCTCTCCATGAATCATTTTTCTGGAAGAATTCCATCGTCATTGGCGAGCCTTACTTTCTTGAGAAAATTTAATGTCTCGTACAATAATCTTGGAGGACCAATTCCAACAAACACTCATATCCAAACCTTCAACACTTCTGCCTTTGAGGGGAATCTAAAACTTTGTGGTGCCCCACTTCCTAATAAGTGCGGATCAAATATGGGCATTGATGAAGATGACACAAACAACAAAGACTTGGACAATGAACCTCATCAACTTCCATGATTTTATATTTTCACTGCGTTGGGGTTCATAGTGAGATATTTTGGGGAGTGTGTGGTTCTTTAGTTGTTAACAAGACATAGAGATACGTATATTTTTGATTCATCGACAATGTACAAGATAGGTTGTATGTAATGGTAACAATGCCCATCAACACGATGAAAAGAAGGCTTAGAGGCTAGACATATATTATTATAGTTTTTATTTTACATTTTTTTTGTTTGCTTTTCTTTTTTTCTTTCTTTGCTTTTGTGTTCCCAATGTAATAAGGCACAGTTTGTTCTTATAGTTATGTCTTATTTTTCGGATACGATTTCCTCACGGTGGCTTTTGCAAGCAACAAAAACGACAGGTTGTGGCTTTGAAAAATCATGAATACCAAATCAACTGAATACAAAAATGGTTATAAAAGATTAATGCAACACAGGTCAGTCCGCAGGCTTACGAAAGCAAAGCAAGCAACAAATACAAAGTTCCGCTACATATTGTTCTTTATACTGGCAAAACGGACACATTTGGCTATCCAAGTCAGTCCAAATATATTTTTATGGATGCACAGAATTAAGTGAAACGAACTTAATTTGACAGAAGGACAATACAATAATCTTCTTTGAAATTAAACTTTCGGCAAGGTTCCATCCGAATGCTATTTGAGATATCAAATCTTGGTGATTCTAATGTGAATGTGATTTCATATCCTATTTTATTTGTACAAGTGCAAGGCTATGGCTATATGAAAGAAAGTTAATGCTCCCTCAGAACAGGTGTGCAAAGGAAGTATGCAAATAACCAAACACACTAAGTAGAACAAGAACACTCAAGAAAATCTAGAAGCTAATGTTTCCGAGGAACTAATTTCCAGAGGCTAGATTATTGTACTTTTAATTTTACAGTTCCAGTTGTGTTTCCTTACGTAACAGTTTGTTCTCATAATATGTCAATCTGACGCATATGCCGTATGTGACAAGCCATTTACGACAGTTGGAAGAAGAAAAGAACGTCGTAACAATCTTTCCAACTTTTTCAACGCGGTTCCTTCTGCTGGCAGCAGGGGCAAAGTGCTTCGATTGATCGCAAGCTTTGAAATAAGGAGGTCCTCTCACCGTGGAGGCCTCCTTTTTAGACCTAATAATGTGGTCTACAATTATGGTTGTTTGACAATTTCCAAGTCTTAAAAGTAATGTTTTGCGGCTTTAATAATGCATTGTTTTCAAGCTAAAAGAAAGAGAAAGTCTGCAGCTACGCATTGACAATTTCTGAGTAGGCCCTGCGAGGACGTTCCAGCACACAACAGCAAGTCTGGGCAAGGCGTAGAGCCCACCAACCCTGAGAAAGTCTATAAATACCTATCAATATTATTCACTTTCCACACCAAATTTTCATACAAATTCTTCTCCTTCTAATATTATTCACTTTCCACACCAAATTTTCTACTACTCAATATCATTTGTGTAAAAATACAAATGGCCTCTTCTATCGAAGCCGGAGGGTCGTGGACAAATGTTCAAAGGGGTCAAAATCTTGGTGACGAGGTAAAAAATTTCTCATTGCCGTTTTATTCAATTTAATGTCATTTTTTTTGTTATTTTCTATTTAATTTTTTTAATAGATCATGCAAGGCAAAACAAATGGCTCCTCAAGTGAACAATGCCCGCAGTCGGTTCTAGTGGTACGTTCCGTGTCGAAAATAATGGCATTATTACGTCATCCGAAAGAAAATACTCCCACATGTCTTGATCTGTGGAACCGTCCATGTACTCAATTGTGTCAGACTATGAGGACCGGGAGTATTTCAATTGTATGATGAGTGAGATGTGAATTTTATAATAAATACAGACACATGGCAATTGAAAATATTATCCAAAAATTTTATCTGAAATTTAAGATGCGAATTTTATAATAAATATGACATGTGGCAACCGAAAATTTTATCCGAAATATGAGATAAGAATTTTATAATAAAAATTGACATGTGGCAACTGAAAATCTTATCCAAATTAATCGTTTAAGTATAAAAAATATATAAAAATTTACAGTGAATAGTAATTGCCTTTTGCCATGGCAATGGGTGGAAACACACCTTGCCTTTTGCAAGGGTTGACACTATTCACATAAATAGTATCTGCAAGTATTTTATACTACAATAGCCTTGTATTCTTGCAAGTATTTTATGTGATTTTAACCCTGTTTGCGCCGGTACTAAAGATCCTATCACAAGGTTCCATCCAAATGCTATTTGAGATATTAAATCTTGGTGATTCTAATGTGAATGTGATTTCATATCTTTATTTTATTGGTACAACTGCAATGATATGGCTATATGAAAGAAAGTTAATGCTCCCTCAGAACAGGTGTGCAAATAAGACTTGTCCTTTGAATTAAGTAGCAAAGTCCTCTCCTGGTGGCAGCCACTTAAGACCCAATGACGTCTTCTCTTTGAATATGAATAATTTGCTTCATGCGGTTGTTGTTTGCTGACTTCTCTGAATATGAATAACATGCGGTTGTTGTTTGCTGACTTCTCTGAATATGAATAATTTGCTTCATGCGGTTGTTGTTTGCTGACGTCTCTGAATATGAATAATTTGCTTCATGCGGTTGTATTGCTTCATGCGGTTGTTGTTTGCTGACTTCTCTGAATATGAATAATTTGCTTCATGCGGTTGTTGTTTGCCGACGTCTCTGAATATGAATAATTTGCTTCATGCGGTTGTCTGTTTGCTGACTTCTCAATTTCCAGTGGACTTCTCAATTTCCAGTGGTCTTCCCAGTGGGCTCCCTATTTGCTTCATGTGGTTGTCTGTTTGCCAACTTAGAGCATTCATAATGGGCTCCTTAAATCATCAATTTAGACAAATTTTAGGAAGGAATTCCTATCCACCTATTAAAATAGGGGGATCTTTAAGAGCATCTACAATGGGCTCCTTAAATCACCTCGCTAAAATTTAGGGAGGAATTGAAAAAACCCACCTCCAACCATGCTCTCTATTCAGTTCCTAAAATATGGAGACCTCTAGGAGCTCCTAAATCCGAGGAGAGAGAAAGGACTCCTAGTGACTCTTTATAATTAAATGCTTCTTTATTTAATATTATTTTAAGTATTTATTTAAAACCAACTATTTTTTATTGTTGCTTTTGTGTCTACACTTTATTCAAAAATTGAATTTAAAAATATTTATGACTCTTTAAACTAGGGAGTATGGTTGGAGTTGAAATTTTATAGAGAGCTCCTAAAATAGCTTTCTAGTGTTTTTAGCTAAATTTTAACTAAAAAATAGAGAGCATGATTATGGATGCTTTAAGAGCTCCTAAATCTGAGGAGAGAGAAAGGACTTCCAGTGGCTACCTATAATTTAATGCTCTTTTATTTTATGATTATTTTAAACCTTTAATTAATATTAACTATTTTTTATATTATTTTTTAATAGAGATGGACCAATTAAAAAAGAGTTATAGCATTTATGACTCCCTAAACTAGAGAGCATGATTGAAGTTTAAATTTTATAGAGAGCTTAAAATAGCTTTTATATGTTTTTAGCTAAATTTTAACTAAAAAATAGAGAGCATGATTGTGGATGCTCTTACATATCGTATTCAAGCATCGTTGCTCTTATATATATACAAACCTGTGAGCAACGAACATACACAAAGCAACGTTGCTAGTGCAACCTTATAACTTAATGGCTCGTGGCTTCCTTCTCTTCATCTTATTCTCTTACATTATATCTATAAATATTCATGCCTGCAACCAAATTGAAAGATGTTCCCTTCTGTCCTTTGCCTCCACTCTCTCTTCTCCTCCTTTAAATTGGACATCCCTTGATTGTTGTCACTGGAAGGGCATTACTTGTGATCAAGATGGTTGGGTCACCCATTTGCTCTTACCTTCCAAAAGGCTCAAAGGAGGTATCTCTCATTCTTCACTTAGAAATCTCACACATCTCACCCACTTGAACCTTTCCCACAACTCACTATATGGTTCACTTGAGACTCAATTCTTGTTGTCTTTGAATCGTCTTGAGATCCTTGATTTGAGCTATAACCATCTTTATGGGGTGCTACCACTTTCTCTACCATCCAGCAAAATTCGGATAGTTGATTTGTCGAGCAATCACTTCTTTGGTGCAATTCCATTTTCATTCTTCCAACAAGCAAGCAACTTGACTAGTTTCAATGTCAGCAACAATACCTTCACAGGGTATGTCCCATCCTCTATTTGTCTCCATTATTCTCCCTTTGTTAGGCTATTGGACTTTTCTTCCAATCAATTCGGTGGCAACCTTGCTCTTGGGCTAGGGGAGTGTTCTAGACTGCAGGTTTTTCGTGCTGGTCGCAATAACCTTTCAGGGTTACTTCCAGAAGATATCTATAATGCTACCAAACTTGAAGAAATTGCGTTACCTATCAATTCACTACGTGGAGCCATTAGTGATAAAATTGTCAACCTCACCAACCTTAAAATCCTTGACCTCTACCTTAATCAGCTGAGCGGCGAGCTTCCTCTAAATTTGGGGAAGCTCTCCAAGTTGAAGTTTGTGACCGTTGATTTCAACAATTTAGAAGGTACTATTCCCACATCTTTGATGAATTGCACAAACCTTGTAGAACTATGTTTGGGATTCAACAACTTTGAAGGAGATATCTCCATGCTTAATTTCTCCAGATTTAGTCAACTTACAAAACTTGACCTAAGGTTCAATAACTTTACTGGTATGTTTCCAGTAAGCCTTTACTCATGTAGGTACCTAAAAGCCATTGCATTGACTGGAAATCATCTAGAGGGACAAATTCAAATTGAGATTCTTTCATTGAAATCCTTGTCCTTCCTTACCCTAGGTTACAACCTATTCACCAACCTCACAGGCACAATGAAGATATTGATGAGTTGCAAAAGTCTTCACGCACTCTCGCTTGTTGGTTCCTTTGTAGGTGAGGGAATGCCATTTGATGATGGCATGGTTGATTTTGACGGATTCCAAAATCTTCGGCTATTGAATATGGCTGGTTCTAACATCACTGGTGAAATACCTGTGTGGTTATCAAAGCTCAATAATCTAGAGATCTTGATTCTGGCTTTTAATCAAATCACCGGGCCAATTCCAAGTTGGTTGGGGAATCTTCCTAGACTGTTTTTTATCAATTTGTCATATAACCGAATTTCAGGTGAATTTTCAAAGCAACTTTGTAGACTACCGAGGTTTGTTTATGAACCTACTGCATCTCAAGTAGAGCAATATGAATTTGAATTGCCAGTCTACAGTAGCGTAACTGCAAATCAATCTTTTCTACCTTTTAAATTGTCTCTTTTTCCGGCAACGATAGACTTATCTAACAATAACATTGTTGGTGATATACCTACTGAGATCGGACAATTGCACCTTCTTAGCCAGTTGGCTCTTCACTCCAACAACATCTCCGGCGTCATTCCAGACCAAATATCTACTCTAAAAAATTTAGAGGTTTTGGATCTCTCCATGAATCATTTGTCTGGAAGAATTCCATTGTCATTGGCGAGCCTTAATTTCTTGAAAAAATTTAATGTCTCGTACAATAATCTTGGAGGACCAATACCAACAAGCACTCAGATCCAAACTTTCAACACTTCTGCCTTTGAGGGAAATCTAAAACTTTGTGGTGCCCCACTTCCTAATAAGTGCGGACCAAATAAGGGCATTGATGAAGATGACACAAACAACAAAGACTTGGACAAAGAGCCTCATCAACTTCCATGGTTTTATATTTTCACTGTGTTGGGGTTCATAGTGGGATTTTGGGGAGTATGTGGTTCTTTAGTTGTTAACAAGACATGGAGATATGTATATTTTCGATTCATCAACAATGTACAAGAGAGGTTGTATGTGATGGTAATAATGAGCATCAACAAGATGAAAAGAAGGCTTAGAGGCTAGACATATATTATTGTAGTTTTTATTTTACATTTTTTGTTTTCTTTTCTTTTGTGTTCCGATGTAATAAGGCACAGTTTGTTCTTATAGTTATGTCTTCTTTTTCGGATACAATTTCCTCACGCTAGCTTTTGCAAGCAACAAAAGCGACAGGTTGTGGCTTTGAAAAATCATGAATACCTGCAGGCTTATGAAAGCAAAGCAAGCAACAAATACAAACTTCCGCTATATAATGTTCTTTATACTGGCAAAACTGTTGAATTATAAGTGCTTGAGTTGATTTCAGGTTAAGAGTTTTGTTTTCTGCTTATTTGTATTTCTTTATACTTAGTCCAGGTGTCATAGCTTGATTGGTTAGATAGTGAATGGCTGAGATTGCTTTGATAAAATGCATCCAGTTGGTACTGTGCATAACGGTTATTTCTTCTCACACTAAGAGTGTGTTGTAGTACTGAAAATATGAGCTAATGAGAATGTTCTCTCTGCTACACGTATAGCAGAGCAGTTTTTGGATTTCTTCAAGTTTTCTTAAATTCTCTTCTCTCTTCTCACAAAATCTCATACACAGATCCTAAAACTCTAACATGGCCTCAGAGCCAGGTTGGATTATCTAAAGCTGGGCGTTGTTCTGTGAAGAAAATCGATCGAGGTGAGCTCATTCTAAGCTCACGAAGCTGATTGAGCTCGATCAAAGGTCGAATCTGAAAACATCTTGTTTCCAGGTGAATTTGAAATTCGTAATGGCTGGATCTGGAAGTTCAGAGGCTAGAATCCCCATTTTCTCAGGTGAGAACTATGAATTTTGGTGGATTAAGATGGTAACCATATTCAGATCATATGGTTTATGGGGTTTGGTAGAGAAGGGGTTTTTAATCCCAGATTCAAAGACGAAGAAGGAATCTGAGGATGGTTCAGAAGAAGAAGTTGATGAGAAAACAGCTGCGATTCTCATGAAGGATGCGAAGGCCTTGGGTATCATTCAAAATGCTGTTTCTGCTCAGATTTTTCCCAGAATTGCAAATGCTGACTCTGCAAAGATGGCTTGGAATCTGCTGTACTCAGAATATCATGGTGGAGAGCATGTTAGATCGGTAAAGCTTCAAAACCTTAGACGTGAATTTGAATACACTAGGATGCGTGATAGTGAAACCTTATCTGAATATCTTACTAGACTAACTGAATTGATTAACCAAATGAAAACATTTGGTGAAGTTCTGTCAAATGAGAGGCAGGTTCAGAAGGTGTTAATTAGTCTAAGTAAGAAGTATGACCCTATATGCATTGTGATTGAAAACACAAAGACACTAGAAACTGTGGATTTGCAGGAAGTAACTGCCATTTTGAAGAGTTAGGAGCAAAGGCTTGAAATGCATAGTGTTGATATAGCTGAGAAGGCATTTGCCTCATTCACTGTGAATTCAAAGGGTCAGAACAAAAATGCTTCTCAGTCTGGTTCATCTAAGTCACAGAGAAGCTGGAACTCTAAAGGGAAGTCATGGGAGGCAAAAGACAAGTCACAGCAGAATAATTATTCTGCACAGAACCACACTTCAACACAGTTCTCAAATCAGGAAAACACAAAGCCTCAATGCAAGGTGTGTTCAAAGCATCACTTTGGTGAGTGCAGGTATAAGGGAAAACCAAAATGCTATAACTGTGACAGATTTGGACATCTTGCTAGAGACTGTACAGTGAGCAAAAATGTGCAGAAGGCTAATTGTGTAAATCAAATGGAGGTTACAGGAAACCTGTTTTATGCCAATTGCTCAACCACTGAGATCAAAACCAATAAATGGTATATTGATAGTGGCTGCAGCAATCATATGACAGGAAATTTAGAATTGCTGGTTGATGTGAGAACTAATGTAGTTGGGAGAGTACAAATGCCAACTGGTGCACTAGTGAGTGTAGCTGGTATTGGCTCACTGAGTATTGATACAGCAAAGGGCAGGAAATACATCAGAGAAGTAATGTATCTGCCAGGATTGAAAGAAAATCTACTAAGTGTTGGGCAGATGGATGAACATGGGTACTGTCTGGTGTTTGGAGAAGGGATGTGCAGGGTATTTGATAGCCCATCCATGGATTATCTCATCATAAAGGTGCAAATGAAGAGTAACAGATGCTATCCTGTCTCTTTTCTAGCTGAAAAACAGTTACTAATGAAGACTAGTTTTCTTCAATCCACATGGATTTGGCACAAGAGACTTGGTCATCTGAATTTTGGAGGATTGAAGCAGCTAAGGGATAAAGAAATGGTACATGGTTTACCAAAATTGGAAGAACAAAGTGGTGTGTGTGAAGGGTGCCAATTTGGAAAACAGCACAGAAATGTTTTTCCAAAATATCAAGCTCAAAGAGCAAGCAAAGTACTAGAGCTAGTACATGTGGATCTCTGTGGTCCCATGAGAAATGAGTCTGTTGCAAGGAACAGATATTTCATGCTGATTATAGATGATTTCACAAGAATGATTTGGGTATACTTCTTGAGAAACAAGTCAGAAGCCTTCTATTGTTTCAAGAAGTTCAAGTCCATGACTGAATTACAAACTGGACACAAGGTGCAGTGCATAAGAAGTGACAGGGGTGGAGAGTTTCTGTCTACTGATTTTTTGGAGTTCTGTGAAGCTAATGGCATTCAAAGGCAGCTTACAATGGCCTATACTCCTCAGCAGAATGGAGTAGTTGAGAGGAAGAATAGAACTGTCATTGAGATGGCAAAATCAATGTTACATGAGAAGGGAATGCCTTATTTCCTATAGGCAGAAGCTGTGCATACAGCTGTCTATTTGCTGAACAGATGTCCTACCAAAGCTCTCAACAACATTGCTCCATTCGAAGCATATAGTGGAAGGAAGCCTGGAATTGCACATCTGAAAGTGTTTGGTTCTCTGTGTTATGTTCATATGCCAACTGAATTGAGACACAAGCTGGATCCTAAGAGTACAAAGGGAGTGTTTGTGGGATATGCAACTTGTGAAAAAGGATATAGAGTTTTTGATCCTGTTTCTAACAAGCTTTTACTGTCAAGGGATGTGACATTTGATGAAGAAAATGCTTGGCATTGGACAGACAAAAATGGTTCAGTTATGACAACATACTCAATTGAAAACCAAGTAGACTTGGACTTGAAATTTGACAGTTCTAATGAGAATTCTACTGGTACACCTCAAACTTTGGATATGCAAGAGAGCACTTCATCAACTCCAGGTGATATAAGCAGTGAAGAAAGGAGAACTCAAGCTTATGATCACACCCCTCTAAAATGGAGAAGGCTAGATGATGTTCTAGCTCAGTGTAACTTGTGTATCATGGAACCAGAAAAATATGCTGATGCTGCTCAGGATGAATCTTGGCTTAAGGCTATGGAAGATGAACTGCAGATGATTGAAAAGAATGAAACATGGGAATTGGTAGATAGACCAACTGAAAAACCAGTGATTGGAGTTAAGTGGGTGTACAAGACAAAACTGAATTTGGATGGCTCTGTGCAAAAGAATAAAGCAAGATTAGTGGCTAAGGGGTATGCTCAGAAGCCTGGACTGGATTATAATGAGACTTATGCACCTGTAGCCAGATTGGACACCATTAGAACACTTATTGCTCTAGCTGCTCAAAAGGATTGGAAATTGTTCCAGCTTGATGTGAAGTCTGCTTTCCTTAATGGTGTGCTGCAAGAGGAAGTTTATGTCAATCAGCCTGAAGGTTTTGTAATTAAAGGTAAAGAAGACAAGGTTTATCGTCTGCATAAAGCTCTTTATGGTCTGAAGCAAGCCCCAAGGGCTTGGTATGGAGAGATAGACAGCTACTTCACTCAATGTGGTTTTGTGAAAAGCTTAAGTGAAGCAACCTTGTATACCAAAGTAAGGGGAGATAAGGAGATTCTAATTGTGTCTATCTATGTAGACGATATTGTGTACACAGGGAGCAGTCAAGCATTGTTGGCTGAATTCAAAGAAGACATGATGGCTAAGTATGAGATGACTGATTTGGGCTTACTTCATCACTTTCTTGGCATGGGAGTTATTCAGACTGAGTCTAGTATATTTCTACATCAAAAGAAATATGCTAGCACCTTGTTGAGCAAGTTTGGTTTGATTGAGTGCAAATCTGTGACAACACCCCTTGTTGCCATTGAGAAACTAGCTAAGGATGATGGGAGTGGAGCTGCAAATGAAGAACAATACAGAAGCATTGTTGGTAGCTTGTTGTACTTAATTGCTACAAGACCAGACATTATGTATGCCTCAAGTTTGCTAGCTAGATTCATGCACTGTCCTACAAATAGACACTATGGAACAGCTAAAAGAGTTTTGAGATACATCAAAGGAACTCTGGACTATGGTCTTGAATATGTGAAAGGCAAAAGATCAATTCTAATTGGCTACTGTGACAGTGATTGGGGAGGATCAGTTGGTGATTGCAAGAGCACATCAGGGTATGCTTTTAGTTTTGAAAGTGGAGTATTTTCTTGGGCCTCAGTGAAACAGAACTGTGTTGCACTGTCTACTGCTGAAGCTGAGTACATCAGTGCAGCTGAGGCTACTACTCAAGCTATTTGGCTTCGATTTGTGCTAGAGGATTTTGGAGAGCTTCAAACTGAAGCTACTCCATTGCATTGTGATAATATCTCAGCAATTGCAATCACTAAAAACCCTGTATTCCACCAGAAGACAAAGCATATTGACAGGAGGTATCACTTCATCAAGGATGCATTGCAAGAAGGAGTAATCAATCTGGAATATTGTCCTACAAATGAATAATTGGCTGACATTTTTACCAAACCTCTGGCCAAAGACAGATTCAATTATCTCAGAGGCATGCTTGGAGTGAAATCACCTCAAGACTTAAAGGGGAGTGTTGAATTATAAGTGCTTGAGTTGATTTCAGGATTAAGAGTTTTGTTTTCTGCTTATTTGTATTTCTTTACACTTAGTCCAGGTGTCATAGCTTGATTGGTTAGATAGTGAATGGCTGAGATTGCTTTGATAAAATGCATCCAGCTGGTACTGTGCATAACGGTTATTTCTTCTCACACTAAGAGTGTGTTGTAGTACTGAAAATATGAGCTAATGAGAATGTTCTCTCTGCTACACGTATAGCAGAGCAGTTTTTGGATTTCTTCAAGTTTTCTTAAATTCTCTTCTCTCTTCTCACAAAATCTCATACACAGATCCTAAAACTCTAACAAAAACATACATATTTGGCTATCCAAGTCAGTCCAAATATATTTTTGGATGCAAAGAATTGAGTGAAACGAACTTAATTTGATGGGAGGACAATACAATAATCTTCTTTGAAATTAAACTTTCGGGAAGGTTCCATCAGAATGCTATTTGAGATATTAAATCTTGGTGATTCTAATGTGAATGTGATTTCATATCCTATTTTATTGGTACAACTGCAAGGCTATGGCTATATGAAAGAAAGATAATACTCCCTCAGAACAGGTGTGCAAAGGGAGTATGCAAATAAGACTTGTAGACAACCGAAGACTAACCAAACACACTAAGTAGAACAAGAACACTCAAGAAAATCTAGAAGCTAATGTTTCCGAGGAACTAGTTTCCAGAGGCTAGATTGTACTTTATATTTTACAATTCCAGTTGTGTTTCCTTATGTAACAGTTTGTGGAAATTGTCAATCTGACGCATATGCCGTATGCGACAAGCTTTTTGCGACAGTTGGAAGAAGAAAGGACGTGACAATCTGTCCAACTTTTTCAACGCGGTTGCTTTTCTTCTGCTGGCAGCTGGCGCAAAGTGCTTCGATTCATCGCAAGCTTTGAAATAAGGAGGTCCTGTCACAGTAGAGGCCCCCTCTTTAAACCTAATAATGTGGTCAACAATTTGGCTTAATGAAAGGGGGTTTGGAGAATTTGTATTCTGCAGTTATGGTTGTTTGACAATTTACGAGTCTTAAAAGTGATGTTTTGCCGCTTTAATGATGCATTGTTTTCAAGCTAAAATCAAGAGAGAGTCTGCAACCACGCATTGTGTGCCCTTGACTATTTCTGAGTAGGCCATGCAAGGGCGTTCTAGCGCGCAACAGCAAGCCCGGGCAAGGAGTGGAGCCCACCAACTCGGGCAAGCCCACGGAAAGAAATGGCCCGAGCTGCTGCCTTCGGGCGGCTTACGTCATTGCTGACGCCACGCTAGCGTCAGCGCAATAATTTGAATTATTTTTTTACCAATTACAAGCGCAACGTTAAAAAAAATGAAAAACTTGCACTAACTCCAGTGTTGCATCAGTACAGCTTTACTCAACGGCTCTAAGCCACGTTGCGACTCTTAGAGGGTCTGATCTAGGGTTTGTGCTCCAATCCAACGGTTGCCAATTTTTTGGCTAAAAAATCGAAAACATTTGTAAAAAAATACCAAAAATTCTGAATTTTTTTTTCTATAAATACCTACCAATATTATTCACTTTCCACACCAAAATTTCTACTACTAGGTTTCATTCGTGTAAAAATACAAATGGCCTCTTCCATCGAAGCCGTAGGGTCGTGGATAAATGTTCGAAGCGGTCAAAATCTTGGTGACAAGGTAAAAAATTTCTAATTGCTGTTTTATTCAATTTAATGTCTTTTTTGTTGTTGTTATTTTCTTGCATTTCCAATTTAATTTTTTTAATAGATTATTCAAGGCAAAACAAAGAAGAGGAAAACCATTACACATGGCTCCTCAAGTGAACAATGCCCACAGTCAGTTCCCATGGTGCTTTCCGTGTCGGAAATAATGACACTATTACATCCCCCGAAGGAAAATACTCCCCCATGTCGTGATATGGTGGAACCGCATCCGCCAATGATTGAGTCGTCCTTGTATATGATTGTGTCGGACTATGAGGACACGTGGCAACAGAAAATCTTATTCGAAAATTTTATGCAAAAATCTTATCTGAAAATTTTATTCAAAATATGAGATGAGAATTTTATAATAAAAATTGACACATGGCAACCGAAAATCTTATCTGAAATTCTAATCCAAATTAATCGTTTAAGTATAAATTTTTTTTTTTTAAAAGTTAAAGTGGATAGTAATTGCCCTTTGCCATGTCAATGAGTGGAAACACACCTTGCCTTTTGCAAGGGCTAGGCAAGGGCCGACGTCATCGGAGACAATATCAAAATGTGTGCCCGTGATATACAATATGTTCTTCCTAGCATTTTTCTTTTTTAAAACCCCAAAAATGCTTCGTTTTGAATGACTACTCCTTGTATGCTACGCTACATTTTTAATGTCTTGGACTTTAATTCACGGGAAAGATGTGCATATCTGCCCTATATTGTGCGTGCTACCTGTTGGGATATAAATTGTGAATTTTGTGCAGGTTGAATTTGAGGAATGTTTAATTTACAGGGGAGACTGCCGAAATTTCGGTAGAAAGTCTCGTGCCTTTATTCCTTTTTGGGAAAAAGAATATAGTTTTAGAAGTGGGCCCGACATCGGAAATTTCCACAGGATTCGTCTCGGGTTACGAGGAAATTCGAGGCGGGTCCTGTCAAGTAAATTGAAACGAAAGATTACAAAACAGATCTTCTCACAGTTATTTGCCCATCTATGTCAAACAATAAAAAAGAAGATGTTCAACATGTATCCTATTATTACCTTGTAAATGGAGAAATTAATGACTAAAGCATGAGTTTAGTCTCGCAGCAGGTGCAAAGTAAAAATGGCACCTTTACTCAACTCTCTCTGCTTCTCTGACTAGCAAAATGCATAGCCCCTTTGGAATTTGTTTTGTGTTGGTTCGCATATAAACAGAGCAATGAAAGACAGAAAAATAGGGGACTCCACTAAAAGAAAGAAAGAAAGTCTGATGGGGGGTTGGCCACGTTGCATAGACTTTGTGTTTTGTGTTTGTGTGTGCAAACAATCAAAACAAAAGATGGGTTTTGGTGTTGGTAAATACACAAAACAAAAGATGAGTTTGCCTTAAGTACGGGACAGAGTCGGGTGCAATTGTTCTCCAATTTTATAAGGGCTACACTTCCTTCGCATGTCCAATTCCTTTGCGTCTCTAATTCCTGAAGTCCCAATTGGAGTATGATTGATCCACCTAAAGGATGAGCTTCGCGCTAGTGGTTTTTTTTTTTTTTTTTTTTTGTCACGAAGACTACAATTGTGAATCAATTTCTGTTCATGGGTCAGTCAAAATATCAAGGCCCCGAAAGCAGAATAGTGTGTTGTCTACCTATTAATTCTCCAAAGCCCAAAATTCTCAGAAGGCCAAAATATTTAACGGGTGATCCAAACAATTGCCCATTAAATATACAAGGCTCGAAACAAATTAATGGGCTGTAAAAAATATTTACCCATTAGTTCTCAAAAGCCCAAAATATTTAATGGATGATACAAATAATTACCCATTAAATTTACAAAGGCCCAAATTACCTATTATATGGTTCATGGATCAATTTTAAAAATATTTGGGTCCAAGTGCAAATGTCAATTTCAGAAAATTAGTAGGTTAATCAAAATTGCTCATTATTTTTCTTGGACATCGACAATAAGAAAAATGGTACAAAATCATCCAATTTTTCCTATGGGTCATCTATCGATGCAAATTTCAATGAGACTAAATTTAAATCTCTCAAACACAAATTCTCAATTAGTGGGCTACACTTATCCATTAATTATCAATTTTTTCTCATAGGTCATCTACCCATGCAAATTTCAATAAATCTCTTAAACACAAGCTCTCAATTAATGGGACACACTTACCCATTAATTTCCAATTTTTACCATAGGTCATATACCTATGAAAATCTCCAAATTGTCTCAAAGACACAAATTCTCAATTAGTGGGCCACACTCATCCATTAATTTCCAATTTTTCTCAGGGGTCATCTGCCCATGAAAATTCCAATGAGGTTAAATTCAAATCTCTCAAACACAAATTCTCAATTAGTGGGCCACACTTACCCATTAATTTTCATATCAATTTCCGAACTACGTTGGTTTGATCCCGTCAAGGGTATGTATGTAGTCTAGCATCCTAGTAGACGCAACCGCAACCAAATTTGAATCCCTGATTTATTTTTCCAAAACACATATTAAAATCAAATCCTTGGTTTATTCATCTAAATTCACTCAAATATTTTTTTCAATCAAATTCATTGAAATTTCACTTTTCTTTTTTTTTTTTTTTTTTTTTGCAATGAGTCATTTATTCATTGCAAATCTTTGAACTACGAGTGGCTTGATTCTCGCAAGGGATACGTAGACACCCTAAGGTTGGACTTGGGAGCAGTCGCAAAACCAAACACACACATTCTATTTCTTTATAATGGAATCAAAGGGTGTTCCCTTGAAGCAAGGGATTGTAATTAAGAGACACTGCGTCTCGAATGGGTCGAATCTAAAATGATAAAACCCCATTATTTAATTAGTATTGGTGAAATTATGTTAGGAGGATCATATTTTCCTTCAACAATCATAGATGCTAAAGTATAATCAATGGCATCGGTAAGAAACGTCAAAAATTTGTGATGATGCCTTTATACCCATTTAGTCTTATTAATTATAAAATCGATGCCTAAGATACTAACAGCATCGGTTTTTAGATTTGTCGATCCATATGTGGTGTTGTGTAAAGTAAAATTTGGCATAGTGAGACGATATGGAACTTACCTGAAATTGAGTTAGAGGCGGCGACGACGAGATGCAGAGAGGAGACGGCGATGGGGACCGCGAGTGGCTTCTTCGATTGGAGCAACAACGGCAAAAATAGAGCGATGGTGGGTGTGGGTTCAACTCAAAGTAATATTTGTGAGAACTGGAGAGTTTGTAGATGAGAAGGAGGAAGTCAAGGTTTGGGTTAGAAAGCTCGAGATAGAGCGAGTTAAGGTTTTGTTTTGTGTTTCTTTTTTTTTTTGGCTAAGTGTTAGGCGCAAAATTTAAATGGAGCGAAAACATGGGTGGCACGCAAAAAAAATTTGAGGGAAAGGCTCAAAATTTATTACCGAGGGTATTTGGCCTCCCTCGGAAAAACGTCATCATAACAAATAAATTTAAAAATAAGAAAAATAAACTAAAAAAATCCTATGAACTCCTTGTGACATCCTCTTCACCTTAAAACTCTAAAAATATAATTTTTGAATTATAAAAGAGTGCTGCTAAACGAACCCTAATATTAACTAAGCACACCCTACTATCAAATTATTTATTGAATTACTAATTTATCCTAATATAAAATGACCAAAAAGGATATATTAAATTGTGAAACACCGTCGACGACTCCTCCACCGAACATAGCAACGCCTCTTGCATAACATCATTTCCTCCACTGTCACACTAACACCGTCGTCATACCATCCACTTCTGCACCGTTACAGTAATGCCGCCGTCGTACCATTATACTGGAGTCGTGGTCATCTAGTATTGGTAAATCTCATTTTAATTTTGTTATCAAATGGGTTATACTGTCTTGATTTGTTCTTCACGGGCTAAAATATTTTGTAACCTTCCTCTAGAAATTGGTTTTAATTTGTTCTTCAAAGGGAGAAGTTTATGGGTTGTTTAATATTGATTATCTGAAGAGATCCATGACCATGTGTGTAATGACCCAAACCTAAAATTCATATTTAATGAGTAATTTATTATGTGGAAAGACAATTTTGCCCTTGGAATAAATTATGAACTCAAAGTTGACTTTTTGACCGAAAAGGAATTTGACAATTCCACATACACCGTTGCGTAGAGCACGACGACACGAGTTCATAGACACGAAGTAAGCTCGAATCGGAGTTTTAACGAAGAAAATACGATTAAAATATCACGAAGGGCAAAACAGTAAATTGGAAAATCAGATAACCTCACCTCTCTCTCTCTCTCTCTCTCTCTCTTTCTCTCTCCCCGAGCCATCCTCCCTCTCTGTTTTCTTTCTCTCCCTCCCGTCGCCCTCCACTTGTTAGAGCCGCCACCACCGGCCATCCCAAGCAGCAAGACCGGAGCCAAAATGACCGGCGTCGCGCCGCCACCACACCCAGCCCAGCCCGCTGCCGGCCGCTGCCGTCAGCCGCCGGAAACGGTGAAAAACGAGTCGGTTTTGTCAAAACTTCCAACCGCTCGTTCTCCTTCAATTCTCTTCCAAATTTGTCGAGTAAGTTATGGTTTTCTAGCTATTTGTCATGCTCTAGCTGATGGTTGGGTAGGTTTGCATCGATTTTGACCGTAGCTAGCTCAGTTTGCAAATTGGAATTCGGCCGACTTTCGGCCTCCGTGTTCGGCCACTTCCGGTCAGTTTTTGGGGTTGGTCCAAGAACAAAAGTGGTTCCAAATATAGTGTTATACCTAGGATAGGAGTTTGGAGCCTTTGTTTTGAGATTTTCCGGCGATGCGTAATCGCTTTGGACACCCATCGCTGCCGACGCATGCGGCGGCGCGTGGGCGAGTGTAGTGCAGTGACACTGTATCCTGATGTGATCCTTAGGTCGTCACGAGCGCGTAGGAATTCGCGGATCTTAATTTGGATACCGTTTGAGCCTCGAACGGATTTTCCATATCGTGCGATTATCGGGTTCAATACTGTTGAGCCGTTGGATCGTAACCAGGTTCAGATATGTTATTCTAGATAATTTTAGAAACGTGTAGGATTCGACGGATCTTGAATCGGAGTCCCGGATACTCCGAAAACGCGAACCCTAGGGCTAGGGTTTAGAAATTATGCGATTACAGGATTGTGAACAATCCGACTGTCCGATCGACATCCATACCCTCGGGACATGTGTCCTAAATATATTGGACCTTCTAGCGGCATCCGGATCATATTGTGAGGTCATGGACCCGTGGGGTCCCGGATTGACTCTTTGGACTTTAGCGCTTTTTGAGTCCCAAGATACCGCGAAACTATCCCACGTGGAAGGAAAGCTGTTATGGGCATAGGGATCACTTTAAATTGACGCACGTACTTTTAGGAGCCGGGGGTAGGGTTTTTAATTTAATACTATATTGTATTAATAGAATATTATGGTCATTGAATCAGGCACCCGGGCACCAGTTGACTCGCAGGAGGGACCTTCAAGAGGTCCAGCGAGCTCAGACTATTAGTGAGTGGACTCTTTGTTTTAATAAATGAATTTAAGCAGTTCAGTTTCAGTTATCAGCTGTTTTATTCTGTTACCTAATTTATGTTGCATGCTGCCGAGTGACATTTCCTTAAAGCATATAGGAACAGATATTCTTGTTCATTATCAGATAAATGGCAGCAGAATTTTAAAGGTTACAGAAAGTTAATTATTCAACAGATTTCCTTCAGAAACTTTATAATTTCTTAAATCACCTTGTACCCAGATATTAAATGTTGCCTTCGGATTATATTTGTTGCCTTCGGTTTAGTCAGCATGCTTGACAGTTGCCCCACGAGTTCCTTGGTACTCGAACTCGTGTGGAGCGAGTAATGCGGATAAAGGTGGACTACGGTTCCCTGAATCCTGCAAGTTGCGGCTCGGACTGACTTCGTGTCACTGAGACCTGCGAGTATGTGTCACCCACGGTGATGCAAGGAATTGACGGATATAAGGATTTGACGGAAATAAGGGTACACCTAGGTGATAGTTTTCAACTGTTTTCAAATGTATAGTTATATACATGCATTGATTTCAGAAATATAGAAAATAAGCTAGTTTATATAACTGGTTTTACAGTGGGGTTAGTATGTTCATATAGTATTTTCTAAACTTTGTTTTTGGGTTCACTCACCCTTCTTGTTGTTTTGCGCCCCCAGGCAGTAGACGTGCACAGGAATCCACCACCGGGCCACTTCCCATCTTCCGCGCCTTTCTTTGATGTAGGATTTGTATTTTGTACAAAGATTCACTCTTTTGTAAATTCTTAGTAGTCGCTCTGACGTTTTGCCCTAGACTGAGCTTTGATCTTTTGGCATGTGTATATCTATGTATGCTGGCAGTTGGTTATATATATATACTTGTTTTGACATGTGTAAAGATTTTGGTATTGAGCCAGATACAAGGGAAACTTTGCCGGTTTTTCGGTAGAAGTCAACCTTGTTATTTTTATCATGTTTTGTATAGAAGGGCAAATAGGTCATTTGTGCCTGACATTCGCCAGATGTCGGACACACACAGGGTCTGGCTCGGATTCCAAAGTGGAATTTGAATCGGGTCCTGTCAATGTGGGTATGCTGTAGTCTTGCTGCAGACATCGAAAATGCCTTCATAGCTTTTCTGGTTTAGATTCAAATAATATGTTAAGGGCCCATGAAAATCCCTGCATATAACTTGTGAAACCAAATAATAAGTTGAATGGTTGTGTCTGTAGTTCAATTCAATACATTTATAAATACGAAAAGAGGGCACGAATTCATGTAAAAAGAGAAACTTGGTTTAGGATTGGTATTAGAGTGTTGTGTAATAGAGTGTATTAGGGTGTAACATGGATACTTGTGGTAGTTAAATAGGGTGTACTTAGTTAATTTTATATTTTAATTAAAATGTTAGGGTGTACTTAGATCATAGGGTGTACTCAGTTAATTTTAGGGTTCGTTTAGCAGCACTGTTATAAAAATACAAAGTGATAACAAAAGTCAACTTTGTTCATAGACAAATCAAAACATTCTATCACATAACACTCTTGTTTATTGGATCCAATGATTCTCATTAAGTCAAACATGTGAAATCAATGGTGTAACCAGGAATTTATTTAGGGCCTAGCTAAATTCTTTTTTCTTGGCTTCATCTATAATATAATATATAATGATTCAAATTGTCTAGGAAATTATTTTTTTGGTAAGGGCACTAAAGCCCGAAAATAGCATAACTAAACGCTAATGAGGCCTATAATTTAGTTAAATCTAGAAATTATTTTTCCAAACACTAACACAAATAAGTACAACCAAACCCAAACAATAAACACAAATCAATAGAACTAAAAATTGGAGCCAATTAATTAGCAAACAAACAACCAATGAATAAAGATCAGAAACTTGAGAAATAAAGGTGAAGTAATACCTTAGATTGCATGCAGATTGGGGAAGATTCATAGTTTGGTACCATTGATTTAATGATGTTCTACCACAAACAATAATGTTGTATTTATTAATGTTGTACCATTTATTAATGTTGTATTTGAGTTTGACCAACCACAAACAATAATGGAGCATGAAAATAAGTGTAAGTTGTGTTATTTTAATGTTATAATGTTTTACTGTTCCTTTTAAAAATCTTTTTGTAAGTTATGTTTGTCTGATCTTGCCCCTTTCTGTTGGCTGAGGAAAAAAAAAGGGTACTATGTTTGGCTATGAGGTAGTAGGCTAAAAGAGTTTGTAGCAATCTTCGGTGCATCTTTACTCTTTTTATTTAATTTTTTATGAATTGTTTAAGATAAACGTAATAAATAGTAAGATAAACGTAATAAATAGTAAGATAAACGTAATAAATAGTTTATAGGCCTCCTGTTAGAAATGCTAACGGAGTGCCTTTAAGAGGTTGACACCTGTCAATCCATTCTATTTCATATTATTTCTTTAAGATTTAAATTTTATAATTCATAATAAATAAATTAAAAGTCCCAAAAATACATCGAAAATTCCTAGGAACTTCTTGTGACATTCTATTTGCCTTAAAGCTCAAAAAATCTAATTTTGAATTATAAAATACAAAGTAATAACAAAAACTCAATTTTGTTCATAGACAAATCCGATGGAAATGAGAAGCGCCTAAAAAATAGTCCAATAATTCCGAGGGAGTGAGAAGCTCCTCGGAAATAGTCAAACAATTATGAGGGAATGAGAAGCTCCTCGGAAATAGGCAAACAATTCCGACGGAATGAGAAACCCCTCGAAAATAATCATCTTATTTCTGAAAAAAAATATTTTTTGTCGTTAAAAAAGTTGGCGCCAAGTTTTCCTGCCAAATAAATTACATTTCTGACGACCTTAAAGACTTTTTCTGAGGGTAGTTCCTTTGTCGGAAATAAATTTAAGCCCCGTGATATATTTCCAACGGATAACATTTTTTGGTCAGAAAAAACACTTTTACCGAGAGAATTTCGGGGCCCTCGGAAAAAGTTGGTCAGTAATGACACTTTTTTTTGTAGTGTGTGGCCTAGACGGGAAGCTGTTAGAGCGAGTGTGGAAAGCCATTTCTTGTTTGTGTATTGTGACAGGATAGAGAAGAAGACCTTGTAGTTAATGCACAATTGAGATTGATGTGTTCCTTAATATATAGTGTCGGTTGAGGCAGGGGACCCGTACAACTCATGAGCTGATTCATTTTGCATATAAAATCCCAGAGTCTGCTATTATAATTGAAGAACCATTATATTTTAATGTGATGATCGCACGTGGAGAGGCAAAACCATGCATCCTATTAATGTAAGTGATATCTTAATTTCATGATTGTTGCTCCAGGAGCTAGTGGAAAAACCATGCAATACCGATTAACCATGCAATATTCTGTTTCCATATTGTAGAAAAATGCTTTGTAGCAGACTTGATGAACTGTTCCCCGAACAGCACGAAAACAAGCACAATTATCTCTATTGGATGTGAGATCTGAGTCTGCCATGTGAGTGTCATGGATTACTTAGTCCCACTGATTTGATTATTTTCCTGGAGATAATTAGACATGGACAGACTTGACATCGATTTAACATATTTGTGAAACTTATGAGTTTTACCAGCAAATGCTTCGTGTTGTGATGTTATTAAGTTTTATCAGAAAGAAAAAAAAAAACTAAAATAAAATTGAGGTTAATTCATTGAGCAGTGATCCTTCCAGTATTAGAATCAGTTTTCAAAAAATCGGCCTAGGCGGGGGCGCTTAGGTGCTAGGCGGGGGGACACTGCCTAGGCGGCGCCTAGGTGCTAGGCGGGAGGACGCTGCCGCCATTTCACCCCAATCGTTAGGGGTAGGCGCCAGGCAGTTAGGCAGCGCTTGGGCGGGTCTAGGGGCCTAGATGGGTCGGATGGCTGCTTCTCTACTCTTCTCGACCCAACCAATAGCAGCGACGGCTTCTTATCTACTCGTCAGAGGTATCTTTGAATTTTTCTTCTTTTCTTTGTAGCTATTGCTGGACTCATCTTATTTCAAAGGCGCGAAAGAGGAGATGATGGAGGCAGAGAAAGAGGAGAGACGATGGAGGTAGAGAGAGATGGGAGGTTATGGAGGCAGAGAGATGAGGGATAAGCGAGGATAGGGTTCGTCCAAAAAAAGTGAAGATAGGGTTAGTGAAACGCTGTGTTTCACTTATGGGCTGGTATTTTAACAAGGTTCTCTTATGAGCTTGGACCCATATACTAAAACATAACCTATTTGTGTTTTTATTTCAACCCTCTGCTTGACATCAAAGCATATATCATGATTCATATATATATATATATTTGTAATAATTTTGGTATAAATTTATACTGCCTACCGCCTAGCGATTTTTCAAACATTGGTATTCATTTTCCCAAAAATCGTATGAGAACAAAAAATACTGTAATATTGAAATAAATTGTGGAGAGAAAAGTATTGATTGAGTATCCGAGAAAATATATTGTAAGCATTGTTCATGTACAAGCATGAGCCAAATCAATTTTGGATGAATCATCCAGAACTAAGTTAAATCAATTTTGGATGAATCATCCAGAACTAAGTTAACATCCTAAGCTAGTGGTTGAGGATGTTGAGGAAGGAAACTCTGGTTTTGATCAAAGGCCTTGAAAGGTGTTCAGGTGACTCTTCTAGATCTTATAGGCACAACTCCAAATTTTGCAGTTGGTTTTGTGTGTTCTCAATGATGTTATCAGATTCTGCTGTCTTATGACCAAAAATGAGTTGAAAGCTGCATCCACATTTGCAAATTCATTTGCATCTATTTCTTCTTCCTTATGGTGCCTGATGAGTATCTTGTTAATGCAAGTAAGCTTATTGTCTGGAATGAGTTGTACGATAAAGCAACATGCATTTCATCTAGGAAAAAAGAACATGAAATGCCAATGTTCGAAAAATCGCTAGGCGGTAGGCCGGTAGCAGGCGAGGCCTAGCGCCTATAGGAGTAATCAGAGCCTAGACTTTTCTTTTTATATATTATTATTTATAATTCTTTTGTATTATAAATTATAAATTAATACCAATATCATGCAAAATAAAATGATATATAAATTAGAGGCCTAAATTAGAAAGTACCATAATTGATATAAAACATGGGGAAAAAGTTAAGCATAAAGCATATAATAATACTCTATTATTCAATTAACATATTTAGTTAAAAATATTACATTACAATTTTTGGGTATAGACCGAAAGGGTTTTTGTTTGTTGGGCCCATAACTCCTACCCACCAAAACGATACGTATAGCTTAATAACTCCTACCCAACAAAACGACGCATACAGCGTATTCCATTAGGTCATCTTCTTCGCGTTTACCACCTGGTGTTGCCGCCACAAGCTCATGGAACAAATCCAGCCAAATCTTCTTCACTTAATTTATCACATGGTGCCGCCTAAAGCTCTCGGAAATGAAGGATCCGCCCAGGAGCCTGTTAAAGTATAAGTGTTTTTAGCTGAGTGTGTTTATCGTTTAATTGTGAACCATTGGATCACAGTCCAATGGACAGCTGAGATGTATTCTTAGTTATAGTAGAATTGTGCCAAGTGTAGCTATCTCATAGGATAGTTTAATCAATGGTTAGATTGGATGATGTAAGAGGGAATATTCGATTCCTAACGGTTATATTGTACTGCACAGCTTGTGCATGACTATGTGAGATAATAGACTCAATTTTCATCTTCTTCTTCTCCAAGTTTTCTCTCTGTGTTTTCTCTTCCTACATGAGCTCCATCTATCAATAATCCAAAACCTGAAAACAGATCATAGTCTGTGAGTTCTAACATGGTATCAGCTGCCTGGTTTGATTGTTTAGCTGGGCGTTTGAATCTGTGAAGGAAGTGAGCTGCGATTTCTGACGAACTTGCTTTCTTGGAGATCTGTGTCTAACATGGCAGGATCTGGAGGTGGTGAGCTGCGAGCTCCGATCTTCAATGGTGAGAACTATGAGTTCTGGAGCATAAGGATGAAAACCATTTTCAAATCTCATGGGATTTGGGAATTGGTTGAGAAAGGAATAGGAAGCTCAGATTCGAAGGGAGCTGATGAATCTGATGCAAAGCAGAAGGAAAAAGAGGAATTGAGTGGTGCTGGGGAGATGGCTCTAGCTGAGATCCTGATGAAAGATGCTAAGGCCTTGGGGTTGATTCAAGGAGCTGTATCTGAAGGGATCTTCCCTAGGATTTCTCATGAAGAATCATCTCATGGAGCTTGGAATATTCTGAAGCAGGAATTTCATGGTGATAAGCAGGTAAGGAGTGTAAAATTACAGAGTCTTCGTAGAGAATTTGAATATACTAGAATGAGACAGGATGAATCACTATCTGCTTATCTTACAAAGTTGTTTGATCTGATAAATCAAATGAGAGGTTATGGAGAAAGAATTGTGCAGAAAATGTTAATTAGCCTGCTGCCTGTGTACGATCCAATCTATTCTGTAATTGAACATTCAAGGGATCTAGATGTAATTGAGGTTCAAGAGGTGGTAGCCTTATTGAAGAGCTTTGCTCAAAGATTGGAAAGACATCATGAGAACACGACTGAGAAGGCCTTTGCTAGTCTGAGTGTGGATTCCAAATCAGCTAAGGCCACTGGAAATCAGAATAACAAGCAGCAGAAGAATTGGAAGGATAAGGGGAAGAAGTGGGATAATAAACCTGCGGATGGAACTAAAAATCCTTGCAAACATTGTGGGAAGTTGCATTATGGAGAATGTAGATTCAAGGGCAAACCGAAGTGCTATAACTGTGACAAACTTGGTCACATTGCCAAAGACTGCTATAGTAAGAAAACTGTGCAGCAGCAGCAGCTTCAGTATGCTACTCAGGTTACCACTACACCAACCATGTTCTATGTCAACAATGCAACTGAGAAAAGGTCCATGGAAGAGGTATGGTACTTGGATAGTGGGTGTAGTAACCACATGACTGGTAGAGAAGATATCTTGATTGATATTGATAGGAATGTGACAGCAAAAGTTGCAATGGGGACAGGACAGTTGGTTGATGTTATTGGAAAAGGAAGCTAGATGGTTGAAACTAAAATGGGAAGGAAATATATCAAGGAGGTGCTGCTGGTATCTGGTCTCAAAGAGAACCTACTCAGTGTTGGACAAATGATGGAACATGGATATTTTCTAATTTTTGAAGATAACAAGGCAGAGGTTTATGATGATAGCTCTCTCTCAAATCTGGTGGCTAGAGTGCATATGAAAGGAAATAGAAGTTTTCCTTTGAAACTTCAAACAGACTTACATGTTGCACTAAAAGCAAGCATAAGTCAATCAACATTGCTTTGGCATAGGAGAATGGGACACTTAAACTTCCAGAGTTTGAAACTGCTGCAGAATGAAGATATGGTGCTTGGTCTGCCAGAAATTAAAAATGTGAATGCAGTGTGTGAAGGCTGTACTTTTGGAAAACATTGCAGGAAGGCTTTTCCAAAAGAAGCAACCAGCAGAGTTACAACTCCACTGGAATTGGTACACATTGATGTGTGTGGTCCAATGCAAACTGTTACAAAAGCAGGAAACAGGTATTTCCTTACTTTTATAGATGACTGTACAAGAATGTGCTGGATCTATTTCTTGAGATGCAAATCTGAGGTATTCACAGTGTTTAAGAGGTTTAGAGCCACTGTTGAATTACAAAGTGGATATAAGGTGAAGAAGCTAAGAAGTGATAGGGGAGGAGAGTACACCTCTAATGAGTTCAATAAATTATGTGATGAAATGGGAATGGATAGGCAGCTTACAGTGGCATACTCACCACAGCAGAATGGTGTGGCTGAGAGGAAGAATAGAACCATAGTGGAGATGGCCAAGTGTATGATGTTTGAGAAGGGCATGCCACTTGAGTTTTGGGCAGAAGCTATTAATACTGCAGTGTATGTTCTAAACCGAAGTCCAACTAAAGCTTTGGACAAGAAAACACCATTTGAAGCCTATAGTGGGAGAAAGCCAGGACTTAAACACTTAAGAGTGTTTGGATCTTTGTGCTATGCACATGTTCCAAACCCACAAAGGCAGAAACTGGATTTAGCAAGCAAAAGGTGTGTGTTTCTAGGATATGGCAGCTGTGAGAAGGGGTATAGATTGTATAACATTACCACTAAAAAGGTGATTATCTCAAGGGATGTGGTATTTAATGAAGAAGCTCGTTGGGATTGGAATGCACAGCAAGAATGCAGTGTTTCAGTGCCACTTACTGAATTTGTGTCTGAAAAGGAGGAAGGGAGCAATGACACAGTTGTGAAGCAAGCAGAACATTCAGTTGAGAATGAGGTGTTATTAGAAGACAATGAAGAAAGATCAGTGGTTGACACAGGTACTCAAGATATTGACCACACCCCATTGAAATACAAAAGTCTTACAGAGATCTATGAAAGATGCAACATCTGTATCATTGAACCAGAAACCTTTGAAGAAGCTATCAAGGATGCAGCATGGCAAAAGGCAATGGAAACTGAACTTGAGATGATTGAGAAGAATGAAACTTGGGAATTGGTAAAAAGGCCATCTGATAAACCTGTAGTTGGAGTCAAATGGATCTTTAAAGTCAAGCTAAATCTGGATGGATCAGTTCAGAAAAAGAAAGCAAGGCTAGTAGCTAAAGGCTGCACTCAAAAGCCAGGAATTGATTTCAATGAGACATTTGCACCAGTTGCTCGGCTTGATACAGTGAGAACACTAATAGCTTTGGCTGCTCAGAAAAGATGGAAGTTGTTTCAGCTTGATGTAAAGTCAGCTTTCTTAAATGGAGTGTTACATGAGGAGGTGTATGTGGATCAACCTCCAGGATTTGTGGTTAAAGACAGGGAAGACAGAGTTTATAGACTCAAGAAGGCTCTTTATGGTCTTAAACAAGCTCCAAGAGCTTGGTATGAAGAAATTAATTCATATTTTACAGCTGCAGGATTTCAGAGGAGTCCTAGTGAGGCTACATTATATGTGAAAGCTGCAGAAAGTGGAATCCTAATTGTTTCACTATATGTAGATGATATCATCTACACATGAAGTTCTGAAGAATTGGTGATGAACTTTAAAACTGAAATGATGAAAAGATATTAAAAGACTGATCTGGGATTGTTGCACCATTTTCTGGGATTGGGTGTGATACAAGCTGAGTCCTACATCTTCTTGCATCAGGAAAAATATGCAAGAACATTGTTGGACAAGTTTGGTTTCAAAGACTGTAAAGCAGTTTCAACTCCACTAGCTATGAATGAGAAGTTATCCAAGGAGGATGGAAGTGAACAGGCTGATGAAAAGGTGTACAGACAGATAGTTGGAAGCTTGCTATATCTGACAGCAACAAGGCCAGATATCATGTTTGCTGCAAGTCTCTTGGCTAGATATATGCATGGACCTACAAAGAAGCACATGGGAACTGCCAAGAGAGTACTTAGATACATTCAAGGTACTCTAGACTATGGCATAGCGTATGAGAAAGGAAAAGAGGCAATGCTGGTTGGATATTGTGACAGTGATTGGTCAGGTTGTGAAGATGATATGAGGAGTACTTCTGGCTATGCTTTCCATCTTGGATCAGGTGTTTTCTCTTGGGCATCAGTTAAGCAGAGCAGTGTAGCACTATCTACTGCAGAGGCAGAATATGTTAGTGCAGCTGAAGCTACAGCTCAAGCAATCTGGTTAAGATTTGTTCTATCTGATTTTGGTGAGGAACAAGTTGAGGCTACTCCAATCCTATGTGACAACACTTCAGCAATTGCAATAACAAAGAGCCCTGTGCATCATCACAGGACAAGACATATAAGTAGAAGATTTCATTTCATTCGTGATGCTTTGCAAAATGGTGAGATTGATCTGTTATACTGCAGAACTGGAGAGCAGAATTCAGATATCTTTACTAAGGCATTGGCAAGGGATCGGTTTGAATATCTAAGGAGCAAGCTTGGAGTCATCTCAGCTAAACACTTAGAAGGGAGTGTTAAAGTATAAGTGTTTTTAGCTGAGTGTGTTTATCGTTTAATTGTGAACCATTGGATCACAGTCCAATGGACAGCTGAGATGTATTCTTAGTTATAGTAGAATTGTGCCAAGTGTAGCTATCTCATAGGATAGTTTAATCAATGGTTAGATTGGATGATGTAAGAGGGAATATTCGATTCCTAACGGTTATATTGTACTGCACAGCTGTGCATGACTATGTGAGATAATAGACTCAATTTCATCTCTTCTCTCCAAGTTTTCTCTCTGTGTTTTCTCTTCATACATGAGCTCCATCTATCAATAATCCAAAACCTGAAAACAGATCATAGTCTGTGAGTTCTAACAGAACCCAGACCCGCCCAGGCCGCTCCTAGGCGCCCCCTAGGCGGCCGCCAAGGCCCATTTTTCGAACTCTAGCAACATATGCATGTGTATGATATTAAAAAACCAGTTGGTAGGAAATGGAAGGTGATGAATGATTCTGACACAGACAATGTCCCACATAATGAATATAAATTAAAGCAAAAATATTTCCTGGGCAGAGTGATACAGAACTCGTCACGGGGGACGGGAGGCAGGCAGAGCTGGAATGCTGGATAGAAAAGCTAGCTATTCCGTTTCATATATGTATATATATATGTGTGTATAAGAGATGGTACAATACCACTCGTATTCTGCATATTTTATGGTTGATTGTGGAATGCATCCCATGACATTGTTACCGAATTGAAGATACTCATGCTATATATTATAAGCAAAATATAGGTGCTGATGGGGTTTGTGATCCGGTGGTGGGGAGACAATGCATAAACATCGCTGATATAGTTTTTGGATCCAGATCGAAATCATGTTGTGACTGATTCAGCTGTGAAGAGGATGAGTTGCTCATGTCTCCCAAACCGTGTGATATATATTGAGTAGATGCCAAAGGGAAGGAAAGCAAACTGAAACACCAAATTGAACATTCAACTGCAAAGTACAAGAATTGTTGTGTCTGCATTTACATGTGAGCTATGCAATGGACCTGCAATATTATAATATAGCATATATAAATGCATTTCATGAAGAAAAGCACAAGAAAATTCAAATGCATGCATGTAACAAGGTTCTGAGTCTGGCACAGACAATAAGTAACCACATGATTTTAATTGATTTCTTAATGTAAAATGTTGTGTTAGGTGATCATTTCCTTTGAATTTATATATTTCCGAGGCAGAGTTATAGAGAACTCGTCTCCATGGAGGCAGGCAAGTAGAGCTGGAATGCTGGATATGTGTGTATCAAGTGTATTAAGAGTGTGTGTTATAGTAGAGTATTTGAAGTATCAATCTTATAGAAGTTTGTCTCAAGTAAGTTTATGTAGAAGCTCTGTGTAGCCTTCAAGCTTCACATCTCCAAAATTATGTTGTTTCTTTAGTTCGTTGTATTGTATTTCTTCCTTCATACTTAGAGTGCATGTGCATAAAGCTAAATCCATCGATAGGCAGGCTTATACACCTAATTGAACATTCAATTGCAAGTACATCTCACCTTCTCTTTTCCCATAGAAGAAATGGCTGCCTCTCCCTTAAACTCAAAATCACATATCCATGCTCGCTCTAACAACTTGCCTTCAACATCACACCCTTCTGTTACAGAATTTGAGGAGAACTTGTGCAGATTAAGGGCTTCAGAAACTCTCTTCATCATCATCCTCATCCACAGTCTAAGTAGACTTCGGGATTTGCATGAATGTGTTGAAAATTTTCTCCTTTTGCCACTCACTCAACAAGCCTTGGCACAAGAGTGTGAAGACAAATGGATCAATGAACTACTAGATGGATCCTTGAGGCTCCTGGATGTGTGTGGCATCATTAAGGATGCCCTTTTGCAAACAAAGGAATGCATGCATGAACTTCAATCAATTATGCACAGAAGACGGGAGGTGACATGAGCTTCCTGAGTGAGGTTAGAAAATACCTTGCCTCTAGGAAGAATGTCAAGAAGGCCATGAACAATGCCTTATAGGTCAGGGAAAGTAACTGCACAGACAAAAACCACGAGACTCCGGCTGTGGTCACACTACTACAAAAAACGAAATTGACAACGGTAATCCACCGCCGTGATGCTTTGAAAACCGTCGTTAAATCGACCGCCATCTTTTGAAGCCTCAAACTACGACGGCTTTCCACCATCATTGTTTATCTGTAAAGACGACGGTTTTTAGTAAAACCACCGATGTTCTAATGTAAAGACAACAGTCTTTTGTTAAAAACCGTCATTGTTTATGGGTAAAGACGACGGCTTTTGTTTAAAAGACGACAGTATTTTGTTATAACCGTCTGTCATTTACGGGTAAAGACATCGGAATTTTGTTAAAAAAAGGTCATTGATTATATATAAAGACGACGGTATTGTGTTAAAAAAAGTAATTGATTATATGTACAGACGACGATTTTTCCAATAAAACCGTCATTATATTAAGTATGTTGTCTAATGAGTTCCCAAGCTGTTACATTTTAGTTTTTTGTTTCCTATGATTCTATACAACGATTTTAACTAGAAAACCAATTATAATGCTTTATTAACGAATAATACACTCAAAAATTATTTCTTTCATAAAACTTGAAGATTCAATAGTTATTACATAGTCAACCAATCTTTATTCTATTACATACATACTTCCTACCTATAGTTAGAAATAATGGAGCTCACAAATTCTACTAATTTGATCTTAACTTCATCAATTTGTTCTTGGGTTGACTTAGCTCTGCCTTTTTGTACATTTTCCAAGAAGTTGGTGTCGAAAGGACCTGCACGAAAGAGACCCAAATACTTTTAAACACAAACCTGTTTAGCAGCAACCAAACCTTAGCAAAAAGATCTATGCAGCTTTAGAATGACAGCAACTTGAGAAAATTGGTAAAAAGCTCCAAAACATTCAAATTTTAATCAAAAAAATCTAACCAAAGCTCTAATAAATAACTGTAATTAGAAGGAAATTAGAAATTATATACTCACCAAAGGAGGAAGGAAAAACAATGGGCCAGCATTTCAGCAAGCCAATGGCCATCACTTGCCCGCAAGGCTGAAAAGAAATGAACAAATTTTCTCAGTGAGGCTGTGGCCTTTTCACATGTGATTTCCTCGCCATCCTCCAACCTTTACTGGGGGAATTGTCTGCTTGAAGTTCTCCTCTTTTAGGAACTGCAGTTTAGTGAACAGAGGATTATGATTGGTATTAGAGAAAAAGTAAGTTAATTCCTGATGCTGATTATAGAACAAACTTATGAGTGCTAAAAACAAGAAAAGGAATTCAAAAGTTGTCATGTTCAAAGCTAACTATTTGTCTAGTTGTATTTTTCTTTATTTCTTTATATAAGTGCATATTCAAGAAAATCTTATATATAGTGCAGATTAAACATAGGATCCCCTAACTTAACATATTTTGTAAATGTCTCAATTGTTGTAAATGGATATTTGTGTGTGTGTGTGTGTGTGAGAGAGAGAGAGAGAGAGAGAGAGAGAGAGAGAGAGAAACCCCATACGTGCAGTTTGCAGTTTGCAAAGAAGAAGCTGCAGAAACCTTATTGTAGAGTTTGGTTATGTAGCTAAGAATGAAAGAGAGGTGGGGTTGGCCAGCTAGCTAGCTTATATATATACATATGTGTGTGTGTGTATGTATATGTATGGTTAATACGCACACAGAGAGAGAGAGAGAGAGAGAGAGAGAGAGAGAGAGAGAGAGCGAGCCTGCAAGTGCAGTTTGCAAAGAAGATTGTAGAGAATTTGCAAATGAAACCTCACCTTGCAAGTAAAAAAGGCAGAGAAGGGCAGACCTCAACCAATAGCCAAACACAAACACAAAGAAATTAGAAGACCAAAATTCATGAAACCTAAACAACTGCTTGTCGGAATATTGATTTAAACTAAGCACTCAAATGAACAAGCACAAAGTAAATATTGAAGGGAAACTAAGAAACAAAAAACAGAGTAGGGAGAGGTAGTTCTCGACTACTCATCCTCCTCAAATCTCTCTTTTATTCTATTCTTCTGTTTCCTCCTTCTCTCTCTTACATTACATTTCTAGGAGGTAGCTCGCGAGTTAACATGAATATGCTTCCAAATTTGAGTAAATTCACAATATAATTGCCAAATCAAACAAAAACACTACAGTCAGAGTCAGATTCAGTGAAAATAATAATAATTAAGCTCAAGACAACAAAACACGAAGATGAACACTGAAATCCACACCTGCAAAACAAAAACAAAAAAAATCCCCATAATAATCAAACCCATTGATACAAATAAAACGGCGGAGAAAGCTAAACCAGTAGAACATAACCCTAGAAACAGATTCTTGCCCAAATAAACCCTAGAAAAAAAGGAAGATGATGAAATTTGTGCTTTGTTTTGGGAATCAAAGAAAATGAGAGAAAGAGAGGGACAAGGTGAGGAGGCTAACCTTGAAGATGTTGACCTCCTATGGCGGCGAGCTCGGTGAGGACGACAGCTAAGGGCCTGAAGTGGCCGCGAATGTTAAATCGCAAACGGTGACTCCTCCTATGGCGACGAGCTCGGGGACGACGACAGCGAACAGTTACAGATTTGTTTAAGAGACTGAGAAGATGCGATGAGAGGGGAAGAGTTGAGGGAGATTCAGAGAGTTAAGGAATGTTTCAAAAGGAGGGAGACAGATGTTTCAAGCTGTGTGGAAATCCGAAATTTTTCGGTCGAGGGCGAATAAACTTAAGGGAGATTCAGTGTGATATCCAATATAGGAGCCTAAATTATAAAAAAAACATATATGAAATGAATTTTAGAAACACGCTCAAAACTCATTTACAACATAACAAAAAGGCTTTTAACTTCTTTTAAATTACAAAATTGTCATTGATTTCTTAAAACAAACTCAACTCAAAAACCTCATAAAAAAGCCCAAAATATGTTTATATAAATTAAATGGTGTAGGGTTTATTTATAGTTTTAGTGCTAAGAATGGGTATATGACTAAATATCTCTAAACTTAAGTGCCCTTTATGTTTAGCGTGTTTTCAAAAGACGACGTTCATTAATTGAGAACGTCGTAGTTTTAAAATCAACTTGCTTTTAGTAGCGTATGAGATCATATACCACGACAGTTTTGTAAAAACATAATCTTTTAAAACACAACGACGGTTTTAAGGTACATCGTCGTCTATTTTTTGTTGTGGTTTAAGGATATTGTAGTAGTGTCAACATGTTGAAAGAGTAAGATGCGGTCACTGTTGCTTTGTTTGAATCCTTGTTGTCCTTTATACCTGGTTCAAAATCAAAATCAAGCAGTTGGTCATTTGTTTCCAAGCTGGGGAAGCCCAAAAGAGTAGCTTGTGAGGGCGAGGAAGTTGCGAATACGAATGAACTTGAGAAGGTAGATGCTGCATTGCAATCCCTTGTTAGTCACAAGTCAAAAAAATATGATAACACAATGCAAGTCGAGGATGTGCAAATTTGGCTCCAGGATTTGGAGGCAAACATTCAAGACATTGAAGAAGGACTTGAGTGCCTGTTCACAGTGGCGGATTTAGGATTGGAAAGCCAATTGGGCAAAACTTACATATTAAAATTCGACGGTACGAGTGAATTTCATTAATAAGCAGAAAAAGATACACCTAGTCATGGGGACATAATGAGTCTTACCCTTAAATGCATCTATACATAAATAAAAGCTTAACAACAACAAAAAAAACTACAAGTAATTTCAACAAAATCACAAAATTTTAATTCAATCCTTATGTAAATCCTAGAATACTCAATTTTAAATTAAAATTATAATTAAAGATATAGAAAAATTAGAGAATTATAAACTACTTTTGTTTGTAGAAAGTAGAGGAAAATATACTGTCAAGTTGTCCACTGCCTAGACAAGATAGCAGGAAGATGCAACAAATAGAGGGGGAAAGAAGATGATGTTGCTGCCGTGGGATTGCTATAAAATAGAAGAGATAAACAAGCTGATGTGATGTAGCCAAAAGAGAGAGAGAGAGAGAGAGAGAGAGAGAGAGAGAAAATATATGGGACCGCTTTCTCTTGGATGGGCAACATGTGTATTGGGTTAGCTTTTAATTTTTTTAATTTGAGACTGCCCTTATAACATATGTAGGTTCTAAAAATTAAAAAAAACTTTGGGATGGGTGGGCACCCATCCTGCCCTGTGAACAGATTCGCCACTGCCTGTTCAAGCACTTAATAAAAACCAGAGTTTCCCTTCTCAACATATTCAGCCATTAGGCATGAAAATCATCATGCAGTATAGAATAGGCATCCAATTTTGTAGAGATTAAACATACTTGTATATTAAAGAGATATATGCTTATTTTCTTTTCAGATTCAAAAGTAATATGCCCCCTTGACACAACATATATCTGCTCTCTGTCTTTGCTTTGTCCATCTTTTTTTAATTTCAAAACCAATGCCATTATAGAAAAACTCAAAGCTAATTCAACCAAGTGCCAGTTTTTTATCAATACTTAGATTTCAACCGTAAGCATCAGAATATATGAGGCTTGCTTCTGCCAAATTTCGTGTAATTTAATTCGTTATCGTTGTCAAGATTCCGTTTGTCTCAAATTGTGATTAAACACAGATAACAATTCTTAAGATTCAGATGGTATAGCTCCACAGAAGTAATTAAGAATGATAAGTTTAACACAATGTGCATGGTAGATTTAAACCTCCGCATGTCTTCTTCTCTTTGTAGGGGATTGCTCCAACATGCCTAAATTATTTCCTTGCATCATTCAAAGACAAAAAGATCGTGGCGTTTGCAGGTCTTGCTTCCTCTGAACACTCAAAATTTGATGGATTTAACAAAATTAATGTTATAATTAAGTGTTGTGTTTGCCGGTACATGTCAGCTATGCAATGGAAGTTGGAACTCGAAACATATAAGGTTATGGCAAGCTGGAAACTTTCTGATGATTTGTTTAATAATGAGGAGATCAAATAACAAGAAAAGAAGTTGGAACACAATAACCAGCTAAGGTTCACTTTCAGTAGGAGGGTTATAAATTTAGTTGGAGGGCAGCAATAAAAATACACATTAAAATAGGTTCACTTTCAGTTATGTTATTGAATATATTTTCATTTTGATCATATGTGTTTTTCAGTTGCATTTAATATATTATTGTTTTTTGTTTTTGATAAAGAGCGACATTTTTATTGGTAAGAGGAACATAAACAAGTACAAAGCCACTATGGTGTTAAACCATATTTGGTTTATGTTAAAGCTTATTGAAAATTAGTCTATGGAGCTATGCGATAGTATGTTGAGGTCGCACGTGGCGTAGGTTATTCGGCGTGTTGACAGACCCCATACGTGGCGTTGGTAGTACCGGCGTATGGGGAGATATTGTGATATGATATTGAGGTCTCGCGTGACGTAGGATTTTTCGGCGTTGAGACAGACCCCACATGTGGTGTTGGAATTTCCGGCATATGGGGAGATTATGTAATTGTGAGGTCCCACGTGGCGTAGGTTATCCGGCGTGAGGACAGGCCCCATACGTGACGTTAGTAGTACCGGCGTATGGGTAGATTATGTGATAATATATTGAGGTCGCACGTAGCGTAGGTTATCCGGCGTGTTAACAGACCCCATACATGGCGTTGGTTGTACCGGCGTATGGGGAGATATTGTGAATAACAAAGAGATGAATAAAGGTATTGTATGTGTTTGGAATCGGGTTTTTAAGGAAAGAACTACGTGTGGCTTGATCCCTTGGTAAGGGTATGCAGGCAGCCTAGAGTAATGCCTAGGTGCAGCCGCGGGTTAAACTTTACTCATGTTGTGTGATGGAGATTGGTTCAGACCTTGTTGTTGGTCCTGAAATTTAGGTGAAAATGAGATGTCGTCTTGTCAGGAGGTTTAAATTTTGTATGTTTAATATTTGGGAATTTAGATGATGAAAATCGCATTTGGCATTCATAAATGCTTTTGAGTTTATATTTGCATTGTTTAGAGTTTTTTGGTGGTTTGTTGTGAATTATTGGAAGGCCGAAGGCTGTTTATGTGAATTACATGAAATTATATTGTGCATGCTGCCAGTTGTGGATATAAAATGTGTTTTATACAGGTTGAAATTTTAGGCAATGTTCAATTTACAGGGGAGACTCTGCTGAAATTTCGGTAGCAAGTCTCGTGCCCTTATTCCTTTTTGGGAAAAAGGATATAGTTTTAGAAGTAGGCCCGACATCGAGGTGATGTCGGGAATTTCTACAGGATTCGTCTCGAATTTCGGAAAATTCGGGACGGGTCCTGTCATAAATTTCACAACAAAGTGATTGATAAGTGTGTAGGTGCCAACTTAGTTTGGATGTACATATTTTATAATGATGCACTCCATAATCTTATTCTAGACTTTATTGCCACTTACACTTTATTTAGTTATGTTTTTTATTTTGAATTTTTTTGTACCTTTACAATGTGTACAATGTATTTATGAGGATATTAAACTTCGAAGAGTTTGATTGATGCCTTTATGTATTCTCTTTTGTGCTTTGCTAGGTTTGTTTCTATATTTATAAAGAACTTTCAACAATTTAAAAGCACATGTGTTGATCTTCAAAACCGGTTCTAGATGTCGGCACAGCACTGCTTTTGGGGCACCAAGCTACTCCTGGTTCTAAAGATGTTTTATTATGTGAACGGGTATGAGTTTCTGGTATATCCGGGCTAAAACTTCGGGGTTATGCAAGTTTACTTCGAATTACTTTGTCTCCATCTCTTGGAATCCTAGGAAAATCGTACAGCAAAATTGAGGTTTGCTTTCACATGCACATGTGAGTAAAATGTCTCACATCTTTTTTACTGTTAAGTGCATACCTGCTTAACAATCCCTTTTCTTGTTGCTTTGTCCCTTACTTATTTTCTCCAGCTTCGTCCAAAAAAAAAAAAAATTACTTATTTTCTCTAGCATATATATATATATAGATATACAGAGAGCTTCCATTGAGGGATCCCTCAAATAAGCTTATTTGAGGGATACCCCTTGTAGACCCCACTCCAGATTGTATTTCACTAATCCAAACGTCTATTTTGTAGATACTCATTCAAAGATCATCTCTACAAAAAATCACTTGAATCGGATATCATTTGACCACTCAATTGAATTATTGAAATTTTAGTATTTTCTTGAAGCACCGTGTTCATTGATTTTGTAAGACACAATTGGATATCTAAACGGTTTCCGATTTGTCTAATTTTTTGTAAGGATGATCTATGAATGAAGACCTAAAAAATAGATTGTTTGGATCATTGGGGAAAAAATTGTAAGGTACCCTAAAGGCCGTCCCTCAAATAAAATTATTTGAGGGATCCCTCAATAGAAGGGGACTGTATATATATATAAAACAACCTGAAGTGGGCCTCATGTTATTAATAAAATAATAATTTGACACATTCCTTGGAGTGAAGAGAGAGATTTAACATCTAATTTAAATGTCCAAATCAGCCATCAAATAAAATTTTGACTATTTATATTTAGAGCATTTTCACCTCAAATGGCAAGGGGAAAGACAATTACTATTTACTTAATTTTATTTTCTATTTTTTATACTTAAACAATCAATTTTGATAAGATTTTCAGATAAGATTTTTGGGTGTCACGTGTCACTATTTATTATAAAATTCTCATTTCAAATTTCAAATAACATTTTCGGATAAGATTTTCGAATAAAATTTTAGGATTAAAATTTCGGATAAGATTTTCGATTGCCATGTGTCTATATTTTGTTATAAAATTCAGATCTCAAATTTCAGATAAGATTCTTCGTTGCCACGTGTCGATATTTATTATAAAATTCTAATCTCATATTTCAGATAAGATTTTCACCCTCTAAAATTACGCCACGTGTCATCTCTATCTTCTAAATCCCTCTATAAAACTACACCCTCAACTCATACCTCTCACATCATTTCCTCTCTATCTTTTCATTTCTCATGTTTTACAAAATACATTCTACTCTCAATGAATAACCTAAAGAGGGTGTTGGGGAGGCAACAGCGAGAAGATGAAGAAATCAGGCGCAGACATGCTGAAGAAGATTATGAGTTGGATGAAGAGGAGGATGAAGTTGTTTTAGGGGTGGGTATGCTCAATCAATCAAGTCAACACCACCATGGTCGTGTCTCGAACGTGGACAGACATAGGCACTCTCGGGGTAAGAATCTCTTGGAATATTACTTTATGCCAAATTCGTGGTATTCTATTTTTGATTTTCGAGGGAGATATAGAATGCAGCCCTATTTGTTCCAAAAAATTATGCATGATGTTTGTAATTACGATACGTACTTCGTTCAGAAATACGATGCTATTGGGGTTTTGGGTCTTTCTTCCATAACAAAAACTCACAGCTGCTTTACGTATGCTTGCGAGGGATTACCTCCACAAACCTACGCCTAGGGACCTCCAAAGGCTTCTACAAAAAGCCGAGGCTCAAGATTTCCCAAGCATGATTGGACGCATTGACTGCATGCACTGGCAGTGGAAGAATTGCCCAATTGCTTGGTAAAGAGATTATGGGAATAGGAAGGGCAAAAAAAGTATAATTCTAGAGGTCGTTGCTTTATTCGATACCTGGGTTTGGCATGCCTTTTTTGGAGTTGCCAGATCTCAAAACGACCTCAACGTGCTTGGTCAATCCCCGATATTCAATGATGTCTTGAGAGGTCATTCCCTCAATATCACGTATCAAATCAATAATACCGTATACTGGTGTGGGTACTACCTAGCCGACAGAATTTATCAGAGGTGGACGACATTTGTAAAAACAATTTCGAATCCCCATTTGGAGAAGGAAGGAAGCTTTGCTGCCTTTCAAGAGGGTTATAGGAAAGATGTGGAAAGGTGTTTTTATATCCTCCAAGCTCGTTAGGCAATTATTAGGGGTACTGCTTGTATGTTTGATAAAGAGGTGCCTTGGAGCATTATGATGACTTGCATCATCCTCCATAACATAATTGTGGAGGATGAGTATGATTATGATGCCCCAGAGATGTTCGAACCCGATCCCATGAACATGACATTGACAAGAATTTATGAATGGCCCATGGGAGGAGCACGAACCGTTGACTTGATCGAGCACTTATGTTCAATGAAAGGCAATCACAGTGGATTAAGTCAAGTTTAATGCTTTGTTTGGAATTATGCCTTGTTTTAAATTATGTTTTGTTTTCAATTATGTTTTGTTTTGTGTGTGGTTTGAAATGAATTAAGATTTGTTTTGATGTATGTTTTTAATAAATAGCTATATTATTTAATGCTTTCTTTATTCAATAAAAGAGAAACAATACAACAAATTAATACATATGGCAACTCTTTGAATACAACCTAATGGTTTTGATTATTTAACCAATCCATATTGCTAGGTCCATCGTCAGGGAAAAGCTTTCTTCTCATAACATCCCTTGTTTTAGCTTCCAATAGGACTTTGTTTCAGGAGACATATGGCTCATATCCATGGCCATGATTTCATCTCTCTGTCCTCCATGTCTTATTCTTGTGCCTGCTGCCTTTCAATTGCATATGCTTCATACCGTGCCTTGTCAGCTTCTTCTCTTATCAAGTCTCTCTCAATTCTCAGTGCGCCATTCTTAGTAATTTGATCCAAAATTTTTGCACATTCAGTGTTCAAAGTGCTCCCTACACTACTACAAAAAGTGAAAAAGACGACCAGAAAACAACGACGGTCTAAGTGAAAACCGTCGTGGTTTTTAAAAAGACGACGGTTCTAAAAACATCGTCGTGTAATACCACCTTAGACAACTAAAAAATAGAGATTCAAATGGCTGTTCAAAAACAACGACGTACCTAATTAAACAACCGACGTCTATTTGAAACAGATTTCCGCAGTGTAAAATCAAAGCCAACAAAGAACGGCAGAAGTTATGAATCGACCGACGTAGAAAGTAAAGACGACGATTTCAATAAAAGCCGCCGTTTTTACTCATAAAATAACACGACGAGGTTTTCGTATAAGACGCCGTATAATTACAAACAAATCCACGGCTTTAAAATACAAAATATCGCCTTATTAAATTAACGTACAACGACGGAAAATATAAATATATCGACGTCATTCTCGTATAGTTCTACGACGTTATCTTTAAATCATACTATAAAATTTAACGTCGTATGTATTCATTTTATACGTCGTACCTTTAATTTAAACCGTCGTCTTAATAAGAATTTTTGTTAACAATTTTTTTCTTTGATTTTCTTATCCTACGTCGGTAGATCTACTTAATGACAAGAATTGAAATAACCACGACGGTTTATATAGAAAACCGCCGACATAATCAGATTTTTCTGAGATCCCAAGGGTTACGAAATCTTACCAGATGGAACTCTGTTCCACATCATAATCTTAACAGATGACACAGATTTGCAATCAGAGAGACAATTTTTTGGAAGTTGATGATGTGTGTGCGTTTGTGTATCTACAAATATTATACCTAACGTCGTTGCAAATTTGCAATCAGAGAGACAATTTTCAACGACGGTTATATTATACCTAACGACGTTTAAAAAACAAATCAACGACGTTGTTTCAACGACGGTTATATTAAACTGAAACCGCCGTTGTTTCAGTTTCTTTAACAGTTTGGTCCTTTATCTTTCTGCAGGACTTGTATAGTTCAAAGCATTGACAATGTCTTCATCATATCTCCCAGCAACTACTGATTCGATTGCTCATGCTTTAGAGGCCATCTGAAGCCATTTCTATTCTTTATCGCATTCTATTCTTTAGATTCCAAAACTTTCTTTCTTGGCCTTGTATTTTATCAAATTAGAAAACAAAAACCATGGTTCAGAAAAATCAAATCTGCAATCAAACATTCACAGAGAAAGAAAGAAGGGTTTTGGATCCTTATATAGACGACGGTGTGTTATTATTATTACGTCTTATTTTATATTATTTCGTCGTTGTTTAATTACCTTGGTTTTAAACATTTATTACGTCTGAGATTATTTCATTGCGTCGTTTAAAATCATATCATACGTCGTATTTTATTAATAACCGTCGTTTGTGTTCTTAATCTTTTCCTGAAATATTTTCACTTGCAGTTTTGTCTGTAAAAATGGTTTCTCAAGACCAAAGTAAGGACTCTGGCTCTAAGAAAAATGGAGGTAAGGAGCTTGGAATGGTAACTCCTCAAGAGAAGTCTTCGAAGAAGATGAAGTTTGCTTCATCATCTGCTGAGACAGAACCAACCAGCACGACAACAATCTCTGATGATTCAAAGTCTGGTCGAGGTATGAGCACAATGCCTCGTGTTGTGAAGAGAAAACTTCAGAAACTCAGGCCAATTGTTGAGTACAATAAAAGGGGGAAAGGAATTGGCCAAGCATATAGTGAGATGCAGTCCTACATTGGTGTGTTGGCACGCTCCAGAGTTCCACTTGTGGACATGAAATGGGCTCAAATCCCCAAGGATATAAAGGAGCAGATTTGGGAAGCAGTTGACATTGCTTTTGTGGTAGGTCAAGGGGGCAAGAACTCTGTGTTAGCTTCTGCTGCCAAGAAATGGAAGGATTTCAAGTCTACACTAACGAGGCATTATATCCTTCCATACACCAATGACAGGGAGAGATTAAGCCAACCCCCTGAAACATATAAATTCATAGAGAAAGCACAATGGGATGCCTTTGTAGCTTCAAGGTTATCCAAAGATTTTGAGTCTGTGCATTCTCAACATGCACAGATTAGGGAGAAACTTGAGTACAATCATCGATTGTCTCGAAAAGGATATGCTGGTTTGGAGGATCAATTGGAGGAAACCATGCCTGGGGTAGAAATTGATCGATCTACCTTATGGAAGAGAGCTAGACAGGACAAACATGGTAACATCCCGGATCCAAAGGTGGCAGAGAAAGCAAAATTAATTGTAAGCCTACTCACTCTGTTTTAAATTTTTATTAAACTGTGAATAATTCTTATTACGTCTTATGTTATATTTTGCGTCGTGTGAATGATATTACCACGTCGAAATTTTTTAAAAAACGTCGTTAAAGGTCTAAATCAGGAATCACTACTCTGTTTTCTGTAATTATAGCATAAGATGTCGGTGGTTCATTTTCGCGTCGTTTGTATTGAATTACTACGTCGAAATGTTTTAAACAAGGTCGTTAAAGGTGTGAATATTGAATCATCCCTCTGTTATCTGTAAATAAAGCATAAGACGTCGGTGGTTTATTCATTTCGTCGTTTTAAAAACTAACCACGTCGGTATAACTACCGTCGTGATAAATTATAATAACGTCGATTTATATGTTATTGCGTCGTGTGAAATTATATAATACGTCGTTTGTATATAAATAACCGTCGTGCGTTTTTGTTCTTACTTTTTTATATATCTTTGTTTTAGGATGAATTGCAAAAACAAGTCTCGGAAGGCAAAGTCACTGTATTTGGCAGCAATGATGTGCTGACCATGGCTTTGGGCCCCGAGCATCCAGGCAGAGTGAGAGGAGTAGGTGCTGGGATCTCACCAAGGCAATATTTCAATTTACCCAAACCACAGAGAGTGAGCTTTGACGACCGTTTGAAGGACAGTTTAAGAGTTCTCCTTCAAGAAGAGACTAAAAAGATGGAAGCTAAGGCAAGGGAAGAGGCTTTAAGGATGGAGGCTAGAACGAAACAATTGGTAGAGGCTGAGAGGGAGCATTTCCTGAGTCAGCTTTCCCAATTAATTCCCAATTTTGATCCAAGCATGCTTAAACCCAGAATTAGCCAAAGTCCCAAAAATCCAATGTCTGACAAAGCAAGCTGCTCTGGAGGTGATGTGAGATCCCTACATTTTGAGGATGATACTGCCAAAAATGGGAAACATCAGGAAGAAAAGGTAACATATCTGAACTTTGAATTCTCTGTTTTTTTTAAAACCATTAGACGTCGTTATTATTAATAAAACCGTCGTTTGAAATACATACCACGACGATTTTAAAAATAAACCGTCGTTTGTATTTCAATACCACGTCGTATTTAGTTTACTTGTTTTACACGCCATTAAACGTCGTTATTTTTAAAACTTTGTGGTTTTTAGACGACGGTGTTAGTCATTCCCGACGTAATATATAAATCCCACGACGTTTACTATTTACCATCGTTTAATAATTTAAGACGTCCATAATTCTTACATACTGTCTTGTGTTTTGTCTTACCACGACGTTTGAATTTAATTTTTTTAATTTCTCTACATTCTTTATTACTTAAAACAGAAAAATGAAGAAAAAAAAGATGAAGAGAAGAAAGAAGAAAAACAAGATGAAAAGGAGAAAGAAGATGAAGAAAAGCATGACGACCAGGTATGTTCACATAACTTTGCCTTTTTTATTTGTTTTTCAAAATTTCAGACGTCGATATTTTTCTTTAAACCGTCGTTTGTTTACAACTTAGACGGCGGAATTTTTTTCTAAGACGTAATAAATTATTCACCACGACGGTTTTTTCACCGTCGTTTAAATTCTTTTCAGACGACGTTTTATTCCTTAAACCGTCGTTTTTATTGAATTACCACGTCATTTTTTTTATTTCTTTAAACAGGTTATTAAAGTTGTTGATTATTCAAATATGGAGGCGCCATCTTCTTTAAAATCCCTTTGTCGTTATGCGGAAACAACACTCCTGCCTCAGGATAAGACCCTGCACTTTACAATTGATAAGGAGGTGTTTGGTCAAGAACGCGATACCTTCGTCCTGCCTGAAGATATTACACAATTTGCAGGCATGGAAGAAATAGGAGCTACTGTCCTTGTTGTATATATGAGGTTTGTCATTCTAAAATAATACGTCGTTGGTTTATTTATTGCGTCGTCTTAACTATCTAACCATGTCGTTAGTATGTACCGTCGTGATAAATATATTATAACGTCGTTGTCTATTTCAGTACGTTGTGTGAAATTTTATAATACGTCGTTTTGTTATACATAACCGTCGTGTGTTTTTTTGTGCTGACTTGTTTATATTATTTTATATATTTAGGTACTTACACGATGTTTTGAAACAAGCAAATATGTGCAGCATGGTTGGCTTTATCGACCCTGCTACAGTTAGTGCCAACTCTGGCACAATAGCTGACAGATCACGACTGGTAGCAGCTCGACTTCAGAGGACTGACGGTGAACAGATTTTCATGATGCCTTACAATCCAGGGTTAGTCTCCTTAACAGGATTTTGTTTTTATGATTTTCAATAAATGACAGCGTATAAACTAACCACGTCGGTGTTTTATTTTATTGAGTCGTTTGAAACTACTAACCACGTCGGTAGTTATTTATCGTCGTGATAAATGTATAATGTCGTCGATTGCTACTTTTTTCGTCGTGTGAAATATTATAATACGTCGTTTTTGTAAATAACCGTCGTTTTTATATTAATTTTGTGCAGTCGTCATTGGATCTTGCTGATTGTGAGAGCAAAGAGGGAAACCGTCTATTTTCTGGATCCTCTGCCAGGAAATCGTGTGGTCGATGAAGAGGCCAAAAACATCGTGAACAGTGCTATAAAAATTTATAATTCTCACATAGCCAGATCAGGCCGTAAGGCAGTAATTTGGAAAACTCTGTCAGGCACACCAAAGCAACCCAGCAGTGTCGAATGCGGGTATTATGTGATGCGCTTCATGAGGGACATCATCATGGATCCTTCCTTGGCGTTTGAGAAGAAGGTAAGAAGAAATTACCTTCATACATTTTACGTCGTTTTTTGTATTATCAACGACGGTCATGTAAAATTACCGTCGTTGAATAGATATACTACGTCGGTTATGAAAAATATCGTCGTCTGTGATTGAATTTCTTTTTATTTATAAACCCTAGTAGTCATTGTTTATGCAGTATGCCAAGGGAAAACAGGAAGCACCATACCCCCAAGAAGCAATTGATGAAGTCCGGAATGAATGGGCAGAGTTTGTTTGCCTTCACCTGGAATAGGGGAATTATTGAACACTTGATATTTATGTATAATGTACAAATTTTGTCTATAATATATAATGTAAAAATTTGTTGAGGTTTTCTTAAATTAAAAAAAAAAACAAACATACAAATTGCGTAACCGACGTGTAATACTTTTCCAACGACCTAATAAAGTCAAAAAACCGTCGTTTTTTGTTGTTTCGTTTTAAACAAATCCGACGTAAAAGGATATTTAGACGACGTTATTTGAACAATTGAGTCGTTTATGGTTTACAACGTCTTCAATTTCTTAAGGGTTCAGGGTAGTACTTTGTAACGACAGCGGTTAAGTCGTGGAATATATATTTTACGTCGGATAGTTAAATATCCGCCATGGTTTCTCATTTAAACGACGTCATTTTAACAACTTAGTCGTCTATTACAATTTACAACGTCTACAATTTATTAACACCGACGTGGTTTGTTGTTGTGATAAGAATATTTTATTATTTTTATATCAAAATATTCAAAATAAATTTAAAATAAATCAGAAAAATGCAAAGTCAACTCCTATGAAGTCATTGATATATTTTCTTCCCCCTAAACCTTGAAAAAATTCATTTTGAATAACAAAAATTTAAAATGACCATCCAAAACAAAATTGTTTTGATGAGTCATAAAATCACTTCTAGTTTTATGGTTTAGGGTTTAGAGTCTAGGGTTTAGAGATTAGGGTTGTTATTTATTGGGGTTTATTTTTAAAGTATAATTTTTGGGTAGTCTAGGGTATATATTAGGCTGTAAAACCATAAACCCTTTTATAAACTTAATTTTTTAAATTATATAATTTAGTTTTAAGGGTTTAGGGTATTAATTTTTAACGACGGTGGTTGAGTCGTGGAATACATATGTTACGTCGTGCAGTAAAATATCCGACATGGTTTCTACTTTAAACGACGTCATTTTAATATGTAAGTCGTCTATTATAATTTACAACGTCTACAATTTATTAACACCGACGTGGTTTGTTGTTGTGATAAGAATATTTTATTATTTTTATATCAAAATATTCAAAATAAATTTAAAATAAATCAGAAAAATGCAAAGTCAACTCCTATGAAGTCATTGATATATTTTCTTCCCCCTAAACCTTGAAAAAATTCATTTTGAATAACAAAAATTTAAAATGACCATCCAAAACAAAATTGTTTTGATGAGTCATAAAATCACTTCTAGTTTTATGGTTTAGGGTTTAGAGTCTAGGGTTTAGAGATTAGGGTTGTTATTTATTGGGGTTTATTTTTAAAGTATAATTTTTGGGTAGTCTAGGGTATATATTAGGCTGTAAAACCATAAACCCTTTTATAAACTTAATTTTTTAAATTATATAATTTAGTTTTAAGGGTTTAGGGTATTAATTTTTAACGACGGTGGTTGAGTCGTGGAATACATATGTTACGTCGTGCAGTAAAATATCCGACATGGTTTATACTTTAAACGACGTCATTTTAATATGTAAGTCGTCTATTATAATTTACAACGTTTTCAATTTCTTAACCCCGACGTGGTTTTTCAGTCGTCTTTATATCTAAATATTCAAAATAAATTTAAAATTAATCCGAAAAATGAAGCGTCAAAATAAACGGCGTTACGTTCAGTGTTTCCGTCGTGGAATATTACATTTACGTCGGTTCTTGTAGAACTTTCGCCATGGTTTTTCTTTCGACGTTTTAAAGAGCGCGCTCTCTAAAAATTTTCGCGCGCCCTAAATTTTTTAGATTTGGCTCTTATTCTTATACTTCTAACCCTGAACCCTAAAATTTTCATATTTCGCGCAACATAACATTTCGCTCTCTCACTTCTGCTCTAATTAAAAGTTGCACTCTCCAGGCTCCGTCGAATCTGTGAGCTCGTCCAACCTGTAAGTACAAACCCTATCTTCCCCTTGTAAATTCATTGAATGATATTAGGTTGTTTTGTTAAAGGGTTTTAGGTATATGCTTTGCGATCTGTTAATAATGTGCTTATAGGTATGGGTTCATGGATTTTCTGTTTAATGGGTTCATGGATTACATTATCTGTTATGTTGAATTGGGAATGGATTTAATTTTGTCGGATCTTTTAATCACCCTATGTTATGTTGAATTGGGAATGGATTTATTGTTTTCATGCTTGGTTTCATGTATATGTTGGTTTCTTGCTTGGTTTCATATATATGTTGTGTTCTTAATGGGTTTTGGGTTCTTGAAAATAAACTGAGACACGACGCCTTTTTAGGCATACGACGACGATTACATGACGGTTTATGAAAAAACCGTCGTTGTATTACTTATACACGACGGTTTTTTCATAAACCGTCGTTTGTATTACTTATATTAGACGACGTCTGTTGAAAATCCGTCGTCTATATATGCCAAATACGTCTGTTTTTGTTTAAAACCCGTCGTCTCTGTTGTGTATTACTTGCTATTAGATCTTTGTATAATCTGCTATAGTGATGGTCATTGCTTGTATTTTCACTTTATTATAGATAATAGGTTATAGTGTCGGAGATGGATAAGTCATGGATGCACTCGGATAGAAGATCGAAGGCATATGAGTTTGGGGTGGAAGCATTTTTGAACTTTGCTGTAGAAAATCTTCTAACTACAACACATATCCGTTGTCCATGTGTTAAATGTGTTAATTTGAAGTTGTTTGGGGTTGGAATTATAAGGGATCACTTATACTTTAATGGAATTGACCAAAGCTATAAGAATTGGACATTTCACGGAGAACCTTGGGAAGCAACTACTAATGCTAGTAGAAATGTTGAAGAAGATGATGGCCATAGTAGGTACAGTTTTGTGTCTGAAGAAATTGATATGGATGATAATGATTTTGGTGATTTTGGTTCCGATCCGTATGAGTTTGCCAATGTGATTGGGGATGGAGATCAACCAGTGTACCCTGGTTGTAGAAAGTACACGAAGTTATCGGCATTAGTGAAGTTGTATAATTTGAAGGCAAAACATGGGATGAGTGATGTCTGTTTTACAGAATTATTGATACTTCAAGGCGATTTGCTTCCATAAGGAAATACAATACCAACCTCTATGTATGAGGCTAAAAAGACTTTGTGTGCATTGGGGCTGAGTTATGAGAAAATGCACGCATGCCCCAATGATTGCATCTTGTATAGGAAGGAGTATGAGGATTCAACTAATTGTCCTACTTGTGGTATCTCAAGGTGGAAGGAAGGCAAAGATTCAATCTTGAAAGAGGGTGTGCCAGCGAAGGTGGTGTGGTATTTTCCTCCAATTCCAAGGTTTAAAAGGATGTTTCAATCAGATGAGACAGCTAAGAGTTTGACTTGGCATGCTGCTAGAAAATCAATTGACGGTCAGATGTCTCATCCGGCGGATTCCCCGTCTTGGAAACTTCTTGATGATAAATGGCCTGAGTTTGGTAATGAGCCGAGAAACTTGAGATTGGCTCTTTCATCTGATGGATTCAATCCCCACAGTTCTCTAAGTAGCAGATATAGTTGTTGGCCGGTTATCTTAGTTACATATAATCTCCCTCCATGGCTGTGCATGAAACGAAAGTTCATGATGTTAACCTTATTGATTTCCGGTCCTAAACAACCCGGAAATGATATAGACGTCTACTTGGAGCCTTTGATTGATGATTTAAAATCTTTGTGGGATGGGATTAGAGGAGTGTATGATGCACATAATGGAGAATACTTTACACTCAGAGCTGCATTAATGTGGACAATTAATGATTTCCCCGCCTATGGAAACTTATCTGGTTGTGTTGTTAAAGGATATAAAGCTTGTCCAATATGCGGCGATGATACACCTAGTCACAGGTTGAAAAATGGCCACAAAAATTGTTACATTGGGCATAGAAAATGGTTACCAATCAATCATCCATATAGGAGGCAACGTGCAGCTTTTAATGGGAAACCTGAATATGGCATACCTCCCGAGCCATTAACCGGAGAAGAAGTGCTGCATATGGTTGAAAATGGTGACAGAGTTTGTTGGAAGAAGAAATCAATATTCTTTGATCTCGAGTATTGGAAATACCTTCTTGTGAGGCATGCCCTAGATGTTATGCACATTGAGAAGAATGTTTGCGATAGTATCATTGGTACATTGCTGGAGATCCCTGGAAAAAAATAAAGATGGGATTGCTGCTCGATTAGATTTATTGAACATGGGGGTCAAAACTGATTTGCAACCCAAGTATGGAGAAAGACGTACTCGTTTGCCTTCTGGGCCTTGGAATTTGTCAAGAGCAGAGAAGAGAGAGGTTTGCAATTCTTTCTATGGTATGAAGGTCCCTGAAGGTTATTCTTCAAATATTAAAAATCTTGTATCTTTACAAGATTCAAGACTTCTTGGCCTTAAATCACATGATTGTCATACCTTAATGCAACAATTGCTCCCTGTGGCAATTCGTTCTGTTTTGGAGAAGCCTGCAAGGTATGCAATAACTCGTTTGTGCTTATTCTTCAATGCTATATGTGCAAAGACTGTTGATGTTTCCAAGCTAGATAAGTTGGAAGAAGATGTAGTAGTTACTCTGTGTTTGCTTGAGAAGTACTTTCCCCCTTTATTCTTTGATATCATGGTTCATCTAGTAGTACATCTTGTCAGAGAAGTTCGTCTATGTGGGCCAGTATATTTTAGGTGGATGTATCCGTTTGAAAGATATATGAAAGTGCTGAAGGGGTATGTTCAGAATCGTACTCGTCCCGAAGGTTGCATTGCTGAGCGGTATATAGCTGAAGAAGCGGTAGAGTTTTGTACTCAGCATTTATCTGATGTTAGTACAGTTGGAGTGCCTTCAAGCCAAAAGATGGGAGTTTCAAAGCCATTATCAGGTTGCACAGTGAGCGTAGTTGATCAGGACCTGTTGAATCAAGCACATCTATATGTCTTGGAGAATACGGAGGAAGTCCTACCTTATATCGAGTACGTATGAGTTTTATTCTTTAAGTTTCCATTTTAAATTATTTCTTATGTTTATCTTATATATTTGGGACCGTAATGCTTGAATTTTTCGTGTCATGTAGGCAACATATGATCCACATCAAGACTGCTTATCCAAAATTTAGAAAGAGAACAAAGTGGCTGCAGGATAAGCACAATAGCACTTTCATTCAATGGCTACGCTTCAAGGTATATGTTGTTGAATAACATATTTCTTTTTTAATTTTCTTCTTATTTCTATGTTAGATTGAATTAAGATATGATTAATTTGCAGGTTCAAAGTGAACTTGAGGAAGACAATCATGGCGTATCAGAAAATTTAAGGTGGCTAGCAGCTGGTCCAAACATGGCAGTGCCATTATATAGGAGCTATCTTATTAAAGGTATTAAATTCAATATCAAGGCACAAGATGATGTGCGGACAACTCAAAATAGTGGAGTTTATTTACTTGCACATACCATGCAAGTTGCTAGTGCCAAGGATAAAAACCCAATTCTCTCAAATATGGGTTTCTATGGTGTCATTCAAGAAATTTGGGACCTTGACTACCAAAAGTTTACAATCCCAGTCTTTAGGTGTGATTGGATAGATAGTTCTGGTCTTGTAGTCGACGAACTTGGATTTACCCTTGTAGATTTGAGTAAAATTGGACATAGGAATGACCAATTTGTTTTGGCTTCTCAAGTCAAACAAATATTTTTTGTTGACGACCCGATGCATCGTGGTTGATCGGTAGTGTTATCAATGCCTAATAGAGAATATAATGATGTTATTGGTGATGAAGTCTTAGGTGATGTGATAATTGAGTGTAAGCCATTTACTAGAGGGATGCCAAATGTTGACACAGTTGATGAACTGGTGGGTGAGTTAGGTGGTCAAAATATTCGAGATGGGTGTGAAGATATATGGATTGAATGATGCTTATGTAATTGGCAGTGTATGACATTAATTTTGTAATATATTGTAATGTGATTTCTTCACTTTCTACATTCAAATAAAACATGACGTTATTGTGAATCAGTTATTCAGCATATTTACCGACGTCTTAAAGCAACGTAACAATGAAGAACCACGACGCTATTGTGAAGCAATTATTCAGGATATCACGTCGGGGAAGGATTAAGAACCGCCATGTAATTCAAAAATACACGACTCCAATCCCATAATACCGACGTCTAAAAAACGAGATATATAATCTGAACGTTAAAAAATACGACGTCATCATACATTTTCCACGTCGCAAGTTCTTTTATAAACGAAGAGGAACGAAATGAATTCCGACGGTAATTCATTATAACCGCCGTCTAATATCAATTAAACGACGTTATTTGTAATACGGCTCTCATCATAATCAACGCCGTCTATATGTTCTGTAATACGGCTCTCATTTATTTGGAACCGACGTTGTTTAGAAGTTCAACGTCGTCTATATTAATAAGTGCGTCGTGAGTAATGAATACATATAAATACAACGTCGACTATATAAATGCCACCGACGTTGTTTCGCATTTCAACGTCAACTATATAAATACATACGTCGTAAATAATGACACTGACAACTATTTCCACGTCATCTTTTTTAGAAAAATCGAAGTGGAAAATTTATTTCACGACGGTTGTTTGTAAATAAGAGACGTAGTAGATATCAATAACGTCGTCTTCTCATGTATTTAAAGACGTCATATTTTTTCTTGTCGTAAAAATTGTATTTAACGGCGTAGTGTTTTAGTTGTCGTCGTTGTATGTCTATCTTGCGGCCTTGTTCTTTTAATATGTGTCATATTTTTCCCTTTTAACGACGGTGATTTGTTTAAGTTGGTCGTCTATTCTCATCCTCGACTATTTTTTAGAACTTTAGCAGACTAAACACGTCTGTTTTTATTTGTTTTCGACGTTGTTTTATTTAACAACGTCTAATATTTATCGTCGTTGTTTGTTTATGAAAATAGGACGTATAAATTTTGTAATACGACTCTCATATATTTGTAACCGACGTTGTTTCGTTGTTCAACGTCTATTCTATAAATACATACGTCGTAAATAATGACACTGACAACTATTTCCACGTCATCTTTTATAGAAAAATCGAAGTGGAAAATTTATTTTACGACGGCTGTTTTTATATAGTCGACGTAGTAGGTATCAATAACGTCGTCTTCTAATGTATTTAAAGACGTCATATTTTTTATTGTCGTGAAAATGATATTTAACGGCGTCTTGTTTTAATTTTCGTCGTTGTATGTCTATCTTGCGGCCTTGTTCTGTTAATATGTGTCATATTTTTCCTTTTTAACGACGGTTTTTTTAGAGAGTTGGTCGTCTATTCTCATCCTCGACTGCTTTTTTAGATCTTTTTGCAGTACAAAGACGTCGTTTTGTATTTGTTGATGACGTTGTATATTTTAACAACGACGGTGATTTAGCGTCGTGGTTTATGAGGGAAAAGATGACGGTGGATTCCACGACCATTGAAAAACCGAATACACGACGGTGATTTACTGTCGTTTTTTTTCTTTTTTGTAGTAGTGCTATTTTGGCCTTTGCCACCTTTCTCCCAATAGGCCTCGGCTCACGTTGGATTGGTGAGTCTTGATCCATTGGGGAGTCCAGTGGCGAATCGGTTGCAGGTGAATTGCGGAGTGGTGTCTCATTCAAAACAATCGTCGGACCAGTGAAAATAATTTTGAATCTCAAACAATTCTTCACAACGTCCCAACATTGTTGATTGATGAAACTTTTTTTGCCTTGGCAAATGACACCGAACCACATTTGTGTTTGAATAATCTATTAACAAAATTAGACATGCAAGAAAATATATTTTTAAAAAAGTGACATTAAATTGAATAAAACGGCATTTAAAAATATTTTACCTGGTCGCCAAGATTTTGACCGCTTCGAATGTTCTCCCTCGCTTTTGCCAACGTATCTCTCAATTTCCCTAACTCTTTATTCAAAATGTTTCACCTACTAGCCAATGCCATTTCCGTACGAGCCGAACCCGATCTTTCACAAAATTTTCCATGAATTTTTCTCCACATATGAGATGACTTCATCTCATTGCCCGTGATTGGACAATGACCAACTTTTACCCAACACTCACACAACAAAATATCTTCCACGGTTGTCCACGCGCCCACGGAAGAGGCCATTTGTATTTTTGCAGAAATGAAATTTAGTAGTAGAAAATTTTGTGTGGAAAGTGAATAATATTGGTTGGTATTTATAGAAAAAATTTCAAGAATTTGTTGATATTTTTTACAAATTTTTCGAATTTTTTTAAGCCAAAAAATGGACAACTGTTGGATTTGATAAGATTTTTGGATCGGAGGCTCCAAGAGAAGCCACATGGCTTGTAGCCATTGGTTTCGGGCAGTTGTGGGTCAGCACTGGCTTTAGCACAAGAAATCCAAATTTTTTTTTATCATTAACGCGTGCATTCCACGTGCCAACGGTAAAAAAAAATTATAATTAGATCCCTCTTTTTTTCCTTTATCTTTTTGGGTTTTAGAGAAATTTTTATGGATGGGAAGTGGGGGAGTTAACTGAGTTCTATTCTAGAAAATGTTGTGTTGGTCCCATCAAGGCATGATAGGAGAATTTGGGGGTTGGATCTTCAAGATCTCTTTCTTGTTATTTTCCTATGCATGGAAACTAATAGACGACTCTTGTCTTTCTCTTTTTGGTTCCTCCCATGCAATTTGGAAGGCCCAAGTACCACAAAAGGCATGAGTTTCAGCTTGGATTATTGATATGTGACTTGTCTTAATGGTGCGTAACGTGTAAGAGTGTAGAGTGATGCTAAATGTTCGAACCTCTCTATTGCTCAATTTTCCGGTTATACATTATACAATGTCAGTCTGTTGGAGTGCGTTTTCACTGTCAATAGTAGGACGCTCACAAACAAACACAACAATCTCTTGGCCAACTCCTGGCCATGCTAATAAAAAAAGGCAAACACTTTCATATCAAATTCAAGAATATTAACAAGATTAGCAAAAAGAACAATGACCACAATACAAGCTTTCATATAGTTTTCGCTAGACAGCAATTTAAGAAGACTAGCAACAAGAACGAACACTCAAATTCAAACTTTGACAACCATAAAAACTCATCAATCCTCAAAAAAAAAAAAAAAAAAGCAATACGAAATGTTGTCCTTCCTGTAGAGGAAGTTATTTTACAAACCAACAAGTAAAATAAAAATATACGTCATTCAAAGCAAGGGACCCTCCACCCAACCAAAACAAGCAAATAACAATACACATCAACACAACCACAATTAATATTTATACATAGCGAAGCAGAGCAACACCAAGCACACAAAGTACAGATGAGTAATGTTGAAATAATTTGGCTTTTTGGACTCGTTGCCACAATTGAAAACCCCAACAAACTGGCTGTCTTTTGCATCAACCTCATTATTTTCAATGTCGCAGCCTGTCCCCTGATCACGGTTGTTGCACTCGAAAACCCCAACATGGTGGCTTTTAGCACGGCAGCTACCTGTTGCTTTAATTGAATTCCCACGAATGGTAGCGGGACTCTCGTTGGTTTTATTGGTATTTGTGGCCTCACTTTTTTTGTTTCGTGGGAGCTCTACTTGTTCAGTTCCACGCAGAAATTTTTTTTCTGCCAACTCCTTGTGCAGTTTTCTAGCTTCATCTAGAGACCCATCTTATATGCAGGCAAGGCAAAGATAAAAAAGAAAAGACTCTTGGGTAAAAACATAAATTCCATACTTAGCATAACACACATTATATATGGTGCATAGAAAGAGAGAAGATATGGAACCTTGTTTGAGCGCTTCTTCAGTTCTTTCTTCTGGGGACTCAATGATTACAGTGGTGCTTGTAGAACCCATCTCCTTGAGCCGTTTGTTGAGCTTCCCATTTTATATGGAAAGAATTTTCAAATAACTGGAGTCAGTTGATGAAAAACACTCTTTCATTAAAATTGAGATACACCACACCTCAGACGAAAGACTCTTTCCATAAATGGAAGTTCCTAATTACACAAACTCGTTAGGCATGCACACAAACACACTCACAGAATCACATCAAGGGCAACGACGTTGTTTTTCGACCGGAAGACCGAGAGCTAAAAATTAAAATATTAATAATAACAATTAATACACACCTTCAATTGATATATAAAAGGTCAGAAGCAAGTCTTAACCTCTATGGACAATAAGAACTAGATATGCGCTTTGAAGGTGTGTATATATATATATATATATATATATATTTCTAATATAAAGGAGCTTTTTGTGTGGAAAAAATTTCAACACAAAATTTACAGGAATATTCATGATGAACTTGGAATAGACTAGTCCGGTTAACATTTACTGATGATCAAGTCAAGCAACTTTTGTGTGGAAACATTTTCCTAATTATCCATTAGTCTAGACAAATTTGGAATTAAAAGAAAATAGTACTGCACAAAAGTAGTTGAAACTTTTTGTTTCTTCTTCAGTGTTCATGGTCCTTTCACATTGTGGTAAGAGATCAAAACAACTTTAAAACTTGAGAAAATACCTGAATCAACGCAGAAGGAGATCAAAACCACGATTGAAGTTTCGAATTGGAATCCGAAACTTCACGGCGTTGCCGGGCTTCTGATCCGGGTCGCAGGCTGTTGTGCAGTTATCCGATTGTTTCTGATTTTTGCACTGTAGTCCCCCAATTTATAGTAACCAGGGAATAGCTACTGTATACTGTACACTATTCACTGTTTAGTCCTCCAATTAAATTTCAAAACTTTAAAATTTAATTTCTCCTTCATTATAACTCTGATTCACAAACCGTTTGCGCCCACACTTTCATGATATCGAGCTTTATTTTTGTAGTCAAAAATATAATTTTCTCACTTTAATTTCTTGAACAACCTTTGAAAAAAATATTAAATTAAATGTAAGGGCATTTGAGTCCAAATAAATATTAAACACTCGTAAATTTATTATTTCCATATTAAACCAAATTTATAAAATGCTCAATATTATTATCCACCTAATATGATTTTTTGAAACATTAATAACAACAAAATCCCATTTTTTTTTTTGGGAACCTCGAAGGTAAAAACTTAAGCAATTTTTTCAGTGAAGTAGTCTCGCTACTAGATATACAAATTCATGCAAGTATTAATAGCAACCATGCCTATTAAATTAGTATGGGATGGGATAGGCATTAGTTTTTACTACAATTAAAGTGAGTTTCAGAATTTTGCTAAATAACGTGGAAGATATAGTAAATGAGACGAGTAGCAGTTTAAAGGGACGTCAGCCAAAGAACCAAGGGGACGAAACAAGTACAATTGCATCTTTTTTTAATTTATTTTTGGTCGAAACTCACTTTCAATAAACGAAAGGGAAAGGATGGGCACAACCCAATACAATCAAACAACAGCATCAAAAAAACCAGAACCAAACTAACAACAGTAAAACCCCAGGGAGCATTAAAAAGAGCCACGCAGGCCAACCACACCAGACTGACCCAAAAAAAAAGCCACCAACTAGCTAGGACAAAGCAAACTAGAACGCCGCCCCAGTAGACGTGCGTCAGTTCCTAACTGGACAAGAAAACCTTAGATTTGTGGAGGACAAGTGTTTCTCTCTTTGTGGCCGACGGAAGGAACTTTTGGTCTTTCTTTTTTTTTTTGAGTGCGGGGCGTGCCACCACCAAGCCCCGAATTTGGGCTTGAATGGAATGTGAGTAGATGGATGTGTTGCGTCCGAGATCTGACTTTAATCAAACGAGTGTTCGACCGAGCAAGGAACCTCCTCACGGCCTAGGTTCTTTCACTACCTCGGGGTCAAAGCTTTATGTGAGCGACCAAATGATGTGGAGTAGGTGGAGATGAAGATTAAAGGTGAAACGTAATGAAACGAAGAATAAGTGCGTAAAGTAAAGGTGCTTAAACTTAAGGCAAAACATCACTTTTGGTCCCTGTAGTTTACCACTTTTATCACTAATCATTTTTGCCCCTGTGGTTTTCAATTTAAGCAATTCAAGTCCAATCTCCAATTTCTGTCAAATTAGGTTAACTGTTGTTATTTGTAGAGGGGCATTTAAGTCCAAAAATAAGAGAGAGAGAGAGAGAGAGAGAGAGAGAGCAAAAGATAGGGGAAGAGAAGCTGTCAGCCACACAACCAGCTCACACGCCAACCACCACTCTTCGCCATCTCCTCAACCCGGTACAACTCCGCCATTGCCATCTCTTTCCCTTCTCGTTTTTTTTTTTGGGATTCCAATCTCTTGTTTCTCTTTCAGTACTCTTTCTTTCTCTTGGTTGACAAAAAAAAAAAAACTCTTTGATGAATTGTTTGTTCCTCAGAATATCACAACAACAAGAAAGTATGTGAAGAGTGGTTTTCTCGTATTTATGAGCCAATGATGAATGCTGGATTAGCTCTCCAATGCCATGATGCTACAATTCAGTATTGTGCTCTGCGTTTATAGGAGGTGAGGAATCTTGTGGCTTCAGCTTTGAATGAAAAGTCTAGGTCACAAGTAACTGAGAACCTCCATAATATCAGGGCCAGATTTTCGAGGTGGTGGAGTTTACTGGGTTGGGGAGATTGGGGCGTGTGTGGTGGTTGGCGTGTTGGCTGGCGTGGGTGGTTGTGGCTGACGGCTTCTCTTCCCCTTATCTCTCTTTCTTTTCTTTTTTTTTTTTAAAATTTAAATTTAATATAAATATAAATTTTTCTTGTTTTTGGACTTTGTTGGTACCGTAACTGATCGAGCAACTAGCTAGGTCAAATCATCCATGTGCCATGCCTTGAGAGGCATCACCTTAGTCAAAGAAGAATTACCACAAGTCACAACTTTAAGCAAAGCAAGAGGAGTCCCACATCGGAAAACTACAAGAGATGGAGACTCCTCCTCACCTATAAAAGAAGACCACTCTTCACTTAGAAAAGGGTCTTGGATCTAGACCCTTAGACCTTGGACTCTCTTTCCCAGGACTGGGCTTGGCTTCTCACTTGTTATCTTTATATTTGGGTATAATCTTCTTGTACAAATGTAAACAAACATTATCATAATGAGAACATCCTTCTCCGTGGACGTAGCCCATTATTTGGGTGAACCGCATATATCTTGTCTTCTATATGTTTATCGCTTGCCCAAATCATCACGCACTTGGTAAAGGTCCTCAGTTTCATTCATCATCCATCACACCTCATTGTTAAGTTGGACTCAATCTTGGCCGAACCATTTTGAGCATCAACAGACTTAAATGCCCCTCAACAACTAACTTCAGTTAATCTAATTTGATAGAAATTGGAGATTGGACTTGAATTGCTTAAATTGATAACCACAGGGGCAAAAATGATCAAATTGAAACCACAGAGACCTTAGCGGTAAAAGTGGTAAACCACAAGGACGAAAAGTAACGTTTTGCCTAAACTTAAATGTAAGACATGATCAGTTCACAATTGTATATCATTTTGTACCCTTCTAGCTTATGATTTGGTTATGTTATTGAGTCAAACGTGTGCTTTTAATCCCTTTTCTGTTTATCATTCAGTTCATTGGGCCTTAGGTAGCAATGGTGTCTTTGGATAAGAAGAGATGCAAAATGGTGCAAAAAACGAGCAGACTGAGCTAGCAACTCATTTCGGCCTTAACATCTTCATCCGAACTTGGATTGGCCCAAATAATATGTAGTTGGAAAGATGAGAGTCTGAACTTCAAGATGGACTACTCAAATGCATCAGATAATGAAGTTGAGCCCAATTCGTGAGCCCATATACACACCAGGCTCAGGATTGCAGTTTCCAGCTGTTGAGCCTTGGATACTTTCTTTGAGCATTGGATACTTTCTTTGAGCCATGTGACTCACCACAGCTGTCCTTGACTTTATAGACCAGACATGTTGAGCAATTTAGGGAGGTGTGTCAGCTACTCAAGTGCAAAAGGGTCCCTCCATTCACCAATAATTCACTCCAGCCATCCTATATCACTCCATTCAGCCCAAAATCAGAAAAGAACAACTCCAACAAGCCTTCCTTCCATTTCCTACGAATTTGTTCTTTCTCTGCCATCACCAACCACCCAAACTCATCCCAAATCACCTCTTTAGTTGCCATACTCTAGACATGAGAAAGTTCTTGGAGTAGCATTAGACGTGGAGAAGCACCTGGAGAAGCCTTGGAAACCACAAGCAACTTCAGAATTGGGTTTCTCTACTCTTATTGCATTCAATATGTTTTCTCATTTTTGCTTCAGTTTCATTTCCATTATGAGTAGCTAAATTCATAACTAGGGCTATGATGTAACCTAACATGAATATTCTGGGTTTATAAGTTGAAGTTTTGAGTTTCAAGTTTGATTCATGATTCATATTCCTATTCTTTATGCTTATCAGTTAATATGCTTGTTTGGATGATTGATCACCATTAGAACTTGTATATTAGCTACCTTGGTTTGAATCAAGAGTAGACACCATGCTTTGATTTGAATTGAACTATGAATAAGAAAAGTATGTATGGACATTCGACAACAGGGATTAGATACATGCTTGGTTGTTTAAATTGTTCTTCTATGCTTAATGGGTTCCTAATGCTTAATTTAGATTAGACAACAAATGATCAAGTTAGGGAATTAGGAGCACAAGGTTAGGACCAGACACCATGGCCTAATCATACTTTAGCTAGAATCAATCTTTGAATCCGAATGAGACTTGTCACTTGACTCCTTATAACCCAGAATTGAATTGTTATGGTGAATCAAATGCCCTAGTCTCCCAATCTGTTTTCCAGCCTACAAAAGTACTCTTTGTTACATTTGTTCACTTTGCTTTTGTTTGAAATTTCGTTTTGCCTCATTTGTTCAACAATTACAATCACTCTTGCTTTAAATTCTATTTTAGACTTAACCTCCTAGTTTCTTGAATTTGGTAATCTAAGTACATAACTAATTTTAACTTCTCAGTCCTCGTGGGTACGACCTCGTACTTGTCTTGCTATACTACTAATTGGCCCGTACAATTGCGAGTTAACATTTTAACAACAAGACAAATGCGTAAAGTAAAGTGCAAAAGATAAATAACGTAAAGACGAGAATTAAAGTGCGATAAAATGAATCAAAGCAATAAATAAAGCAAGACCGAAATGAAAGCAATAAGAACAATAAAGTAAAATGAACTTGAAATTAAACTTATTTGAAGTGAGATAACAATGAAAAGTAAAGTAATTGAAATAAACTTGAATTTAAATGACAAGAAAATATAAATTGAACGAGAATTTAAACTTATACTAAGAAAAGGGAAGAACTCACTACACTAAGTGCTTGGAAAGTAAAATCCTAAGTCTAGGAAAAGAAAAGTGTGAGACGAAAAATAAGTTTGTCTGTCTGATTTTGTGTCTTTTGTCTTCGTCTAGTGAGGTTTATATAGGGCATTCGTCAGCCCATGGGCTAGCCATTGAATGGCCAAAGGTCAAATCTTTTAAAACTTATTTCCTTCCAATGCCCCCTTAAATCCGTAGGATTGCATTGATTGAAATATTCTGACAGGCTTGATTCTTCCTTGCTTTGGAACATTCAGAGTTATTATCAAACTCCTTGATTTCTTTCCTTGTGAGGCCTTTGTCACGTGCACACTAAGCTCCTAAAATCTTGGGCGTGAATATGTGGCTTGGGCTTGGAACTCTGATCAATTGGAATGATACAAGAATGTCCTTCATGACCTTTGAATTCCTTGAGCTCTAAAATCGATCTGCCGAGGAACCTCATTTGATCTTTATATTCGTTTATTAATATATATACATATATTAATAAATGGGCAGTTTGGGTTTTGTTGTTTAAACCAATTGAATCTTGTATATATATATATAAAGATAGATAGTCAGTTCTAAGTTTGTTATTCATTCCGCCCAAGTGGCTAGTTTAAGTTTATCAATTCGAAATTTTCAGTCTCTTCTGTTATTTTCTTTTTATTCTTCAAGTAGCCGAGTGTTTCTCTCTCTTGGTGTCTAAACAGTAAGTCCTAGAGTCCAAACAGTAAGTCCCAGGTGAGGCATGAGCGGTTGCGGCATGAGCGGAGGTTGAGAGAACCATTAGGTTTCCTGTAGAGTAAAGGGTCAGTTTCAGAGGTCCCTATTTATCTTCTTCTTTAGAAGCCAAACCCAGTACTTGTAAGAATGAGTCGCCTATTTAGAACAAACTCTTGAAGTTCGAGCAGCTCTAGAGCCAGTATTAGTCGTCTTCCAGAGATAGTTAATAAAGAACAAGTAGAATATGAGTCTAATAGTGAATTAGATTACAAAGATTGGAATATACCTAGAGTCCCCAGTCAGGACATTTATAAGAAAAAATGGTCTTTGTCTAGTTTTAAGTCGACCACCCATGTCAAAATAGTTGAACAAGTCTACGCCTTAAGTAAAGAGCATGAAACATGCCAGTTGCTTAATCTTGAGTCGATTAAAAAGCATAAAAATGATGGAAACAATTTCCTTCACATTGGTTTAGTTCAAGTTGCCGTTAAGCCTTTAACTAGATTAGGATTAAAAGCTTCAATCCTTCTCTATTTACGTGATGCTAGATTCCTTAATTTCACCGATAGTACGCTTGGAATTATTGAGTCCAGTTTTGCTAATGGTCCAGTCTATTTTGATTGCTATCCTGATTTCACGGTCAGCCTTAGTGATCCTCATATTTTGAAAATTCTCACATTAAATATTAAAACTGAGGGTTATGAAGTCCTACCAGGTACCCAACCCTTAGCATTGGTTTATAGAATCTATTATAAAGTCACAGGCACCAATATGAATTTTCAAGCCTTAAGTAAAAGTCCAAAAAATCAAACTTTGTTAATCCAAAGTCATACGCCTGATGCCACCATAAGAATCCCTCATACAATCAAATGGTCTGAAGTGTCCCTTCCCATGGATTGAACCATAACCACTGAGAGTCAACCTACTACCATCCAACGTAGTCTAAACAATTTAGACTATATCCAACAATACCTTGATGGCACAGTTAAAATTAATTTTGGTAACTAGGTTGTACAAAAATCTACAGTCTAGTTACAATAGTTGCCTACCCCAAGTCAGTCCCAGAGGCATATTCCTGCAAGGCACTCCTTTGCACCCTCTTCCTCTACTCTAGAACGAGACCTAGAGCTAGAAAAAGCAATGATTGATTTTAAATTAGAAACATTAAGAAAAAATTCCCAAGTCAACCAACCCTGTTATGGTACAATACCAGCCCAGGAAGAAAAACCTGAATCTCTTGAGTCCCCCACACAGTCTGATTTTGTCAAAGTTGGTTTCCAAGTCGATAACCAGCTACGAACACTTAATAAAATTTTTAAGATTAATTGGAAATATCTAGATAATCATTTAAGAGCCCCTGAAAATCAGGAAAGGAAAGATAATTATCACAATGCTTATCCTAGTAAAGAGCAATGTCATCTAATCTTTAACGAATGGAAAGATTATATGCGCACAGCCAAATTGGAAATCTTTTATCTTGATTTTGTAGAAAGTCGTTATATGTCTAATAAGTTCAAAACTTTAACTAAAGAAAAATGGAAGTTGTCTGACGACTCGGAAGTTGTAGCAACCCATCCTCCAGTTGAATCAATATTAATTGATCATAGGAAAGCTTAAATTCCTGCCAGTCTGTTTAAAGTCCTTGAGAAGAATGACCCAGATAAAAAAACTAATTGAGCAAAATAATTATACTAATCAAAGTCTAATTGTAATAGGAAAACTGTTGGACAAAATTGAAACGAAAGTTGATAAGTTAATTCCCCAGGATATTAAATCCAAAACCAAAGTTGAAAAACCCTTAGTTCAATTCTAGGATCTTAAATCAAGTCCTACCCTTAAGATAAGTCCAACTATAAAGAAAATTGAAGAAATGTTAGAACAGTTGACCCCTGTTAAGCCCGAGAAATCCGGTCTTAAAGTCTTAGATTCCTTAACAATTGAAAACCATTCTGAGTCCGAAACTGAATCAATGGTCAGTATGGAAACAGAAACTAGTAATATTTCAAAAATTGAAAATGCTTTTGAAAATTTGGAATTAGATAACCAATTGAAAGTCAAACGGTTAACTAATCATGTTAGTCCTACTAGCCTAACCAAAAATTGGTATCCTAGGCCAACAACCCCAGACATCCAATTTGAAGAACGAAACTTTCAGAGTCAATTTTCAGTTTCTGCCGATAAATTGTATGAATGGAATATTGATGGTCTGTCTGAACAAGAAATTCTTAATAAGCTTCAGCATATGTCCATGGTTGGTAATAGTTATATCACCAATCACAGTTTTAAGCAGTTAGAAATAGTGCCTTTACTTGTAACCGGCTTTACTGGAACACTTCAGTATTGGTGGGATAAACATTTAACCACAGAATCAAAAAGTCTAATAATTCATGTTGTTAAACTTAATGAAGATGGTCTTCCTATATTTGACGAACAAATAGGTCAAGGTATAGAAGATGGAAACAACACTTTGTTTTATACAATAATAGAACATTTTGTTGGAACCCCTAGTAATACTACTGCTAGAATCCATGATCAACTTAGTAATCTTCGTTGTCCTAAGTTGTCTGATTTTAGATGGTATAAAGACGTTTTCATCTCTAGAGTTATGCTGAGAGATGATAGTAATCAGTCGTTTTGGAAAGAAAAATTTGTTAATGGTCTTCCTAATTTATTTGCCTATAAAATCCAATCACTACTACAAAAAAGCAAAAAGACGACGGTAAATCACCGTCGTGTATTGGGTTTTTCAATGGTCATGGAATCCACCGTCATCTTTTCCCTCATAAACCACGACGCTAAATAACCGTCGTTGTTAAAATATACAACGTCATCAACAAATACAAAACGACGTCTTTGTACTGCAAAAAGATCTAAAAAAAGCAGTCGAGGATGAGAATAGACGACCAACTCTCTAAAAAAACCGTCGTTAAAAAGGAAAAATATGACACATATTAAGAGAACAAGGCCGCAAGATAGACATACAACGACGAAAATAAAAATACGACGACGTTAAATATAATTTTCACGACAATAAAAAATATGACGTCTTTAAATACATTAGAAGACGACGTTATTGATACCTACTACGTCGCATATATAAAAACAACCGTCGTAAAATTAATTTTCCACTTCGATTTTTCGATAAAAGATGACGTGGAAATAGTTGTCAGTGTCATTATTTACGACGTATGTGTTTATAGAGTAGACGTTGAAAAACGAAACAACGTCGGTTAAAAATATATGAGAGTCGTATTACAAAATTTATACGTCCTATTTTCAGAAACAAACAACGACGATAAATATTAGACGTTGTTAAATAAAACAACGTCGGAAGAAAATAAAAACAGACGTGTTTAGTCTGCTAAAGTTCTAGAAAATAGTCGAGGATGAGAATAGACGACCAACTCAAAAAAATCACTGTCGTTAAAAAGGAAAAATATGACACATATTAAAAGAACAAGGCCGCAAGATATACATACAACGACGACAACTAAAATACTACGCCGTTAAATATAATTTACACGACAAGAAAAAATATGACGTCTTTAAATACATGAGAAGACGACGTTATTGAAATCTACTACGTCTCTTATTTACAAAAAACCGTCGTGAAATAAATTTTCCACTACTACGTCTCTTATTTACAAAACGTGGAAATAGTTGTCAGTGTTTTCCACTTCGATTTTTCTAAAAAAGATGACGTGGAAATAGTTGTCAGTGTCATTATTTACGACGTATGTATTTATATAGTCGACGTTGTATTTATATGTATTCATTACTCACGACGCACTTAATAATATAGACGACGTTGAACTTCTAAACAACGTCGGTTCCAAATAAATGAGAGCCGTATTACAGAACATATAGACGGCGTAGATTATGATGAGAGCCGTATTACAAATAACGTCGTTTAATTGTTATTAGACGGCGGTTATAATGAATTTCCGTCGGAATTCATTTCGTTCCTCTTCGTTTATAAAAGAACTTGCGACGTGGAAAATGTATGATGACGTCGTATTTTTTAACGTTCAGATTATATATCTCGTTTTTTAGACGTCGGTATTATGGGATTGGAGTCGTGTTATTTTGAATTACATGGCGGTTCTTAATCCTTCACCGACGTGATATCCTGAATAATTGCTTCACAATAGCGTCGTGGTTCTTCATTGTTACGTTGCTTTAAGACGTCGGTAAATATGCTGAATAACTGATTCACAATAACGTCGTGTTTTATTTGAACGTAGAAAGTGAAGAAATCACATTACAATATATTACAAAATTAATGTCATACACTGCCAATTACATAAGCATCATTCAATCCATATATCTTCACACCCATCTCGAATATTTTGACCACCTAACTCACCCACCAGTTCATCAAATGTGTCAACATTTGGCATCCCTCTAGTAAATGGCTCACACTCAATTATCACATCACCTAAGACTTCATCACCAATAACATCATTATATTCTCTATTAGGCATTGATAACACTACCGACCAACCACGATGCATCGGGTCGTCAACAAAAAATATTTGTTTGACTTGAGAAGCCAAAACAAATTGGTCATTCCTATGTCCAATTTTACTCAAATCTACAAGGGTAAATCCAAGTTCGTCGACTACAAGACCAGAACTATCTATCCAATCACACCTAAAGACTGGGATTGTAAACTTTTGGTAGTCAAGGTCCCAAATTTCTTGAATGACACCATAGAAACCCATATTTGAGAGAATTGGGTTTTTATCCTTGGCACTAGCAACTTGCATGGTATGTGCAAGTAAATAAACTCCACTATTTTGAGTTGTCCGCACATCATCTTGTGCCTTGATATTGAATTTAATACCTTTAATAAGATAGCTTCTATATAATGGCACTGACATGTTTGGACCAGCTGCTAGCCACCTTAAATTTTCTGATACGCCATGATTGTCTTCCTCAAGTTCACTTTGAACCTGCAAATTAATCATATCTTAATTCAATCTAACATATAAATAAGAAGAAAATTAAAAGAGAAATATGTTATTCAACAACATATACCTTGAAGCGTAGCCATTGAATGAAAGTGCTATTGTGCTTATCCTGCAGCCACTTTGTTCTCTTTCTAAATTTTGGATAAGCAGTCTTGATGTGAATCATATGTTGCCTACATGACACAAAAAATTCAAGCATTACGGTCCTAAATATAAAAGATAAACATAAGAAATAATTTAAAATGGAAACTTAAAGAATAAAGCTCATACGTACTCGATATAAGGTAGGACTTCCTCCGTATTCTCCAAGACATATAGATGTGTTTGATTCAACAGGTCCTGATCAACTACGCTCACTGTGCAACCTGATAATGGCTTTGAAAGTCCCATCTTTTGGCTTGAAGGCACTCCAACTGTACTAACATCAGATAAATGCTGAGTACAAAACTCTATCGCTTCTTCAGCTATATACCGCTCAGCAATGCAACCTTCGGGACGAGTACGATTCTGAACATACCCCTTCAGCACTTTCATATATCTTTTAAACGGATACATCCACCTAAAATATACTGGCCCACATAGACGAACTTCTCTGACAAGATGTACTACTAGATGAACCATGATATCAAAGAATGAAGGGGGAAAGTACTTCTCAAGCAAACACAGAGTAACTACTACATCTTCTTCCAACTTATCTAGCTTGGAAACATCAACAGTCTTTGCACATATAGCATTGAAGAAGAAGCACAAACGAGTTATTGCATACCTTGCAGGCTTCTCCAAAACAGAACGAATTGCCACAGGGAGCAATTGTTGCATTAAGGTATGACAATCATGTGATTTAAGGCCAAGAAGTCTTGAATCTTGTAAAGATACAAGATTTTTAATATTTGAAGAATAACCTTCAGGGACCTTCATACCATAGAAAGAATTGCAAACCTCTCTCTTCTCTGCTCTTGACAAATTCCAAGGCCCATGAGGCAAACGAGTACGTCTTTCTCCATACTCGGGTTGCAAATCAGTTTTGACCCCCATGTTCAATCAATCTAATCGAGCAGCAATCCCATCTTTATTTTTTCTAGGGATCTCCAGCAATGTACCAATGATACTATCACAAACATTCTTCTCAATGTGCATAACATCTAGGGCATGCCTCACAGGAAGGTATTTCCAATACTCGAGATCAAAGAATATTGATTTCTTCTTCCAACAAACTCTGTCACCATTTTCGACCATATGCAGCACTTCTTCTCCGGTTAATGGCTCGGGAGGTATGCCATATTCAGGTTTCCCATTAAAAGCTGCACGTTGCCTCCTATATGGATGATTGATTGGTAACCATTTTCTATGCCCAATGTAACAAATTTTGTGGCCATTTTTCAACCTGTGACTAGGTGTATCATCGCCGCATATTGGACAAGCTTTATATCCTTTAACAACACAACCAGATAAGTTTCCATAGGCGGGGAAATCATTAATTGTCCACATTAATGCAGCTCTGAGTGTAAAGTATTCTCCATTATGTGCATCATACACTCCTCTAATCCCATCCCACAAAGATTTTAAATCATCAATCAAAGGCTCCAAGTAGACGTCTATATCATTTCCGGGTTGTTTAGGACCGGAAATCAATAAGGTTAACATCATGAACTTTCGTTTCATGCACAGCCATGGAGGGAGATTATATGTAACTAAGATAACCGGCCAACAACTATATCTGCTACTTAGAGAACTGTGGGGATTGAATCCATCAGATGAAAGAGCCAATCTCAAGTTTCTCGGCTCATTACCAAACTCAGGCCATTTATCATCAAGAAGTTTCCAAGACGGGGAATCCGCCGGATGAGACATCTGACCGTCAATTGATTTTCTAGCAGCATGCCAAGTCAAACTCTTAGCTGTCTCATGTGATTGAAACATCCTTTTAAACCTTGGAATTGGAGGAAAATACCACACCACCTTCGCTGGCACACCCTCTTTCAAGATTGAATCTTTGCCTTCCTTCCACCTTGAGATACCACAAGTAGGACAATTAGTTGAATCCTCATACTCCTTCCTATACAAGATGCAATCATTGGGGCATGCGTGCATTTTCTCATAACTCAGCCCCAATGCACACAAAGTCTTTTTAGCCTCATACATAGAGGTTGGTATTGTATTTCCTTCTGGAAGCAAATCGCCTTGAAGTATCAATAATTCTGTAAAACAGACATCACTCATCCCATGTTTTGCCTTCAAATTATACAACTTCACTAATGCCGATAACTTCGTGTACTTTCTACAACCAGGGTACACTGGTTGATCTCCATCCCCAATCACATTGGCAAACTCATACGGATCGGAACCAAAATCATTATCATCCATATCAATTTCTTCAAACACAAAACTGTACCTACTATGGCCATCATCTTCTTCAACATTTCTACTAGCATTAGTAGTTGCTTCCCAAGGTTCTCCGTGAAATGTCCAATTCTTATGGCTTTGGTCAATTCCATTAAAGTATAAGTGATCCCTTATAATTCCAACCCCAAACAACTTCAAATTAACACATTTAACACATGGACAACGGATATGTGTTGTAGTTAGAAGATTTTCTACAGCAAAGTTCAAAAATGCTTCCACCCCAAACTCATATGCCTTCGATCTTCTATCCGAGTGCATCCATGACTTATCCATCTCCGACACTATAACCTATTATCTATAATAAAGTGAAAATACAGGCAATGACCATCACTATAGCAGATTATACAAAGATCTAATAGCAAGTAATACACAACAGAGACGACGGGTTTTAAACAAAAACAGACGTATTTGGCATATATAGACGACGGATTTTCAACAGACGTCGTCTAATATAAGTAATACAAACGACGGTTTATGAAAAAACCGTCGTGTATAAGTAATACAACGACGGTTTTTTCATAAACCGTCGTGTAATCGTCGTCGTATGCCTAAAAAGGCGTCGTGTCTCAGTTTATTTTCAAGAACCCAAAACCCATTAAGAACACAACATATATATGAAACCAAGCAAGAAAACAACATATACATGAAACCAAGCATGAAAACAATAAATCCATTCCCAATTCAACATAACATAGGGTGATTAAAAGATCCGACAAAATTAAATCCATTCCCAATTCAACATAACAGATAATGTAATCCATGAACCCATTAAACAGAAAATCCATGAACCCATACTTATAAGCACATTATTAACAGATCGCAAAGCATATACCTAAAACCCTTTAACAAAACAACCTAATATCATTCAATGAATTTACAAGGGGAAGATAGGGTTTGTACTTACAGGTTGGACGAGCTCACAGATTCGACGGAGCAGAAGTGAGAGAGCAACTTTTAATTAGAGCAGAAGTGAGAGAGCGAAATGTTATGTTGCGCGAAATCTGAAAATTTTAGGGTTCAGGGTTAGAAGAATAAGAATAAGAGCCAAATATAAAAAAATTTAGGACGCGCGAAAGAAAAACTATGGCGAAAGTTCTACAAGCACTGACGTAAATGTAATATTCCACGACGGAAACACTGAACGTAACGCCGTTTATTTTGACGCTTCATTTTTCGGATTAATTTTAAATTTATTTTCAATATTTTGATATAAAGACGACTGTAAAACCACGTCGGGGTTAAGAAATTGAAAACGTTGTAAATTATAATAGACGACTTACATATTATAATGACGTCGTTTAAAGTAGAAACCATGTCGGATAATTTACTGCACGACGTAACATATGTATTCCACGACTCAACCACCGTCGTTAACAATTAATACCCTAAACCCTTAAAACTAAATTATATAATTTTAAAAATTAAGTTTATAAAAGGGTTTATGGTTTTACAGCCTAATATATACCCTAGACTACCCAAAAATTATACTTTAAAAATAAACCCCAATAAATAACAACCCTAATCTCTAAACCCTAGACTCTAAACCCTAAACCATAAAACTAGAAGTGATTTTATGACTCATCAAAACAATTTTGTTTTGGATGTTCATTTTAAATTTTTGTTATTCAAAATGAATTTTTTCAAGGTTTAGGGGGAAGAAAATATATCAATGACTTCATAGGAGTTGACTTTGCATTTTTCTGATTTATTTTAAATTTATTTTGAATATTTTGATATAATAATAATAAAATATTCTTATCACAACAACAAACCACGTCGGTGTTAATAAATTGTAGACGTTGTAAATTGTAATAGACGACTAAGTTGTTAAAATGACGTCGTTTAAATGAGAAACGATGGCGGATATTTAACTATCCGACGTAAAATATATATTCCTCGACTTAACCGCTGTCGTTACAAAGTACTACCCTGAACCCTTAAGAAATTGAAGACGTTGTAAACCATAAACGACTCCATTGTTCGAAGAACGTCGTCTAAATATCCTTTTACGTCGGATTTGTTTAAAACGAAACCACAAAAAACGACGGCTTTTGACTTTATTACGTCGTTGGAAAATTATTACACGTCGGTTACGCATTTTGTATGTTTGTTTTTGTTTTTACTTTAAGAAAACCTCAACAAATTTTTACATTATATATTATAGACAAAATTTGTACATTATACATAAATATCAAGTGTTCAATAATTCCCTATTCCAGTTGAAGGCAAACAAACTCTGCCCATTCATCCCGGACTTCATCAATTGCTTCTTGGGGGTATGGCTCTTCCTGTTTTCCCTTCGCATACTGCATAAAAACAATGACGATTAGGGTTTATAAATAAAAGGAAATTCAATCACAGACGACCATAACCGACGTAGTATATCTATTCAACGACGGTAATTTTACATGACCGTCGTTGATAATACAAAAAACGACGTAAAATGTTTGAAGGTTATTTCTTCTTACCTTCTTCTCAAACCCCAAGGAAGGATCCATGATGATGTCCTTCATGAAGCGCATCACGTAATACCCGCATTCGACATTGCTGGGTTGCTTTGGTGTGCTTGACAGAGTTTTCCAAATGACTGCCTTACGGCCTGATCTAGCTATGTGGGAATTATAAATTTTTATGGCACTGTTCACGATGTTTTTGGCCTCTTCATCGACCACACGATTTCCTGGCAGAGGATCCAGAAAATAGACTGTTTCCCTCTTTGCTCTTACAATCAGCAAGATCCAATGACGGCTGCACAAAATTAATATAAAAACGACGATTATTTACAAAAACGACATATTATAATATTTCACACGACGAAATAAAGTAGCAATCGACGACATTATATATTTATCACGACGATAAATAACTACCGACGTGGTTAGTCGTTTCAAACGACTCAATAAAATAAAACACCGACGTGGTTAGTTTATACGCTGTCATTTATTGAAAATCATAAAAACAAAATCCTGTTAAGGAGACTAACCCTGGATTGTAAGGCATTAGGAAAATCTGTTCACCGTCAGTCTTCTGAAGTCGTGATGCTACCAGTCGTGATCTGTCAGCTATTGTGCCAGAGCTGGCACTAACTGTAGCAGGGTCGATAAAGCCAACCATTGTGCACATATTTGCTTGTTTTAAAACATCGTGTAAGTACCTAAATATATAAAATAATATAAACAAGTCAGCGCAAAAAAAACACACGACGGTTATGTATAACAAAACGACGTATTATAAGGTTTCACACGACGTACTGAAATAGACAACGACGTTATAATATATTTATCACGACGGTACATACTAACGACGTGGTTAGTTAGTTAAGACGACGCAATAAATAAACCAACGACGTATTATTTTAGAATGACAAACCTCATATATACAGCAATGACTGTAGCTCCTATTTCCTCCATGCCTGCAAATTGTGTAATATCTTCAGGCAGGAGGAAGGTATCGCGCTCTAGACCAAAGACCTCCTTATCAATTGTAAAGTGCAGGGTCTTATCCTGGGGCACGAGTGTCGTTTCCACATAACGACAAAGGGTTTTTAAAGAAGATGGCGCCTCCATATTTGAATAATCAACAACTTTAATAACCTGTTTAAAGAAATAAAAAAAATGACGTGGTAATTCAATAAAAACGACGGTTTAAGGAATAAAACGTCGTCTGAAAACAATTTAAACGACGGTGAAAAAACTGTCGTGGTGAATTATTTATTACGTCTTAGAAAACAATTCCGCCGTCTAAGTTGTAAACAAACGACGGTTTAAAGAAAAATATCGACGTCTGGAATTTTGAAAAACAAATAAAAAAGGCAAAGTTATGTGAACATACCTGGTCGTCATCTTCTTTCTGCTTTTCATCTTGTTTTTCTTCTTTATTCTCTTCATCTATGACGTCGGGAATGATTAACTCCGTCGTCTAAAAACCACAAAGTTTTAAAAATAACGACGTTTAATGGCGTGTAAAACAAGTAAACTAAATACGACGTGGTATTGAAATACAAACGACGGTTTATTTTTAAAAGCGTCGTGGTATGTATTTCAAACGACGGTTTTATTAAGAATAACGACGTCTAATGGTTTTTAAAAAAACAGAGAATTCAAAGTTCAGATATGTTACCTTTTCTTCTTGATGTTTCCCATTTTTGGCAGTATCATCCTCAAAATGCTGGGATCTCACATCACCTCCAGAGCAGCTTGCTTTGTCAGACATTGGATTTTTGGGACTTTGGCTAATTCTGGGTTTAAGCATGCTTGGATCAAAATTGGGAATTAATTGGGAAAGCTGACTCAGGAAATGCTCCCTCTCAGCCTCTACCAATTGTTTCGTTCTAGCCTCCATTCTTAAAGCCTCTTCCCTTGCCTTAGCCTCCATCTTTTTAGTCTCTTCTTGAAGGAGAACTCTTAAACTGTCTTTCAAACGGTCGTCAAAGCTCACTCTCTGTGGTTTGGGTAAATTGAAATATTGCTTTGGTGAGATCCCAGCACCTACTCCTCTAACCCTACCTGGATGCTCGGGGCCCAAAGCCATGGTCAGCACATCATTGCTGCCAGAGACGGTGACTTTGCCTTCCGAGACTTGTTTTTGCAAATCATCCTAAAACAAAGATATATAAAAAAGTAAGAACAAAAACACACGACGGTTATTTATATACAAACGACGTATTATATAATTTCACACGACGCAATAACATATAAATCGACGTTATTATAATTTATCACGACGGTAGTTATACCGACGTGGTTAGTTCTTTAAAACAACGAAATTAATAAACCACCGACGTCTAATGTAACAGAGGGATGATTCAATATTCACACCTTTAACGACGTTGTTTAAAACATTTCGACGTAGTAATTTAATACAGACGACGCGAAATTGAACCACCGACATCTTATGCTATAATTACAGAAAACAGAGTTCTGATTCCTATTTAGACCTTTAACGACGTGTTTTAAAAAATGTCGACGTGGTAATATCATTCACACGACGCAAAATATAACATAAGACGTAATAAGAATTATTCACAGTTTAATAAAAATTTAAAACAGAGTGAGTAGGCTTACAATTAATTTTGCTTTCTCTGCCACCTTTGGATCAGGGATGTTACCATGTTTGTCCTGTCTAGCTCTCTTCCATAAGGTAGATCGATCAATTTCTACCCCAGGCATGGTTTCCTCTAATTGATCCTCCAAACCAGCATATCCTTTTCGAGACAATCGATGATTGTACTCGAGTTTCTCCCTAATCTGTGCATGTTGAGAATGCACAGACTCAAAATCTTTGGATAACCTTGAAGCTACAAAGGCATCCCATTGTGCTTTCTCTATGAATTTATATGTTTCAGGGGGTTGGCTTAATCTCTCCCTGTCATTGGTGTATGGAAGGATATAATGCCTCGTTAGTGTAGACTTGAAATCCTTCCATTTCTTGGCAGCAGAAGCTAAGACAGAGTTCTTGCCCCCTTGACCTACTACAAAAGCAATGTCAACTGCTTCCCAAATCTGCTCCTTTATATCCTTGGGGATTTGAGCCCATTTCAAGTCCACAAGTGGGACTCTGGAGCGTGCCAACACACCAATATAGGACTGCATCTCACTGTGTGCTTGGCCAATTCCTTTCCCCCTTTTATTGTACTCAACAATTGGCCTCAGTTTCTGAAGTTTTCTCTTCACAACACGAGGCATTGTGCTCATACCTCGACCAGCCTTTGAATCATCAGAGATTGTTGTCGCGCTTGTTGGTTCTGTATCAGCAGATGATGAAGCAAACTTCATCTTCTTCGAAGACTTCATTATCTTCGAAGACTTCTCTTGAGGAGGTACTTGCTCCTTACCTCCATTTTTGTTGGAGCCAGAATCCTTACTTTGGTCTTGGTGAGAAACCATTTTTACAGACAAAACTGCAAGTGAAAATATTTCAAGAAAAGATTAAGAACACAAACGACGGTTATTAATAAAAGACGACGTATGATATGATTTGAAACGACGCAATGAAATAATATCAGACGTAATAAATGTTTAAAACCAAGGTAATTAAACAACGACGAAATAATTAACTACAAACGACGTAATAATTAACTATAAACGACGGAATATTTATATAACGTCGTGGTATTGATGTTCACACGACGTCAGTAGTAATATACCGTCGTCTATATAAGGATCCAAAACCCTTCTTTCTTTCTCTGTGAATGTTTGATTGCAGATTTGATTTTTCTGAACCATGGTTTTTGTTTTCTAATTTGATAAAATACAAGGCCAAGAAAGAAAGTTTTGGAATCTTATATAGACGACGGTATTTTAATATGACGTCGTGGTATTAACATTCACACGACGTAAAACAATAAGATACTGTCGTCTATATTAGATACCAACCCTAATTTCTTTTTCTTTATATTTTATCAAATTAGGGAAAAACAAAAACCATTGTTCAGAGAAATCAAACCTGCAATTAAACAAGCAAATAAAAAAAAGACTATAATTTTAAAACCAACTTTGTCAATTTTCAGACGACGCTAGAACGACTGACGAACCGTCGTGGTCTACATATTTAACCACGTAAATAAGAAGCTACCGTCGTCTTATTTAGTTGAGGTAGTTGTCTTCAAAGTTGGAAACTTTCCCTCTTTGTCTGTATATTTTTTCGAACTTGGAAAGAAGTAAAATGATTTTGGCCAGAAAAAAGGTAAAAAGATTTTTCATACAAAAAACGTATGAGCATGCAAAACAGCAACCAAAATAGTGAAAATGAAAGCTTACCTTTTGCGTGCAATGAAAGCAAGAGGAAGACGATTGATGTTTAAGTTCAGAGACGACGAAGAAGACGAGAGGAAGACGATGAGATACTCTGAAAGTGCTCTGACAAGGAAAAAAGTCTAAAAGTTTTCTTTGGGAGATTGAAATTTTTAATCGGGTTTGGAAACAGTGCATGTGTAAGTCAGGTAGATGAAAAGTTGCTTACATATAAAACCATTTCAAAAAAATAATACGGCGGTTACATATAACTACGACGTATAAATTACAAAATACGACAGTACGTTTAACTTCGGACGTGGTAAATAAGTACGACAGTAGTGTTGTAGGTACCGTCGTAGTAAACTCAAAAATTAAAGTACATAAGTAATAACTCGCGTCATGGTAGATCATTTAACACGTCGGTTTTATTAATGTACCGACGTGGATTTATGTAATATACGTCGGTCATAACGACGTTGATTTTACAATTTAAACGGCGGTTTTTTTGTAAGGACCGCCGTTGGTTTTAAAAATTTATTCTATAAATTTGTCGCTTTCATTCATTTTCGGTTTACATTTAGGGTTCCAAGTTCTTCCTCTCTCAGAGACACTGTCTCTCACATCTCAAAGACAGTAATTTGGATGTCTTTCTCAAAGAGAAATTGAGCTTACTCGCATCAAATCTATGTCCACAAGAAGAAGCTTGTCAACTAGCCTTCTCACTTCCTTGATCAAGCCTGATAGGACACTTAGTGCTTCTGAATACTCCTTGCTTTCCATCAAAAGAGATGCAAGCCTGGCCTCCACTCGCTGTTGAAGGAAAGTTCGCTTCTCAGGGAAATCTGAAGATCAGATGTGCCTGATCCTCTGCTTGATTTTCTTGGCTAAGAAGATCCGTCAGATTTGTGATAGCCTCTTCCTTTATCCGTAGAGCTTCAGAAGAAGAAGATGGGTTTCAAGAATGCGATAAAGAATAGAAATGGCTTCATGAATGCGATAAAGCATGAGCAATCGAATCAGTGCTTTGAACTATACTCTGAACTATACAAGTCAATGCTTTGAACTATACAAGTCCTGCAGAAAGATAAAGGACCAAACTGTTAAAGAAACTGAAACTATTAAAGAAACCATAAACTAACACGACGCAATATTTGTTTTGCGACGTGGAATCTTTTCATTTAACGTCGTTAGGTTTAATATAACCGACGTGGATTTGAATTGTTAAATTATGAATAGAAATTTTTTTCCCGTGACCTTTCAGTTTATTTTTCAATTACAGTGCGTTATAAATAGAGTTTTTTTTCCGGAGGAAATTTAAAATGAAGGAAATTAATGTTCTGGAATATGTAAAGTTTCTTTTTTGGATGACAGATTTCAATTCTTGTCATTAAGTAGATCTACCGACGTAGGATAAGAAAATAAAGGAAAAAATTGTTAACAAAAATTCTTATTAAGACGACGGTTTAAATTAAAGGTACGACGTATAAAATTAATAAATACGACGTTAAATTTTATAGTACGATTTAAAGATAACGTCGTAGAACTATACGAGAATGACGTCGATATATTTATATTTCCCGTCGTTGTACATTAATTTAATACGGCGACATTTTGTATTTTAAAGCCGTCGATTTGTTTGTAATTATACGGCGTCTTATATGAAAATTTCGTCGTGTTATTTTATGAGTAAAAACGGCGGCTTTTATTGAAATCGTCGTCTTTACTTTCTACGTCGGTCGATTCATAACTTCTGCCGTTCTTTGTTGGCTTTGATTTTACACTGCGGAAATCTGTTTCAAATAGACGTCGGTTTTTTAATTAGGTACGTCGTTGTTTTTGAACAGCCATTTGAATCTCCATTTTTAGTTGTCTAAGGTGGTATTACACTAGGTGTTTTTAGAACCGTCGTCTTTTTAAAAACCACGACGGTTTTCACTTAGACCGTCGTTGTTTTCTGGTCGTCTTTTTCACTTTTTGTAGTAGTGGATCAACCCTTAGTAATGATCAAGGACATATTGATTGGGATAGTTTAACTTATGAAAATATAATAAGTACAATTAATCAAGTTGGAATGAAGATGTGTGTTGATATGAAAATTGGTAGACAAATACAGTTAGACAGAAAATCCGCTAAGTATGAGTTAGGAAATTTCTGTGAACAATACCGTCTTCCCAGTATTCCTCCTTCTAGGAAAAATAAGTCTAGGAAAAGTCGTCATTATTCAGGTCAGAAACAATCCTTCAGACACAACAATGATAATAATGAGTTTTACAAGAAAATAAAATTTCACCCTAAGAAAAGTTGGTCAAAAGCACCGAAAAATGAAAAGAACAGTCGCTTTAAAAAAAGCTCCGACAAAAGAAAACTAAAATGTTATAAGTGTCAAAAGTTCGGTCATTATGCCAATGAAGTGAAAGACACAAACAAACAGTTGAAAATCTCGAATGAAGAAAAAGAAAAGTTGATTAAAGTTTTAGAATTAGGAAATTCTAAGTCTAGTGATACTAATTCAATAATTGCCGACACTAAGTCAGAAAATAATCATTCTTCAGATTCCCAGTCTAGTTCGCCTAAAGTCCAGTTTGGTTGTCAAGACAAATGTTGCAATAGATTAAAATCAGTTTCTGTCCTCACTAAATAGGAAGAACAGGAAGAATTATTAATAGATTTAATCAGCAAGGTAGAAAATCCCGAATTGAAATCTAAATATTTGAAGAAGTTAAGAAAAGTAATCAGTCAAGAGCATCCAAGCCCAAGTCAGCCTATTTCTCAAAAAATCAGTCTAAACACAACTTTAGAAAGATTTAATAGGAAAAAGGAAATTACCTTACAAGACCTACAAGCAGAAGTTAAAATAGTCAAAAAGGAAATAGTTGAATTAAAACAATTAAGTCAGAAATTGCAAGCTGAGAATTACGAAATTAAGCAAAATTTGATCAACTTAATGGAAAAAGAAAGTTCTGAGTCTAGAAGTCAAGCCGAGAGTCCTAATAACTCAGATGGGGAACCTTCAAATAATGATCAAGCCATTAATCTGATAAAACATGTCACTTTCAGAAAATGGTATGCTAAAGTCACAATATTTGTTAAAAATTTTGAGTTCAACACAGTTGGCTTATTTGATTCAGGAGCCGACCTTAACTGTATTCAGGAAGGTTTAATCCCCACTAAATATTATCAGAAGTCTAAAGAGTCTCTTAGAACTGCCTCAGGAAAGTCGTTGCAGTTAAATTAAGAAATTCTCATAGCCCACGTCTGTCAAAACAAAATTTGCTTTAAAACTTCATTTGTCCTAGTCAAAAATATTACTGATGAGGTTATCCTAGGATTACCTTTTATTGCTTTATTATATCCTTTCTAGGTAGATTATGATGGGGTCATCTCTACCCATTTAGGAGAAGAAGTCAAATTCGAATTCTTAACTAAGCCTGAGTTGCATAACCTGAAAGCCCTACAAAAGAATTCAGTCTAAAAAACAATTCAATCAATTCACAGGAAAAATAACCAATTGAATTTTCTTAAAGAAAAAGTCAAGTTCAAAAGAGTCAAACAACAACTTAGTGATAAGTCTTTACAGTTGCAAATTCAAAAATTTGAAAATAAATTAAAAAAATGAAGTCTGTTCTGATTTGCCTAATACTTTTTGGCATAGGAAACAACACGTTGTTAGTCTCCCTTATGTCAAATCCTTTAGTGAGAAAAATATCCCCACTAAAGCTAGGCCATCCAAATGAGTCAAGAAATAATGGAATTCTGTAAAGTTGAAATAACTGAGTTGCTTCAAAAAGGAATAATTCGAAAGAGTAAGTCGCCTTGGTCTTGTCCTGCTTTTTATGTCCAGAAAAATGCTGAACTAGAAAGAGGAGCCCCCATATTAGTTATTAATTATAAGCGTCTTAATACAGTCTTCGAATGGATTAGGTATCCCATACCTAATAAACGAGACTTCATCAACCGATTAGAAAAAGCAGTTGTCTTTTCGAAGTTTGATATGAAGAGTGGTTTCTAGCAAATCCAAATTGATGAGTCAATAGATATAAGACTGCATTTGTCACTTCTTTTGGCCACTATGAATGGAATGTAATGCCTTTTGGTTTGAAAAATGCCCAGAGTGAGTTTCAAAATATAATGAATGAAATATTCAATCCCTTTAATCATTTTTCCATTGTCTATATTGATAACGTTCTAATCTTTTCTCAGTCGATAGAACAACATTGGAAACATTTGCATCAGTTTCTCCAGATAGTCAAACACAATGGTCTAGTTGTCTCTGCTAAGAAAATCAAGTTGTTTCAAACTAATGTTAGATTTCTTGGATTTAATATCTGCCAGTCGCAAATTAATCCAATTGACCGAGTCATCCAGTTTGCTGATAAGTTTCCTGATCAAATTCCTGATAAAAGTCAACTCTAGAGGTTTTTAGGATCTCTTAATTATGTGTCTGATTTTTATCAAAACTTGAGAAAACAATGTAAGCCAGGATAACCCTCCTCCTTGGTCTTCTGTCCATACAGAAATTGTCAAACAGATCAAAATCCATGTCAAGACACTTCCTTGTCTTGGTATTCCTTCAGTTGATTCTTTCAAAATAGTTGAAACTGATGCCTCTGACATTGGTTATGGAGGTATTCTCAAACAGGAAGTTGACCCAAATCATCCAGAACGAATCATTCGTTTCCATTTTGGTATTTGGACCTAGTCGCAATATAATTATAGTACTATTAAGAAAGAAATATTATCTATAGTACTATGCATATCTAAATTTCAAGATGATTTACGTAATTAAAAATTTTTAGTCAAAGTTGATTGCAAGTCTGCTAAGCATGTTTTGGAAAAAGATGTTCAAAACATTGCACCAAAACAAATTTTTACACGATGGCAAGCTATTTTAAGTATTTTTTATTTTAATATTGAATATTTGAGAGGTAGTGAGAATTCAATTCCTGATTTTCTTACTCGAGAATTCCTGCAGGAAAAACAGGAACAATTGCACCCAAAAAAGATAACCAAAAAGAGTCAGCCAGTCAGCCCAAGCCACCCCAGTCTCTCCGAACCCTTCCATCCTCAATGAACCCAGTCAAATCAGAGTCGCCCTCGCATATTATCCCTTTCCCGGGATGCTCCCCAATTCAAGTCAGTAATCGGTTCTCCTCCCTGGGAACCACAGTTGGCCAAATCCGTCCTAATTACCAGTCTGCCCTAGTCCCTAGTTATGATCCATTCCAGATCATTCCTCCATTTGCCCAATCTTCCCAGTCGTCTCCTCTCAGAAAGTCGTCTCCTTACCTTCCCAAAGATAAGTCTCATCTCTTTATTATTGAGCCCATTTATGATGGTATATCTGACCCAATAGCAATTGTCAGATCATACTTTCCTCCTAATTGTCATTTTCTTCCTCCTTGCCCCTACAAGGATCTCAAATACTATAGGGATATCCTCCATGAAACAGGATCAGTTGAAATTAAGCCTATTAAAGATTGAGAACGACCTTATGTCATTCTCTATCATTCGCTTTATATTCATAAAATCATAAGTCAAGAAGAATTTAGTCGCCACCCTTATCATTTGAAATAGCTCCAATCTACTCACCAGTATAACTATGCTGATTACATTTAGGCATGGTATACCATATTTCTCCATCAAACAATTGATTTCAATCACTCTTGGTTCATCAATTTTGATAGTAAATTCAAGAGTCCATTTCCTTATTGGTTCCTTCATTGGTGGGAAAAACATAGCCCAATCGCCGAAACTCTCCCCACTGAAATCCATAATTTGACAAATTATTTTGCCAGTAAATATAAATTTAATAAGCAAGAGTTGTTCTTGCCCAAATTGCTCCTATTCATTGCCAGATACAAAGTCCCCTAGATATTGAAATGGTCCTATCATGTTAATTGGGAATCACAAATCATGTCTCGCCAATTTTCAGTCAAATGGTGGGATAAGTTCAAAGTTGACAGAATTGCAGAATATGTTTATCGGGATTTTCCACAAATTGTTAATCCCTTTAAACCTCAACCGGTCTCTCCAGTTGGTTCCACTCACTCTTCTCTCTCAATCGAGGGAAAATCCAAATCTGAGTTGCAGGAACTAGCTCGACAGTTGATTCTCCAAGCCTCCCAAATGGATGATGATGAGGACAGTGATGCAAACCCCAAGTCCCCGTCATCTACCAGTCAATTGCCACCTAAACAATCGAGCTCTGCTCCCAAGATGCACTGGGCAGATTATCAAGACAGTCAAGATCCTTATGATCTCGGATCTGACTAAAGCCACGAGTTGCCAAGATGAAAGTAAATGTAAAAGCATTCAGAAAAAGCAGTCAAAAGCTTTCGCGTGCTTCTTTAGTCATTATTCCCCGACAAGTAAAAGTTAAAGTGAAAGTTGCCAGAGTTAAAGTTTGATGCAGAAAATCTCGTGCTCCTACAGAAAGATTCTCAGCATCCTATGCTCCAAATAGTTTAGTTGTTTTCTTATTTAAAAAGGCTTTGACCTCAGTTGTAAGTATACTTGAAAAATAGACAAGTTTTAAGATTTAGTTTTCCAGTTTAAAGCTTTCTCTGAGACTTCCTCAAAGAAAGTTATCAATGTAAATTACGAGTGCTGCTATCTATCAATAAAACAAGACTTTTTGTAAGTATCAAAATAACTACAACTATGTCTTTAATTATTTTTATTTATGCACTAATTTCATTCATGCATAAGTTTCGCATATTTTATCATCTAGTTGCTTATACTTATTATTATTATTATTATTATTATTATTATTATTATTATATATATATATATATTATATAAATGGGCAGCTTAAGGTGTTCACCTGTTTTGTTTTTACTCCTGTAATGGAAGGGCAAAGTTCCCCATTGCTTTGAAAACCATTAACTGGTCAACAAGCCAACTTTCTCTGGTGTGCGAGCGTGCCACTACTAGCAATGAAATATCCTAGTAGACTTCTTTGAAACAGATAACTTGCGCCCCAAGTTACTGATTTCTAAACAAGCGATTGTGAATTTGGGTGAGGAATATCTCTCAAGTAAGTTCTATTCTTGCCTCAGACTAGTAAGGACTTCGTAATTTATCACTGTATAAAATTGGAAGTTCTGACCAAAATAGATGATAATAAAGTAGACTGTTTTAGGCAGAACTGCCTTCTACAGAATTAAAAAAAGGAAAAATCAACTCTAGAAAGACAAAAAGACGGCTGGAATCCCATTTCTACCTGGGTAGAAACTTCTAATCTAGGCTGGACTGAGTATATTTATGCTGGACTGAGCTGTTAACAACTTCAACTGCTTAGCTTTAGCTGTAAATCAATACCAAAGTTCAATTTTGGCAGAGCTTTAATCTACTTCAAGCCTTGGGAGGCTTTTGAGTAGGCAGAACTGCGGCTTCTTTAGTCTAAAGGGGCAGAAGTGGCTGAACTTGAGGACTTAATAAGCTGGAACTGCACTGTAAAATTTGTTGAGGTTTTCATATTTGTGAAAACTCAAACTCTGCTTGTCTTGGCTTTTGCTGAACCAAATTTGTAACGAGAGAAGTCTCGTTTTGAATGACTTATTTCTCTAAGTCTGAACTTTGGAAGTTCTGATCTATAGCTAGCTTCTTTTGTGGCTCAAATGAGCTTTTGGTTGCTCCAGTTTGTTTGAAGGTTCTCAATGATCAAGTGATCATTTTGAGTTTTTTTTTTGGTTGATTTTTGATTTTTTTATTGATTTGTTGCAAAATAAGTGTCCTGCTCTGTTTACCCTCTCTTTATATTTATAAGAAATGTTCTGGAGTAGGGTTTCTTTCTTTCAATAATAGGCGGCAAAAATTCTTAGAAGATCTTTCATTTTTAAAATATAAAGAAGAAGGCGTTTTTATCAATTTCTCGCAGATAGGCTTTCAATAGTCAGTTCTTTTTAAGACTAATCACTTCTTTTTTTTTTTTGGAAGAGAACCTTACCCCTCTTCAATTCCAACTGCCCCTTTGTGAGAGCTCAAACCGTGATGTTCAGTTTGCTTTTCCAGTTTGAACAACTCCCTGTTTTCCTGCTTATCTCTTTTTTGAGAACTTTAGCCTGCGTATCTTTTGAAAGATGGTGCTTTCTTTGGAGTAGAAACAATATCTTTGAATATATAAAAGGGTTTTGATCTTGTGGTGGCAGAGATTTCAGAGACGTCCCTTCTTTTTGCCTGCCTCTGTCAACTCTTTTATCAACCCAGTTGAATTTGTTTGACTTTTCCAAATCAGAGAAAAAAAATCACGTGGGTCTGTTTCCTTTTGTGTTTCCACCTTTTACTTTGATCATGCCAAGCCAATTTAGTTTCTTTGAAGCCCAAGCTTGAGATAGGTTTTGGGCTGGGCTTTTGTTGCATTTTGGACCTTTGGTTCCTGTTTATTTTCAGAGTCCATACTTCTCGGGCCCAGCGTTTTTGTCTTTGTTATTCTGGCTCTGTAGCGTTAGGCTGGGTGCGCAGGATTTTGGCCCAAACATAAGCAACCTCCCCAAGCCTAAAACACTCCAGCCCGAAAAACCTGTAGCCCTCAACCGCTCCAAATCTGTGCAGTAGAGCTTTGGGCACGCAACCCTTCGAATATCCGGTCTTGAAAAACTAGGCATCAGCCACAAGAAATCCCGGCGCATCTTCCAACTCTCGGCCTCAATCTCCAACCAAAGCCCGACCAGATTTGAACAAGGCCCGGGTGCAAAAACCTAGCAGTGTTATTCGTGCCCAGCAGCACATGGCTGCCCAACTTTCTCCGACCGTGCCCGGTTACTCAAAGCCCAGCTGTGACTTCACCAACTCCATTCGTAACCTTGTGCAGCTTGGATTGCTATGGCGGCCAAGCTTCAATGTCCTAGCCGAGTCTCGCAAGGCCCAGCTCCAATCTCGGCCATATTTTTGCAAGGTCCAACTGCTGTCCGGCTGTAATCAAGTGCAGCCCAGCCTCCAAAATCTCGACCGCCTAGGTATTCTTCGGCCTCTGGCATTTTCTGAAGCTGCCCAACTTGTTCCGGCCTTAGCTCCTTTGGCCATGCCTAGCCGTATTTCTTTGCCCAGCCGAGTCTTTCGGCTGCGTGGTCTTGCCACAGTTTCCAGCCAAGCTTGAACGTAGCCAGCCTATTCCTTCAGACACGCAGCCTTGCCCATTCTCCTAGCCACGTAGCCCGGCCGCATATGAGCAATTCAATACCCAGCCACATACTCTCTAAATCTTGAGCCATTCCGACCGCAATAGACTGTAGCCCGACAGCTCATGTTTCCGAAAAAGTGCCCGGGTTGGGTGAACTTTCACCACCCCCAAACATTGCCCCCTCGACTTGCTTAGCTCAGAATTGATGTAGAGGTAAGCAAATAGAAACCGGAGACCTCTTAATTTCTAAAGTTTGAGACTTTTTGCTCACCTTGCACATTATTAAATTTTGAATCGGGCTGGATGCCTAGACCATTGCTTGGCCCCATTTTGTAGTGAACTTTGCCCATGTATATATATATGATAACTTTTGGAAGATATGTTTTTTTGACGCCCATTCTTCCAATAAAAATCATTATCTTACTAGGACGATATTTCCTTACGGTGGGCTATCTCTCCGCCATTTCCCAAACCGTTGGGTAGTATTTTTTTCAAAAATCGACCGTTGATAACTTTTGGACTAACCATTTTGGTTCAAATCAGTCTTGGCGATTATATGCACCACGTAGGGCAAAATGTAATACCTCAACTTGGTTGTGGTAAAGTACAAGGCTAAGCAAAGTTTCACAACCAGCGAGTATTTTCTCTCGGTTGCCGTTAGAATTCGGCTGAGGTAATATACCGCTTTCTCTTTCTTCTCATCTTTGTCTTGGGCTAACAAACTTCCAATGAAGCTCTTTGCGGCCGAAATATACAATTTCAAGGGTCGGCCCTGCTTTAGCAGAATGTGCACCGAAAGCTTGGCCAAATATTCCTTAATGGCGTCGAATGGTTTTTGGTGTGTTTCCTCTCACCGAAATTCCTTTTCATCTTTGAGTTTTAGCAAAAATGAGAATGACTCAACTTTTCCCGTGAAGTTGGCAATGAACCTTCAGAGAAAGTTAGTTTAGCCCAACAAACTTTGCACACCTTATTTTTTGAATAGGGCGCGTTAAGGATAGCCTTAGCCTCATTTTTATCAATTTGAATTCCCCTTTGGTGCACCAAGAATCCTATGAAATTCCCGGCGGAAACCCCAAAGTCATGACTTACAAATTTGGCCTAATAAATTTGGCTTTCACAAGTCTTACAATTTCTTCATTGACTTGTAATTCTACTTCTGCCCACATCTAATGAGGCGGCTGCTTGAAGGGCTTAAAATCTTCCACCATCGGTAAGCAATGCTCGTGAAGTTGGCAATGAAGTTGGCAATGAACCTTCAGAGAAAGTTAGTTTAGCCCAACAAACTTTGCACACCTTATTTTTTGAATAGGGCGCGTTAAGGATAGCCTTAGCCTCATTTTTATCAATTTGAATTCCCCTTTGGTGCACCAAGAATCCTATGAAATTCCCGGCGGAAACCCCAAAGTCATGACTTACAAATTTGGCCTAATAAATTTGGCTTTCACAAGTCTTACAATTTCTTCATTGACTTGTAATTCTACTTCTGCCCACATCTGATGAGGCGGCTGCTTGAAGGGCTTAAAATCTTCCACCATCGGTAAGCAATGCTCGACCAAGTCATGACTCAATCCGGGAATTTCAGTGTGTTTCCAAGCGAAGTAATCCTTGAACTCTCTCAAAAGCTCTTCCATCTTGGCCCGAAGTTCTGGCTCCATTAGACCTAACGTAGATTGGTCAATGGTTGTTCTTCCATCTTGGCCCGAAGTTCTGGCTCCATTAGACCTAACGTAGATTGGTCAATAGTTGTCTTCCGTCCCCAAGTTGATTTCCACCAAAGGGTCTTGGACTTCTGCATTCGAATCATCCATCTCAGTTTGTGTGAATTCCACTTCCTCAATTTCGAGTGCATCATCTTCCGGACCTTCATGAAGAAATTCCACCACGTTAGCAGTGGATCATGCTCGGCCGATCTTTCGGCCCAAAACCATATAGCCATCTCAAAGTGTCTTCCATTGCGGTCTTCTTCTCTCCCTCTATGGTTGTATCACTCATTGAGGGAGAAAAAATCAGCTATAGTGGGGCACTCCCCATCTACTTGGGCGTTATGTGCCCCCAAGTCTATCAATTTTTGGGCCGAGACTCCCGCAGGTCAACCGTTCCTATCTGACCCCGTAAAATAAAGAGGCCAAATGTTATCCTGATAAAACTTTGCCTCCACTGCATTTGTGGAGGTCAAGAAGGGCAGTGCATCGGCTTGAACAGCCTCTACACTTTCATCATCGTGCCAAAATTGTAATAATTGATGAAGTGAAGAAGGCACACACATGCTTCCATGGATCCAATCTCGGTCCAACAAAGCATTATAATGGGTCGTTGTCTCCACCACAAAGAAGGCAGTCATTCAAACCTTTTGCCCCACTCTAACTTGGAGTGGGATAATCCCCTTTGAAGTCGTGGTGTCTCCCATGAACCCACTGACCATTGTCTCGGTCGGAATTAATTCATTTGAGTCTTTCTTTAATTTCCTCATGATTGAAGCTAGTAGGATGTTGACTGTAGCCCCAATATCTGTAAAGACTTTGCTCACCAAAACTCCATCGAAATGAGCTCCCACATGCAAGGGCTTAAGGTGGGAGGACATTTTCTTGGTGGGCGTCTCATAGCACATCTTATGGGGCAACTTTTCTCCATTTTGGGCACCACGATGCAAGATTGGGCATTCCCTTCCTTTGAAATTTCTTGGGCCACCTCAATTTCTTTGGCCCCTTCCATTTGGACTATGGACTCAACCTCATCGAACACATCTTGTCCATATAATTAGGTTGATCCGGCCGACCTTCGAAAAATAGTGGGAGTGTAATAACCATGGCATTTACCTCGTCAAAGTCTCCAAACTTCACTTTGACCTTGCCCACCTTCAATTCGTTCTCAAATTTGGCAATCTCTCCCTTGCGTTCTTTCTCAAGTTGTTCCATAGCCTATTCCGGAAGTTCCTCTATGTACTCATTATCAACATACTCCTCATCATCTCCATAGAGCTTTTCATCCTTGGTTCACTTAATACCATATGTGGCTCATGCCCAGCTTATTGGACCATGTTTTGGTCATTTTCCTCTTTCTTCTTGACCTTGGTGGGCACTCACACTTTGGTCAAAGGTCAACTCTTTTAAAACTCCTTTCCTTCAACACTTTGGTTATTATCAAACTCCTTGATGTCTTTCCTTGTGAGGCCTCTATCACGTGCACACTAAGCTTCGAAAATCTTGGGCGTGAATCTGTGGCTTGGGCTTGGAACTCTGATCAATTGGAATGATGCAAGGATGCCCTTCATAACCTTTGAATTCCTTGAGCTCTAAAATCGATTTGCCGAGGAACCTCATTTGATCTTTATATTCGTTTATTAATATATATATACATATATTAATAAATGGGCAACTTGGGTTTTGTTGTTTAAACCAATTTAATCTTGTGTATATATATATACACACACAAGGAACCTAAACCCTAAACCCTTAAATGAACCTCCCCAAACCTAAAACACTCCAGCCCGAAAAACCTGTAGCCCCCTACCGCTCCAAATCTCTGCCGCAGAGCTTTGGGCACGCAGCCCTCAGAATCCGGTCTTGAAAAACTAGGCATCAGCCACAAGAAATCCGGGCACATCTTCCAACTCTCCGCCGCAATCTCTAACCAAAACCCAGCCGCATTTTAATAAGGCTCGGGCGTAAAAACCCAGCAGTGTTGGTCATGCCCAGCCGCGCATGGCTGCCCAGCTTTCTCTGACCGTGCCCTGCTACTCAAAGCCCAGCTGTGACTTCACCAACTCCATTCGTCGAACCACGGCCGCATTCTAGCCCTCCTAGCTCCATCTGTAACCTTGTGCAGCTTGGATTGCTATGGCCGCCAAGCTTCAACGTCCTGGTCGGGTCTCGCAAGGCCCAGCTCCAATCCTAGCTGTATTTTTGCAAGGTCCAGTTGCTGTCTGGCCGTAATCAAGTGCAGCCCAGTTGCCAAAATCTTGGCTGCTCCCGAATCTCGGCCGCTTTGGTATTCTTCGGCCTCTGGCATTTTCGGAAGCTGCCCAACTTGTTCCGACCCCGTCTTCTCTGGCTGTGCCTAGCCACATTTCTTTGCCCAGCATTGCAATTTAGAGCCTGGTTGCGACCCTACCAAAACCCGGCCGAGTCTTCTGACTGCGTGGTCCCACCGTACCCTCCAGCCAAGCTCGAATGTAGCCGGCCCCTTCTTTCAACCATGCAGCCTTGCCCATTCTCCTAGCTACATAGCCCGGCTGCATATTAGCAATTCAATACCCAGCCACATACTCTCCAAATCTCAACCCATTCCGACCGCAATAGACTGTAGCCCGACCGCTCATGTTTCCGAAAAAGTGCCTGGGTTGGGTGAATTTTCACCATCCCCAAACAACGGGGAAGGCCATCACTTTGTAGAACGAACACTAGGGAGGAAGGGGGTCTGTTGAGCCAGACCTCATCCCATATCCTCCTCTTTGCTTCAAGAGCTGCAGCATCTGCTGCTTTGTTTGCTTGCCTCGAAATCCACTTCCAGGAGCAAGAATCGAATAGCCTGCATTTTTCCTTTATTGCTGCAAGGATTGGGTAGATTGTCTATCTACCATTTTGAATATTCTCCTTTATGCTTTGAATCAACTCCGTTGAATCAGACTGACACTCAAGGTGAATGCTACCTAAATTCGAGGCGACCACCAGGTCATTTAAGGTGTATGGGCTTTAGCTTCAATGGGAGAAGAGGCTATGATCAGTTCACAATTGTATATCATTTTGTACCCTTCTAGCTTATGATTTGGTTATGTTATTGAGTCAAATGTGTGCTTTTAATCCCTTTTCTGTTTATCATTCAGTTCATTGGGCCTCAGGTAGCAATGGTGTCTTTGGATAAGAAAAGATGCAAAATGGTGCAAAAACGAGCAGACTGGGTTAGCAACTCATTTCGACCTTAACATCTTTCTCCAAACTTGGATTGGCCCAAATAATATGTAGTTGGAAAGATGAGAGTCTGAACTTCAAGATGGACTACTCAAATGCATCAGATTATGAAGTGGAGCCCAATTCGTTAGCCCATTTACACACCAGGCTCAGGATTGCAGTTTCCAGTTGTTGAGCCTTGGATACTTTCTTTGAGCCATGTGACTCATCATAGCTTTCCTTGACTTTAGACCAGACATGTTGAGCAATTTAGGGAGGTGTGTCAGCTACTCAAGTGCAAAGGAGTCACTCCATTGACCAATAATTCAATCCAGCCATCCTATATCACTTCATTCAGCCCAAAATCAAGGGGGAGAACTCCAACAAGCCTTCCTTCCATTTTCCTACGAATTTCTTCTTTCTCTACCATCACCAACCACCCAAACTCATCCCAAATCACCTCTTTAGTTGCCATACTCTAGACATGAGAAAGTTCTTGGAGTAGCATTAGACGTGGATAAGCACCTGGAGAAGCCTTGGAAACCACAAGCAACTTCAGAATTGGGTTTCTCTACTCTTGTTGCATTCAATATGTTTTCTCATTTTTGCTTAAGTTTTATTTCCATTATGAGTAGCTAAATTCATAACTAGGGCTATGATGTAACCTAACATGAATATTCTGGGTTTATAAGTTGAAGTTTTGAGTTTCAAGTTTGATTCATGATTCATATTCCTATTCTTTATGCTTATCAGTTAATATGCTTGTTTGGATGATTGATCACCATTAGGAACTTGTATATTAGCTACCTTGGGTTGAATCAAGAGTAGACACCATGCTTTGATTTGAATTGAACTATGAATAAGAAAAGTATGTATGGACATTCGACAACAGGGATTAGATACATGCTTGGTTGTTTAAATTGTTCTTCTATGCTTAATGGGTTCCTAATGCTTAATTTAGATTAGACAACAAATGATCAAGTTAGGGAATTAGGAGCACAAGGTTAGGACCAGACACCATGGCCTAATCATACTTTAGCTAGAATCAATCTTTGAATCCGAATGAGACTTGTCACTTGACTCCTTATAACCCAGAATTGAATTGTTATGGTGAATCGAATGCCCTAGTCTCCTAATCTGTTTTTCAGCCTACAAAAGTACTCTTTGTTACATTTGTTCACTTTGCTTTTGTTTGAAATTTCGTTTTGCCTCATTTGTTCAACAATTACAATCATTCTTGCTTTAAATTCTATTTTAGACTTAACCTCTTACTTTCTTGAATTTGGTAATCTAAGTACATAACTAATTTTAACTTCTCAGTCTTCGTGGGTACGACCTCGTACTTGTCTTGCTATACTACTAATTGGCCCGTACAATTGCGAGTTAACGTTTTAACAACAGGCTAATCTGACTATACTAGCTCCCCTTACATATCTACCATTTTTATCCCGAATGACAGCTTCTAAACCAGCAATTAAGGTCTCCTTGTCCCAAGTCGCATCCACATTTAGCTTTAGAGTGGAGTGGGGAGGAGGGAGCCATCTCTGAACAGAAACACCTACTTGAGGATTTGTCTCCTTCACACCAAGACCATTAAAGTTAACAATCTCCATAATCTCCAGAGCGAGAATCCTGGCCCACTCAATAGATTTCTTTGGACAAACATTTTTTCCTTCAAAAACAAAAGCACATCTGCTCCTCCACAAACTCCAGCATATAAAACTAATTTGGACCAACATCCAATTAAGATTAGACTTATCCAACTTACAAGTCACACCGATCAACCACTCATTGAAGGTAGTAATACTTTGTATATCAACTCCGTTGTTTAGCGAACTCCCAAACCAAACAGTAGACGTCCAACTGTAGTGTAGCAGTAAGTGCTCCACAGTTTCTGGAGCATTTTCACAAACCGGGCACAAGGGGGAGGATCCCAAATGCCTATGGAATAGGAGGGAATTTGTGGGAAGACAACCTTTAATCACACGCCACAAAAAGTTTTTAATTTTTGGGAGCAAAGGGGAACACCAAATTAACTTCCACACCTTCTTAGAAACAAAGTGAGACCCCGAAGCATGTAGATTTCTTGGAGTGGGATGGTGGCAAGGGTGAATCAAGTTATATCCAGATTTGACAGAATAGCAACCAGCCTTGTTGTAGGGCCAAACCCACCTGTCAGATCGCAAACTCCTCAATAGGCATGGCTTTATCCTTTGAGCATCATGTTCAGAGATACTGCCATTGAGATTAGATAAGTCCCACTTTTTTGTAATGGGATTTATAATTTCAGACACAAAGGCATTGTCATCCACAAACTCGTCATATATAGGGCCAAGCAAACCATCTGGCAACACAAGAAACCACTCATCAGTCCAAAGCCTAACTTTTGTGCCATTTAAAATTTGCCAATGTGAACCCCTTGCAATCACATCTCTGCCCTCTAACATGCTAGCCCACGCCCAAGATGCACGAGCACCTTTGCTGGGTTATCAGTAATGTTGACATGCAATATGTGCCCAACCTTCTCCTTGAGCTACTGAGGAGTATTAGGACTGAAATAGATACTTGACTTCTCAAAATTCACCACCTGCCCTGATGCTTGGCAATAAGAAGTCAAAATCCTTTCAATGGCAATGCAATTTTCCTCAGTAACCTTTAGGAACAGAAGAGAATCATCCGCAAAAAATAAATGGGATAAAGTAGGACCCTCTCCTCTAAACTTGATCCCTTGGACTATACCCCTCTCCATTGCTTTATTTAGCATTGATGATAGAACATCACTGACCAGAATGAAAATATACGGGGGAAATAAGATCTCCCTGTCTGAGACCCCTGGAAGGCTTCAAAGGGATTCCAGCTTTACCATTTAAAAGCACAGTGAAGCGGACCGAGGTGATACAACCCATAACTAGGCGCACCCACGTTCGATCGAACCCCAATTTTAGCAACACTTCTTTCACAAAATCCCACTCAATTCTGTCATAGGCCTTATTCATATCTAGCTTGAGACCCATCTCATATACTTTTGTCTTTTTCTTAAGTTTCAAGGCATGAAAGGCCTCAAGTGCTATCAGAATATTGTCTTGTATTTGTCTTCCAGGGATGAAGGCACTTTGCTGGGGGAATACGAACTCTGCTAGAATCGGCTTTAATCGATTAGCAAGGATCTTTGAGATCATCTTGTATGAGAAGTTGCATAAAGCTATAGGCCGGAACAGAGTAGCAACTTCCGGGTTAGGGACTTAGAAATTAAAGCAATCTCTGTCATATTTAAGCTATGAACCAAAGATTCTCCCTTGAAAAAATCTTTTACGAACTTGCATAAATCCCCTCCGATTGTTTCCCAATAATTATGGTAGAATATTCCAGAAAATCCGTCGAGACCCAGTGCTTTGTTTGCTCCCAATTGGAAAGCCGCCTTCTTTATCTCCTCGTCTAACACTGGATTGCACATGCTATCATTTATCTGATCAGTTATCACAGGTGATATAAAAGCAGGAACATTCCCCCAATCTCTTCTACCCTCAGCTGAGAATAGGCCTTTAAAGTAGTCTTCGAAAGCCATTCGAACTTGACTAACATTTTGCCCCCATACCCTATTCACGCCTTTAATCCTGCTAACTCTGTTTCTCCTCCTTCGTTGGAGAGTGCTATGGTGGAAGAAAGCAGTATTGGAGTCTCCGGCCTTTAGCCATTGAATCCTCGATCTTTGTTTCCAAAAACTCTCCTCTTGCCTCCATGTTTCATTAAGCTCAACTTTTACATGTTCAATTCTTCTTTCATTTTCTTCCCAGTCATATTGCAACAACTCAAGCTCATTTGTTAGCTTTTCAACTTTCATCCTGGCATTTGGATATTTACCTCTGCTCTACTTTCTAAACTCATATCTGCACCTTCTTTGTTTTTTACTCCAGCATGTCACTAAACCCCCCCAATTACACATATTCCAGCTCCTATGAACCACCTCTCCACATTCTGGGTCGGCGACCCAATGAGCTTCAAATTTAAAAAGATGAGACACCTTTTCCTGTCTTCCTTCGGTTAAAATTAGAATTGGACAATGATTCGAGCCCACACCTGGGAGATGAATGGCAGCAGAACACGGCCAAAGCTCCTGCCAGCTTGAATTAATCAGTCATCTATCGAGACGTTCCTGGATCAACACCCCTTCTGCCCTGTGCCCTCTCCAAGTATACGATTGCCCTTAGAACCCGATATCCATAAGCTGCATTTGATTTATAAATTCCTGGAGATATCTTCTACTTTTGTGGTTAAAGGCCCTTCCCACTTTTTTTTTCAAATTCCCAAATTATTTTGTTAAAGTCCCCAATACATATCCACGGTAGCACTCCAGGATGCAGGCAATTACTGATCCATCTCCAGAAATTAATCTTCTCCTCTTTATAGGGAGTACCGTATATTCAGGAGATACACCAACTTCTTTCCCCGCCTTTATCTTTTACCTCAGTGTCGATTAAATATTTTGAGAAATCCAGAATCTGAACCTCCACACTATTGCCCTACCAAAGCCCTAAACCACCAGCCTGTCCGTGCGGTTCCACACAAAAGCATTCTAGATATCCCATGTCCTAGCTAATCTTCTTCATTCTATTGTGTTTCGCTTTTGTTTCCATAAGAAACACAATAGAGGGTCTATTTCTTTTAATGATCTCATTTAGAGATCGAATTGTCAGGTCCAACCCAAGCCCCTGACAATTCCAAGATAAATAACTCATGGCGATCTTGCGGCTGTTGCTGGTCAGCCACCACCCCCATTTTCTGATTCAATATTCTCATCTTCTCTTCACAGAGATCTTCCCTCACCTAGTTCATCGGCCACACCAACATGGATTTCAGTTAAGCCCTCCTCAGAGAAATCCTTTTAAGAGAACCTCTTTGAATCCACTGCATCCTTTGTACTGGAGAAGTTCCTCCGCAGTCTTTGGTTTCCTCCTTGAATTTTCCTTGTCTCTTGCCTCCCGCTTTGAAGTTTTGCCCTTTTAACTTCATTTTTACTCTTTTGCCACCCTGGATCAGCATCTCTAGCCCCATCCTGACAAAGGCCTCATCAACTTCTTTATGGTGGATCTGGTATGAAGAGGCGGGAATGGTATCAAACGAGCTATTAAAATTTGGCTCAATAAAAGTCTCATTTGTAAGGCCCAAGGTCTCCTCACTTTGCCTCTTCTCTAGTGGACCCGTTATAGCCCAATCCGTGACATTTTCCAAAGGCAATTTGGGTCTTTGCCCATTTTAGCCTCTCCTCAAAAGGGATGGGTCCCACTCTCCCTGTGGGCCAAGGCCAATGACTTGGGCAGTTCTCCTATACTAAAATAACCCTTTCACTTCCCCAATAATATCTTATCTGCCACCCTTAGAGTTCCAGTTGAAGATTTGCAATTCAGTATTTAATTTTGAGGGATAAGCAACTTCTTTACCTTTTGTTTTGGACACACAACTTAGATGACTTAAGCTGGCTGCGGAAGGATCCGTTGCGTCAGCAGTATGGCAGTGATGGAACTTCTCCTGTTGTGTCAGCACATTTTCTAAAGCTGCTTGATTTGTGGGAGCTAGTGATTGTGTGATATGGGACATCCCACTTCTTTCTTCACCGAACTAGGCTACACACACCACCAGAACCCCTGGTCTGACCACCCCTGCTGACCTGTTCTCCTTCGAACCCCTTTTGGAGCGTGTAGGTTGACTGGAACCCTACTGTCTCGAATTGCTCTGATTTTCATCCATTCACCATAGGTTGTTTGTTCTGAGTTCCCCAGCTGACATACACTAGAACTGCAGCTCCTCTGGAGATGACCAAGCTTGCCACAGTTAAAACAGAAATCTAACAGCCGTTCAAATTTAAATTCCACCCATGTATCCTGTCCTTCAGCACGAGGTAGCCAGAACCCTTGAGGGAGGGGGTTGTTAACATCAATCATAACTCTCATTCGTAGAAAACCTCTGGAGCCTTTCTCCCAAGGGTCTTCAACTTCATAAACCTCTCCCAGCTTTTCACTAATCTCTAGAGCGCTCCCTACAATGAATAGATTCAAAGGGATCCTGTGGGCTTGGATCCAGTAAGCCACCTTATGGAAAGGGAGCTCCTCAATAGCCATGTTGCTTGGCCAATGTTGGACATTGAAGCAGAACCCCATTACAAACCAGGGACCATCATTTATAATCTGGTCAGCCATGCCTTCATCTTGGACCACCACAGTGAAAATATTATCCTTAGTGTGAGAAATTTTTGCTTCTCCAAATATAGCCCACTCATTCTAGAGAATAGTTTTTATGGCTCATCTGTTTGGGATTTTCCCTGCTATGATTGCTCCTGCTAGTTTTGGCCCACTCTCTAGATTCGATATTCCCAGTGATTCCTCCAACCTTATTACCAGATCTTCCGCACGAGCTTCTACCATCTTATACCACAGTCCTTCACAGCGTGAAACAGAGAGGGAAGATTTCTTAATGGTGTTTGTTTGTTGGCCGGTAATTTGTTGATTTTAGGAAAGCAACTTTCTAAGAACTACTAGGCTTGTGGGTGGGCTCCAAGAAAAGAGAAATTGTTTGTTGTCTTGGAAAAAATACACCCAGCGATGAAACCAAATGACTAGAAATACTCCCCATAGAAACAACATCAGGTAACCAACACTTACCATTACTCCTCTTGAGCCCAGTGGTTGGGCAGCATTTACTCTCCCCACTGACTCTTCCGATCCAGATCTACAACTGTCAGAGATCTGCCTCTCATCTTTGGATTTCTTTCCAAAAAAATTGATTTCCCTTATAACTCTAGCTCTTTCCTTGTTTGACGAGCTTGCTCGGATTTCACAAACCAAATTTGGGTGAGAAAGTTTTTTCACACACTGTGGTGAGGGTGCTCCCATTAGAGAGAGTCCCTTAGTACAATTGCATCCTTGATATAAAAGAAATTGTCCCTCCCTGATATCACATACTCGTATCCTTACTGATGAAGCAAACCAAATTACACAAGCAAAAGAGCAATCGTCAAGTACATGGAGCGCAGTGTCTTCCATCGCATTGTTTGCATATCACTACACGTCTCCTTAAATTTGATATGATAAGAAAGATATTAAAAGCAATTTTCCAAGCTCACCTTAACCCAATTAGGAGGAGGTACAGGCGCATGCCACAATGTACTGAAAAAATTAAAGGCACAAAAAAATCTATTTCTTCATCTATAACCGAGAAGTTTTATTTAAGGGATGCTTCATAAGTGATTGACAAAGAAACATTGATAGAGAAGCACTGCTGAATAGTGATTGATAAAGAAACATTGCTGATTAGTCATATATAGTTCCTTTCCATTGAGGGATCTCTCAAATAAGTTTATTTGAGGGACACCCTTTGGGGTGCCTTACGAATTTTTTTTTCAACGATCTAAACTGTCTAGTTTTCAAGTCCTCATTCATAAATCATCCTTACAAAAAAAATCAGACAAATTGAAAATCATGCACCTAATACAGACCAACAAAATCAATGAACACAGTGCTTTAGAAAAGTACTTTAATTTTAATAATTTAATTGAATGGTCAAATGATATCGGATTCAATTGATTTTTTTGTAGAGATGATCTTTGAATGAATATCTACAAAATATAAGTTTTGGATTAGTGAAATACAATGCAGAATGGGCCCTACAAGGAGATTCCTCAAATAAGTTTATTTGAGGGACACCATTATAGGGCCCAACTCCACATTGTATTTCACTAATCCAAACCATATATTTTTTAGATAATCATTCAAAGATCATTTCTACAAAAAATCACTTAAATCTAATACCATTTGACCACTCAATTGAGTTCTTGAAATTTTAGTACTTTATTGAAGCACCGTGTTCATTGATTTTAAAGAACACAATTGGATGTCGAAGCGGTTTCCGATTCGTCTAATTTTTTTGCAAGGATGATCTATGGATATAGACTTAAAAAATAGATGGTTTAGATCATTGAAAAAAAATTTTCGTAGAGTACCTTAAAGGGTGTCCCTCAAATAAAATTATTTGAGAGATTCCTCAACAAAAGAGGACCATATATATTAAATTTTGTTGATTAGTCATGTCTGTCATACACACAACTACATTTTACAATTTGTGAGACGAAGAGAATTTCGTCGCCAAAGTACATTTTAGTCGCACATATTACAGCGTGACAAAAAATTTGTCGCGCTAGTTCCGTCGCGCGAAGATCGTGAAGAAAGACTTCGCTCGACCAAGTTTTTTCTTCGGTCTCGCAAAACTGAGCGATGGTTAACCTTCGTTGCACAAAAAGTTTAGGGACGACAAAATTGTTCGTCTCACAAACCTTTTTGCGACGACAACATGTTCGTTGCAAGTACGCAGTGTGACGGATTGAATTCGTCGCTCATTTCGTGTCGCAACTCATTGCGAGACGATTTGTTTTCATCGCGCAATTCGTGTCTCAGACATTTGTGCGACGATTTTTGTTGCACGACGAAATTGTCTTTGTCGCGCATTTCTTTTTCCTGAGACGAAAGATTTCGTTGCGCAAAAATAAAAAAAATTATTTAAAATTTCATTTTACGTTTTTTTATTTTGTAAAAACGTGAATTGGCGCGACGAAAATAGTTTCGTTGCGCAACAATAAAAATATATTTTTTATTTTTAATTTGTAAAAAAAATAAAATAGGTTTTTTTTTTTGTGCAACAAAATAAAATTGCAATTAAAAAATGTAATGAAGAGAAATTTTTTTATTATAAAATAATATAAATGTAAAGTACAAGAGAAATTTAAAAATGTAATTAAGAAAATAAAAAACTAATCAAACAATGTTCCAAAATGTACTTGGTCGTTTGGCAAATGCGGCTCGAAGGTGTGGGCACTGTCAACAGGAGCAGAGGTCTGGTGACCATGCTCGGGTTGGAGGGGCTGGGAGGTCGATGAGGAACCAAAATGCGGGATTGGAATGCCGGACCGAGCGAGGAACTCTAGAAGCACAGACATCTGACCCTTAAGCTCGGCCACCGTCGGTGTCAAAACAGTCACCTCATTTGACTGCCACGATGCACAGGGTCTAGGTTCCCGCCGCCGGGCGTTCCCCATCCCTCGATAATATATCCCCGGCCTCCTCTTGAGAGTCTGATCCAATGTCTCCGTCAAGATTTGAAACCTAGCATCCTGTGGAGGATCCACAGACTCGAGCTGAGTATCGGGAGGAAGTTGGAAGTCGAACTCCTGAAGAACCAACTGGCTCATCTCTACCATCGTCGTCTATTTAACATAACATAAAATATTAATTAAAACATTTATATAATAACCCTGAAACTTGAATGTGTAAGATAATAAGTAAAATTAAAGAATACTTACATGAAGGGACTCGGCCAACTCATTCCCAAGTCGAACATAAACGTCGCCAAAGATGTCGATCTCCGGGAATTTGGGCCCCCCTTGAATTGAACAAGAGAAGAAAAATGTTAGTATGAAAAAAATAAATTAATATTAACGACATATTAAAAATTGAATATAAACTATTTTATTATTACCCACCGTCGTGTGTCCATCCTATATGAGAAGGGTCTGGAACCTGAATGGTGGAGAAGAGTCTTCTTGTTCCTATTACCCTTATTTACTTCGGCCTTATTTTGTTATACAAAAAATAAACGTATTAGTTGAAATTGAAATGAAATATAAAAAATTAAATAAACATTAGTAAAAAACATGTAGTAATTTTGAACTTAATATTAAAAAAACCACATAACCGGGCACTTGAAAATAAGCGCAGAGCCACGCCCAACTATCCTCCCACCCCTCAAGCTCCTTCGGGCAACCCTCCTGAAGAGCGACCTGCGGATCATCAAATGCCCGAAAATGATGGTGCAAGTTGCTCTTCCACTGCTTGTACCTCTCAGCACAGAGTCTGTTGACGTACACCAACGACTTGTCGTCGAGGTCCTCTAAATTGTAGTTCGTTTGAAATAATTAATTACATACATTAAGTAATAGAAATATATAAAGTTTCAGGGAAAAACAATTAAAAGGAATGATACATACCGACAACTGTCTGCAGACCTCCGTCTTGATCTCGTCAGGCATGACCTTCCAAGACGGGCCCGAACGATGTGACCAATATCGTGGGCTAATGAGCTATGCAATTCCGCCGTCGGTGCAGCCTGATGCCGCTCATCATATCCGATGTGTGAAACAATTGTTGGTCACCTGGGTGACCGTCGCCGTTTTCAACTGCCGACACAGCCCCCGGGTGTTCTTCTTGGCTGCAAAGAAATGTCAAATTAACGTTAAATAAATAACAAAATTCAACTATAAAATATTGGTCCAAAACACTAGAGTTGAAGGAAATCTTTACCTGGTTGTGACCTCGACGCACTAGTAGCGTCTGTCGATGTGGTGTACCTGGTGCTGGCGGGGCGGTGACGACGCCTGGCTCTAACAGGTTGCTCCACTGATGACGCTGATGATGCCGGCGCATGGGACACCCAGGACCAACTGGAAAGTGGTCCATCTGTGCTGGAGCAATGGCAGCTGATGACAGCTGAGCCGGGAAAGGCAAACTTTGTGTAGTCGACACCGCCTTACGACTTCTAATTGGGTTTAACATCTGCACAATTTCATTAACAGACATATAAATTAATCCAATTTACCAAACTATAATCCAAGCATATACAATTTCATTCAGAATATGAACTAATTAATTAAAGCATATCTTGCCCTAAAGTTCGCAATTTCGGAGTATCCGAGACTCTGATCCACTATCCATCAAATCCTATACGATCCTAGAAATACAGGGTACAACATATGTGAGTTTGAGTTCGATCCAACGGTCCGAACATATCAAATTCAGAAATCGCACAATAGGCGAAATCCATTCCAGACTCAAATGGTAAGCGAATTGAAATCCAAGCACACCTACGCACTCGTGACAACTAGGGGATCACACTGGGACACAATGCCCATCTGATACAGTACCCCACATGCTGCCACATGCGTAGGCAGCGCGTGGGTGTCCAAAGCGATAACGATGGCCGCAAAATTTTTAAAATTAAGGGCCGAGCTTCCTACCCTAGGTTCAAAAGATCAATTGGAGGCACTTTTGTTCTTGGACCTACCCCAAAAAATGGCCGGAAGTGGCTGGAATTTCAATTCAAAAACCGACCAAACTTAGGGTTAAAATTCCAGATACCAAAACTAACAATTAATCAAATCCTACCCAACCTTAGCTAGAGCACGAAAAATAGTAGAGAAACCATACCTTAGGTGTCGGGTTTGGTGGCCGGAGAAGAGAGAACGAGGCCAGTGAAAATTCTATCAAAACCGGCCCAATTCGAGTGGCAGGGGCGACAGTGACGGCGGGAAAAGGGCTGGGCTTCAAAGGTGGTGGTGGCCCGGTCCTTGTGGCAGTGTCGTGGGTTGAGGTGAGGTGGTTGACTGCAGGATTTTACTGTCGGAGAGAGAGGAAGTGAGGGTTCGAAGGAGAGAGAGAGAGAGAGAGAGAGAGAGAGAGAGAGAGAGAGAGAGAAAGTGAAGGGTTTGAGGGTCGATTTTTTTTAGAAAATTTAATCAAACCTGGGCGACGAAGAAAATTAACCGTCGCGCAATCTGAGCTATGCAATTAACCGTCGTCGCACAAGGTATATTTTCCGCCAAAATTTTTGCCAGCTTGCGCAACGACGAAAGTAAGCCGTCACGCGAGGTAATAATTCCACCAAAATTTCGTCACCTTGCGCGACGTAAGAATAACACAGCGTCGCGCAATACCTAAACACTAAACCCTAACACTAAAATTTTCACCACCTTGCGCACGAAATTAAACCGTCGCGCAACGCCAATTTGCTCGACGATGAAAGTAAACCGTCGCTCAAGGTAGTTATTCTATCAAAATTTTCACCCCCTTGCGCGACGACGAAATTAAACCATCGCGCAAGGTTATAATTCCGCCAAAATTTCGCCAACTTGCGCAACAACGAAAGTAAACCGTCGCTCAAGGTAGTAATTCCGCCAAAATTTTCACCACCTTGCGCGACGACGAAATTAAACCGTCGTGCAAGGTTATAATTCTGCCAAAATTTCGCCAACTTGCACGACGACGAAAGTAAACCGTCGCTCAAGGTAGTAATTCCCCCAAAATTTTCACCACCTTGCGCGACAACGAAATTAAACCGTCGTGCAAGGTTATAATTCCGCCAAAATTTCCATCACCTTGTGCGACGTAAAAACATCCTAGCGTCGCGCAATCCCTAAACCCTAAACCTTGAACCCTGAACCCTGAACCCTCGAAAATTATAATACTGTGTGACATAAGATGTACAGGCGTCGCTCAAAGTTATGTTGCTCGACGCACAAGGATTTGGCGTCGCTCAAAGCTATTTTGCTCAACGAAAATGTGCGTCCCGCAACAATTTGTGCGACGTATGATGTTCTGGCGTCACGAAAATTTTTTTAAAATTTTTATTTAGGGAGCTTATTTTCCCACTCCCCTTTTCTCTAGTTACACTACCTTTTGCTTATTTTCTAAGAAAGTACCCAAACAAAATGAAGGTATGAGATGATTGCATTTTTCGATTCATGTCCACAAGTTCATAAATTTCTTTTGCATTCAATATCTATTTTCCGAATGGTTATGATGAAGAAGAGAGGGAGAAGAATATGGAAAAAGAAGAAAGAAGTAAAAATAAATTAATGTAGAATATGGGTAGAAAAGGAAAGAGAAAGAACAAAATTGAACAAAAGCAAAATAAAAATGAAATTTTACTTGGCATTAGAGATTTAATTTAATTTAAGTAATTAATTAAACATAATCTCAACCATTCAATCTTTTATAATCTAATGGTTGAAAACTTGTGTAAAAAATATAGTGCCACAGACCCACCCTCTGCATACATACATATATATATATACATGCATATAATTATATATATATGTATGTATATACGTATATTATATATTATATAATATATGTATATATATGTATATTAAAATATAATCTTGCACAACGACAGATTCATGGCATCGCGCAAGGTTACATTTTGCGCAACGATAATTATGTTTCGTCGCTCAAAATTACAACTTTACGCGACGAGTTTTATTTTCGTCGCACAAAACGTAACCTTGCGCGACGCCACGAATTTGCCATCGCACAAGATTATATTTCACGTGACGTGAAAATTATCGCAACTTGCGCAACGTACGAGTTCCTTTCGTTGCACGAAGAGGTGTTGTGCAGTGACAAAAGGCATTCGTTGCAAGTCTCTCGCAATTTTTGTTTTTTATTTTTTATTTTAAAGAATTATTATAAAAATTACACATGTTACGTTAATCAACTTAAGTTTCAGATTAATTATAGACAAATTTCAAAGACTTCGGTGCAATTAAAAGTTAATTATTTATATTTGAAATATAAATTATTATTTTATTCTCCGATGTGAGACTTAATTTACACATTATAGTTTGTATAAAAGTTTAGTGCTTGATTAAATCATTAAATAAGAAGGGGTTGCCAAGAAAGAGTGAAGCCAAAAAGTGAAGAGGGGTCAAAAACAATTCTTAAGGGCCCGATTCTTGATTTTTTTTATTCTTTCAATTTCAAGATTTTCAACTCCAAAAAGAAAAAACCTTAATTCTTAAATTCATAAAGACCACTAAAAATCAAATGGTTAGATTCAAATCTCTTTTTAAATTTAGGTATATATCTAAATTTCAATCTATATATTATATGACTTATTTTAATTTGTGACTGCCAATTTTGTGTGCAACTTCTTTTTAATTTGTGAATGCCATCTTTACACTACCATAATTAAATTACAAAAAATTTCATTTACTATGTTTTACATGGGTAGTCGCTAATAAATTGCATTATTCATCATCTGAACTATAATAACCTTCATTATTGTTGCTATAATCACTTTCGGTCTCCCAATCCTCCTCCTCATCACTTTCGTTATTCGGGTCCACTGGAACATCGTATCTCGGAAGATCACCGAGGTCAATTTTAATTGACTGAATCGGTATTTCGATTGAAGACACTCATTTAAGCTGAAACGGTTCTTGTATAATATTTGTATCTCAAAGTGTTTCCGCATCATTTTCCATGGAAGATTCTAAATGTTGGTTAGCGACATTGTCAACGTCGTTGTCAGTTGGGTCTAGTTCTGGTATAGCATACACGTTCCTCTGATCCATCTGCTGAACAACTTTCCAACTGCTTCCGGCTTTAGGGTCATCTAGATACACAATCTATTTTGCCATGTTTGCCAAAATTTAAGGGTCGTTATCATTCCAAATATGTTAATATTAACTGATAGTAAGCCATGGTCGATCTTAACACTTCCCTGCCTATTTGAATTTGTATCAAACCATCGACACTTAAACATGATCACTTGGTATCGGTCTCAGTAAAGTAATTACATGACAGTTGTGAGTTTGCCATAGAAATTAATGTTCGTACTTTCGCCTCCACCTGGGACATGGACACCGCTGTTTTGCGTACGCAACTTGTCATCTCGTGCAATCCCCATAAACTTGACGTTGTTAATATGGCAACCCAAGAACAATTCAGCGCGAATCGGGCCGAACTCCAAGTTATATAACTCTTCACTGTAAGAGGGGGAATTCGATGATTTCAACTTATTCACCTAATATTATACAAAAACATTCACATGTTAGTTTGAGAACATTAAATAATACAATGTATATGTCAAATACAAAACTTTTATAACTTACATATTCCAAAAACTATTGTGGAAACAATTCATAGTGTTTCTTGGCATACAAATGTGATGGATGTTCTCGCTTCATCATCTCTTCATGCTCATCTAAGTATGCCATTATCTCTTCACAATTGTTCAGTACGAACCAATGCGCTATCACCATGTCATTTCTAGAAAACAACTCTCCTCGTACAGGATCTCCAAAGGGTCTGCGCTTTGGGCAAAAATAGAAAGTTTCTCATTTCTCACACCTCCATCATTATTGCATTGAGAACGATTGAAAGCCATGTCTACATCTTTTAAATACATTCCACATAACGTAAGTGACTCATATTGAACCCAAGCCTCTATAATTAATCCTTTGGGCTTTGCCCTGTTGCGTACAGTTTTTTTCAGCTCTCCGAGAAGCCTACCAAAATAAAACGAAACGATACAAATTAGCAAGCGTGGGATAAGAATGCATAAACAATGCCTCTTCTGGCAAGTGAACCTTCACGTGGATCATACTTATGAAGAAAGCTGAATGGAATATCATCTCAAACTTGCATAGGACTTGGACAATGTCATGACACAACTGATTAATGTTTGTCCTTCGCAACATTTTTGCCTTCAGTTGGGAAAAAAATCTGGACAACAACATGATTGGTTTCACTACATCTTCTGGCAAAAATGTCGAATACCCACAGAAAGTAGGCATTGCATAAACACATGGCAGTCATGGCTCCTTAGTCTAGTAAATTTACCCCCATCAACATTCACGCAACGTGCGATATTAGAAACATACCCATTGGAAAACTTTACAGACGATACAAACTTTAGAAAATCTTTTTTGTCATTCGGTTTCATGGAAAAAAAATGCAAGATCCCTTCTAGCTTTATCACTGTCCCTGTTCATCCATAAACCTCTTCGTATGCCCATTCTTTCCAAATCAAGACGAGCTTTGATCGTGTCATTTGTCTTGCCCTCGATATCTAGAATTGTGCCCATCAATGTGTCAAAGACATTTTTCTCGACATGTATAACGTCGAGATTGTGCCTCAATTTTAGTTTCGACCAATATGGAAACTCAAAAAACATAGGCTTGTGCGTCCAGTTCAAATGTGTAGAAGGTCTGGTCCAACTAACTATTTTCCCGAACGGAGCAAAATCCAATCGGTTAAATTTTTCCAAGATCTCATCACCAGACCACTCTCTAGGTCTGAGACAACGCTCTGTGTTCCCATCGAACTCTTTATCTTTTTCCTGCCACTTGTGGTCCTATGGCAACCATCTCTGATGACCAAGATAACAAACTTTTCTAGCATGCCAACCAGAAGTTACATCTTCCTTGCATATAGGGCATGCCATATAACATTTTGTGCTTCACCCAGAAACCATTGCATATGCTGGAAAATCATTCACAATCCACATAACTGCTGCCCACAAAGTGAACATCTTCCCAGTGAATTTATCGTACGTGCGTACACAATTTATCCATAAATCCTTGAGCTCATCAACCAACGGCCTTAAGTAAACATTGATTGACCTGCCATGATCCTAAGTTATCAAGACATTCATCATCACGTACTCTTTTTTCAAGCATTTCCAAGGCGGCAAATTATATGGGAATACGAAAATCGGCCAAGTGCTATGGTGTTGGTTTAGAACCCCGTACGGATTGAATCTGTCAGTGGCAAGTCCCAATCTAACATTTCGGGGATCAGCAGCAAACTCGGGAAATGTTCGATCAAACTCTTTTCATGCCTCCCCATCTGCAGGATACCGCATCACATCGTCATCTACCTGTTGTTCCTTATGCCATCTCATGTTTGTGGCAGTATACGTCGACATATACAATCGCTGCAGCCTAGGTTTCAGGGGCAGATAATGCATGACTTTTTGTGGGATCTTAGTCATTCTATTCTGAGATGTCATTTTGAACATCGACTTATTGCATATAAGGCATGTATCCAATATTTCATACTCTTTGTAGAATAACATGTAATTGTTTTTGCAAGTGTGAATTTTTTCATAACAAAATCCATGACCATTCAACACCTTTTGTGCGTGTCTATGATCTTTCGGCAAACAATTGTCCGTCGGAAGCATTCTTTTGAAAACCCCAAAAAGTAATCGAAACACAGGTTCGACATACGATACTTTATTTTTCCGTGCATTAACTCCACAATGGCCGTGAGAACGGAAAAGCTCTCGCACCTCGGGTATAACTCTTGGTTGGCATTTTTTAATAGTTGTTCATTTTGTTCGAACTATGCACTGTCCATTGGGGTAGGCACGTATTCTTCCCCTTCCTGATTGATGTTGGTCGATGCAAATGGAAAAACATCATTTATAATATCCATGACTTATTCATTAGGATCCACAATAGGTTCAACATTGTCCACTCTTGTGGCATTTGAAGATGAAGCATTGTCTAATTGTTCCCCGTGAAGGTTCCAAACGCCATATGTCTCAATCATTCCATTCCTTACTAAATGAAAATCCAACATTTTCAATTGTCTCCCATAACGTGTTGTTACACCTCCAACAAGAACAACTGATTCTAGTTGCACCCGGGTTGTGTGTACGTGCAAACTCAATAAAATCCTCGATTCCATCCAAGTATTCGTCTGCGCATCTATTCGGATTTTGTATCCACCTCCTGCTCATAATTCCTGGAACCACAATCACAACAACTTCATACGAAGTCATAATGTCACCTTATGCCTCCAGTAAAGGCCCTATCTGTTCACCCGTTTTGTGTTTGCTTCTGTGATGGAAGGGTAAAGTTCCTCATTGCCTTGAAAACCATTGACTGGTTAACAAGTCAACTTTCTTAAGTGTGCGAGCGTGCCATGACTAGCAATAAAAATCCTAGCAGACTTCTTAAAAATGGATAACTTGCGCCCCAAATTACTGATTTCTAAGCAAGCGATTGTGAATTTGGGTGAGGAATATCTCCTAAGTAAGTTCTTTTCTTGCCTCAGACTGGTGAGGACTTCACAATTTATCACATTACAAAATTGGTAGTTCTGGCCAGAATAAATGATAATAAAGTGGACTGTTTTTAGGCAGAACAGCCTTTTACAGAACTAGAAAGGGAAAAATTAACTCTGGAAAGATAAAAAGAAAGCTAGAATTCCATTTCTGCCTGGATAGAAGCTTCTGATCCGGGCTGGACTGGGTATGCCTGTGCTGGTTTGGACTGTTCCTAACTTCAACTGCTAAGCTTCAGCTGTAAATCGATACTAAAGTTTGAGTTTGGCAAAGTTTTAATCTATTTCAAGCCTTGGGAGGCTTTTCGAATCGGCAGAATTGCGGCCTCTTCAGTCTGAAAAGGGCAGAAGTGGCTGGACTTTGAGGATTACTGAGCTAGAACTGCACTGTGGTACCTGTTCGGCTTGATCAGGGCTTTCCATAAATTTGTTCAGGTTTTCATATTTGTAAAAACCTGAACTCTGCTTGTTTTGGCTTTTGCTGAACCAAATTTGTAACGAGAGAAGTCTCGTTTTGAATGACTTTTTCTAAGTCTGAAACTGGAGGTTTCGATTTGTAGCTGGCTTCTTTCTTATGGCTCAATGAGCTTTTGGTTGCTTCAGTTTGTTTGAAGATTCTCAGAGATCAAATGATCATTTTGAGTTTTTGTCTTTGGTTGATTTTTGGTTGTTTGATTGATTGTTGAGTGTCTTTGCCCTGTTTTCCTTCTCCTATATTTATAAGAAATGTTTTGGAGTAGGGTTTCTAATTTTTTTAAAATGGGCGGTAGATTTTCTCAAAAGATCTTTCATTTTTAAATGTAAAAAAAAGGGGTTTTATCAATTCTGGCAGATAAGCTCTCAATAGTCAGTTCTTAAGACAATCACTTCTCTGTTTTTTTTGAAAGAGAACCTAACCCCTCTTTAATTCCAACTGCCCCCTGTGGAAGCTCAAACTGTGATGGTTAGTTTGATTTTCCAATTTGAACAACTCCCTGTTTCCTGTTTATCTTTTTTAGAAAATACAACCTGCGTATCCTTTGAAAGATGGTGCCCTCTTTGGAGTAGAAACAATATCTCTGAATATATAAAAGGGGGCAGAGATTCAGAGACGTCTCTTCTTTTTGTCTGCCTCTGTCAACTCTTTATCAACCCAGTTGAAAATATTGACTTTTGTCAAAGTCTTTTCAGGTAGTCACTTGGGTCTGCCTCTAATTTTTGGGCTTTCTTCTCTTTTAATTAGGCCAAGCCCAGGCTGAGTTTTTTGGGGTTATGGGCTGACTTTCCTTTTTCCAAAGTCCAAATGACAGATTCTGGGCCAGGTCTTCTTGGATTTGGGCTTTTGAATTCAACTTCAATGCAAAGTCCAATCTGCTTGGGTCCGAGATTGCTTCGTTATTCTGGGCTTCCGGTGTTGGGCTGAGTGTGTAATTTTGGCCCATTTATTTAGGGATCGCTGGTGGCTATCTAATTTTGACATGGGCTTTTGATATTTGGACTGGGTGTGCCAAATTTAGGCCCAAACACTATCCCATTAGGGAATGCATAGTCCTGTCACGTAATTTACTGCTACTTGAGATTAGATTTCGACATGGATGAATTTCGGCAGCATCTCGATACAGTTCTTGAGGTGTACCGTAGGTATAAAATACCTACGTACCACCCGAAGAACATACAGAGATGACACCGAAATCTCCACAATCGAAACCTAATCCTGTAGCCGTACATTACGTGTACTATGCATTCCCAAACTGTTCAAATAATGGGACAATTCAAGAATTAATTAGGCCGCAGTCATGCTTTATGCATCCATACACGAAATCCAACTAATCTCGAACGGGAAACTAAGTTTTACTAAAAATAAAAAACAAAGTACGAAATTAATTTCAATTAACTTCGTACATCACAACACATTGTACTACGTCACGCACAATTTAACAACATAATATAAATATAATTTCACAAAAAAAAAATATAAACATAACAAACTAAGTTTAACATAATGTAATTAATTTTATATTTTTAAAATATAAAAAGAATCAAATACCTTCTCAATCGTTCTCCACCAATCGCTAATTACAAATATCCCTAAAGAGAACGAAATTAATAGTGTTAGTATGAATTTGCATTAATATTTTTAAACTAACGACAAAAAATACTTACCCAATGAACGTACTAAATTCCCAGCATAAGCATAAGCAAAAGCAGAGGTAGAGGCAGAGGCAGAGCTTTTTTTTTCGAAGTCTGCCTCTGTAATGGCAGAATCCAGGTAATATGAAGAAGGGTTTTGTGCGACGAAGTCCTCTTCATGGCGCAAAAAAATTATTTTCGTCGCACAAGTGGTCCATTTCGTCGCCCAAAATACATTTTTCGCCTCGCAAGTACGTGTCGACATCCCACTTTTGCACGACGAAAAATAGTTTTCATCGCTCAAAATTTCGTCTCGCAAATTCTCAATTTCGTCGCGCATGAACGTGCCGACATCAAACTTTACTCGACAACATTGAGAATCGATCGCGCAAGTTTTTGGCGCCAAATATAAATATTCCACGTTTTTCTTACACGATGATAACGTTTGTCTTCGCGCTAAGTAGTCTTTTGCGACGACAATTGTGACAATTGTCGTCGCGCAAGTGTTTGGCGCCAAATAAAATAACTCGCGGTTTTTTGTCTAACTTTACGCGATGATAACGATTACCGTCGCGCAACGGTTTCTTTCATGACGATATGTGCAAAAAAAATAAAAATAAACCCACGTTTTTCTTCCTCACTTTGCGTGACGACTACGTTTTTTGTCGCGCTAAGTATTTTTGCACAACGAAATTTTTGGTCGCTCAAGTTTTGAATAGTTTGCGCGACAAATAATTTTTTCCGTTGGTCAAGTGTTGTCGTCGCGCAAATATCAAAATATAGTAGTGACATTATTCCCCTCTCTTTTTAGTTGTAACACAAGGGTATACTGGATTCTACCCTTACCTTAACCTGATTGATTGATGTGGTTGTGAGGTTTATTTATGGTTATATAGCCATTATTTGCTCTTGAATCGAAGAGATAGCTTAGCCTTAGACTAGTTATAGCTTTTGTCTTTTGTTTGGCTGAATTTTCTTATCTACCAAACAAGGTTTTTTTTTTTTTTTTTTTTTTTGGGTGTCAACTTGGTTTCTTAGTGGTTGGTCTATAGCTAGAACAATCACTTGAGGCATGTCATTGCCATCTTCATTTTGGTTTGTAGGTGTGCAACCAAATGTTGAAAATGGATCATTAAGGTCTACTTGTCCGTTGAGGATGTTGGCATAATATGTATTATCTACAAAATCCATCTAACAATTTGCAAAGCAACACATTAAAAAATATTTGCAGATCTAGAGAAGCAAAATTTGCATAAATTGTAGAAATGGTAGCGGAATTTGTAGATATTCAGCGGAATTTGTAGAAATTGTATCATATACAAACCCATATTAGTGCCGTTTAATTTCAATTTGTAGAAAATGCAGAGAAACTTGTTAATTTCAAGCACAAACCCAAACCCTTCCAAGCAAAAACCTAGAAACCCATATACAAATTTCAAACCCAGAAACCCATATACAAATTTCAGGTAATTAAAAGGGAATTTTCAAATTTCACCTAGAAACACCACCTTAGAATTCAAAGAGGGTAGAGAAACAGAGAAAATAGAGATGGCGATGGAGACTTTGACAGAGAGAATAGAGAGAAACAGACAAACAATGGAGACTTTGAAGTTTTGGGTTTGAACGAGGTGGCGAGCCTTGAATTTCTCTCTCCCTTGCTAGATTTAGCAGGCCAAAATGGTGAGAGAGGTAGCGACGCTGCTGGAGCGTTGTTTTTTCTTCTTTTTCGCTAAAATAGCTAGGGATAAGAGAGTAGAGTGTCTCTTGAAGATGCTCTTATGTTGTCGTGGTTTATGTGGAATGATATAGTTTGGTTAAATTAAATATTCTTTTGTATATGTTACTAAAGTTGTGACTTTAATTTGAGCTCTCATATAATTATGCCAATATATATTGTTAGTTATTTCTAACTGGATGAACAATAAAAAGAAGAAGAAGAAAATAGAGTGCAAGTAGAAAAAGTAAGTATAAAGAAAAAGAAATAATATAAAAATGTAAAAATTAATTAATGCAGAATAAAGGTAGAATAGAAAAGAAAAATAATAGAAAATAACAAAATTGATTAAAAAGTATTTAAAAACAAAGGAGAGTATAAGTGGATAAAAAGGAAGGAGAAAAATCAACTTTCTTAATTTTTATTTCTAATTGTAAAATATAAAAAGACATTTAGTTAAGAAAATAATAAACAAATCAACACTGATGTAATAAAATACTCTTTTAATTTGATATATCAAGGGACCCTATATCAAATTAGCCCATTACTCATCAAATTTAAATTTAATATTTGTCATTTAACATGCTCTGATATATTCATAATAGATTTAAATACAATATGACGTGGCTTCTATTCATCTAAAGTAGGCCCCACTTAAGGTCACGCAACAACCAAAATATTCTCCTTGTCGATGCTCCATTTCCTCAGTCTCCCCACTTCTTCTCCGTCAGCAATCAGAGCCCAAAATCCCAAACTCTGAAACTCAAACAAACGATTTCATTGATTTCTTTCTAGTCCCATGGCCTTCACCAACTCGGCTCTCTTTGCTTCTTCTCTCACTCTCCATCGATCCAAAATTTCCGATTCCGAATTTGCCCTTCCGCCTCACCTCTCTCCATATGAGCCTTCCAAGCTCCTCCCATTTCCTACCATATACTCTCAACATGCTGACACTTTCTCCAGAAAAATGTATGAGTGCTCTCTCCTAATATATTTTTCATTTGGGTTTTCTTTTCTGTTTTGTTTGGTTGCTAAGAAAATGGTGGATTAAAAAGCTGCCGATCTCTCGTTTATGTGTTTGTGATTTACGGTTCTGGATTCAACAATATTTGACATTTTCCTCTTATTTTTATTATTCTTCATGTAAATATTTTATTCATTCATTGTTGTTTTGTTTGGTTGCTGAGCAAATTGTGGCAACTAATGGAAATGGACCATCCATTTGATCGCAGAGAGAATTAAAAGAAAGTTTGAAGTCAACTAGATACTGATTTAATTTTCATTTTAGGTGTATAATTTAAATTTCATTCTGATTTTGATTAATTTTCCGTAAAATATTATGCAGGAACACTGTGCGTGCGTCTAACAATGGTCTGAATGCAGTTGGGTCAACCTCGTTGGTCAGTTACATTGCATGCTTAATACAAACATAATATCATGGTTATGGTATTGAATTCCATATTTATGTTGGATTCTGCTGGTGTTGTACTCTCTAGAATTTTCTAAAACAGTCATATTATTTTTGACGATTTCTTTGAAAAATGAAATAAGTTGTGATCAATTTCTTTGAAAGGACAACATACATTGGAGTCTAGTGGAGATGCCTGTATGTTGAAAGACTTTAATCTTTTGCAGCAGACTTTGAAGTTGCAGAATTGAGACTATATCCTAGTAGTTGGGTTTTTAATCTTGTTGAGCTATACGGGGTGGGTTTTTATGTAGTCTTGTTTCTTCAACGCATATATAAGTGAGCATATGATCATCTCACTATGAGTTGAATGTTTTGTTCTGCTCTCTCCTTTTTTCTTCTCTCTTCTCGCGCTACCACTGAAATCCTAACATGGTTCAGAGCCATAATCAAAACAATCAAATCATTTCTAAGCAGCCCACTTTTTGTCCTATGTTCTCACATTAGAAGATTGAAATGTTGTATGCCGAAGATTGGATTGTTATATATGCGTGACAGTAACTAGGCCCTGTAACACCTTTGAAGTTGGAGTTGTTTTTCCTGATGCTAATTGGACTCATGATTCTTGTATTGACCATCGATATTTCGGTTACATGGAAAAGAAAGACACAAAGTGCCTGACTAAATCAGGTGCCGGACCTGAGTATAGATTTATGTATCTGTAATGATTTGGGTGAAGACACTTTGTTGCAGAAATGGGTATTCTATCTTGAAAACCTATCAGAATGCTTTGTGACAATCAAGGAGCTATACATATTGCCTCTACTCCAGTTGTCCATAAGAGAACTAAGCATATAGAAGTAGATTTCCATTCCTTAAGAGATTAGGGATGAATTGGGGGTTATGCTTACTAAAGCCCTGGGGGTAAAGGGGAATCCTTTGAGTTATGCAACAAGTTGGGGATGATAAATATATATGATTCTGTTTTATATGACTCAATATATCTTTGTATTTGACTATAGTATCCAAAAAGGGTTGAACATTCATTTCCATTCTCAGTTTTCTCTCTTCTCATTCTACTACCGAAACCCTGACCAACTCTAGTATTTATCTTTGTTTTTTGTCATGGACCATGGGTAGAACTTGCTCTTGTAAAGTGATCCTGCAATGAAAGGTACCGAAGAGCTCCAATACTGCCCCAAAATATTATATCTTTAGCAATGTGGAAAAGTTAAGTAATAAGAAAATCTTCCACACTTTTGTGCCCTCCATTCCCATTGGTTCACTCTAGCAGTATTAGCCTGGTAATGTGAAGGTAGGTTTCATTTTTTATTCACCTATCACCTACTGTATTATTATTCTAGCGCACAGGTCGCTTGTTTGGAAAGACATCTCAGGTCGATGCCCTTGGAATGGCTGGGACTCTAATGTTGTGATGAGGGGTTCAAAGTGATACCCTTGGAAAGAGATCTTGATGTAGAACAGCCCGTAGGTATTAGAGTAAACACTTAAGCAATAGAACAAAGAAGAAATAAGACATTGGGGTGAAGAATTAGAGATCGAAGAGATGAAGGGAAAGGGAAGGAATCAGGGAGTGTAAAGTAAGGAAATTTATCATTAATCAAGTTTGCCTTAAAAGATTACAAACTGCTCTATTTATAGAGGCAAAACCCTTTTTAGCCTAGGAAAAGGAAAAGTAAACTTTAAGAAATAGGAAAGCAAATTAACTAATAAGCGATCCTTCAACAACAAGGAATCCTTAACTGAATTAGGAAAACTGATAATAGGCAAACTAATCCAAATAGAATTAGGAAAACTAATAATATGCATTCTGCATCATTCTCCCCCACCGAGAAAGAACTCGACACCGGCGAGTAAACCAAGATTAAGGATGATGACAACGTTGGTAAGTATGGATGATAGAAGGATGGGATGCAGCCAAATCAAGATCATGAAGAGCATCCTGATAACTGTGCAGAAGAGTGGAATCCAACTGATGAAATTCAGCTTCTGTAATCCAAGTATCCTCAGTAGCAGGCCTTCCAACCCAACAAACCAGATAACGGGTAGAACCTCCAGCAGACGAGGCCACAACTTTATTATCCAAGACGTAAGTAATCTGATCTGTAGTGGCAGAACCAGTAGAAGGAATACGTGGCACTGGAGGAGGAATGGAACCCTGAACAACATCCATAGAAATAGGTGGAGACTCTTTTTTCTGTGGACTCGGTGTGGGGAATGAGGGAAAAGGTGAGGTTTTGGGAAGAGAGATAGGTAGGGGAAACATAATTTTGTTATCTTTTGCTTTACTTATACATGTTATCAAGATCTCATAATTCGTCTATCGCTTGTTTGTGTTTAGATCCCTCTTCTTTTCCTTTATCTTTCTAGATTTTAAAGAAATTTTTATGGATGGGAAGTTGGGGAGCTAACTGAGTTCTATTCTAGAGATGTTGTGTTTGGTCCCATGAAGGCATGATAGGAGAATTTGGGAGTTGGGTTCTCAAGATCTGTTTCTTGGTCCCTCCCATGCAATTTGGAAGGCCAAAGTACCAGAAAGGGTATGGGTTTTAGCTTGGATTATTGCTCATGGGAAGGTGAATACCTGTGACTTGTCCCAGTGGGGGAAACCCATAGTTATTTCCCTCTTCAATGGTGTGTATTGTGCAAGAGTGATGCCAAATGTTTGAACCTCTACAACTTCATTGTCCAGTTGTATATTCTTTGTGAATTAGACTGCTTAGGGAGACGAGATTGAGTTGGGCAATCCCAGGTTCGCGTGATACATTATTATTACAATTTACAAGACTCTTTGGAGGAAGAAAGGGTATCATGCTGGGAAGATGTGATGTGTTAGCATTATTTTGGGTTGTGTGGATCATTGAATTATTTAGGGAATTAGGAGGGAGGATGTTGATCATTTGTGGGACATTTGAATTTGGAAATCTTTGTGGGCTTCTGTTTCTTGGGAATTTAAGGATTGGTATATTGGTATCTTCTGATTGAAGAGATGTTATTATGAATTAACCCTTTTTTTTCGTGGATTTTTGTTTGATGTGGTTTAGAATGGTGATATCAGAGAATACCTGTCCCCTGTGATATATACTTCGATTCTATTCAATGAAAATTTACTTCTTATAAATAAAAGAAAAAGCTTAGGTCACTCCTTTCGTGGATTCTAGTGCAGGCAGATGTTGAAATTGGTTGGCAAGGTGACAGTCTACAAATATCTTTCTTGTTTTTTCCCTTGCAAGAGCTCTCCTTGGCGTCCAGTTTCCCCTTGCAAGAGCTCTCTCTCTCTCTCTCTCTCTCTCCCCCTGTTCTTCAGTCAGGAATTCAGGGTTGGTCATGTCTATGGCCAGTGAGCTTTGTTTTGATAGCAGATCAGCTTTGTCAATTGACATTGAGTAACTCCTGAATTGAAGAAGAAAGTAGTTTACTCCTTTTGGAAGTCCACAAGACAAATTTACTTTTGTTATTTTTACTTTTTATGATTACAACCAAAGACACATTTAAAAATGTTGAAATTTTGCTGTCTACAATATGATATTTTAATGTCCCTTACTCTCAGTCAGTAAGATATTACCCGAATAATATATCTCATATTCTCATTCACACCTGTAGTGAAATTCTTGTAGACTCTTCCTTTAAGGTTAATTGATTTCGTTCTTTTCCTCCTCCAATTATATTTGTATGTTACCCTTTCTGTTTTTTGGGTGGGAAATTAACTAAATTTTACAACTTATTGGTATGGTACAGTAATGAGTAGAACTTTTGCTAATTTATTCCTTCTTCTTGTTCTCTGAACTTTTGGGGATGTAAATTGCTTGAATAAACTTCCAGACTGAAGTTTGATAATCTGCAAGAGTGTGACCAGATTGTATAATTTATCATAAAATTGATGGGCGTTGTAAACTGCAGAAGTCTGATCAAGATGGTGATTATGTTCCGATGCCAGTTGTTATGATCGATCAAGATTCAGATTCTGATGCAACTATTGTGCAACTCAGCTTTGGTGATCGCCTTGGAGCTCTCATTGATACGGTGAAGTGGATGTGGGAACTTTGTAAATTCTCTGTTTTAGGATAAAATCCATTGCGAGTCCCTAGTTCTTTACATTGGAATTCAATTTTGAGTGTGAAGAAATGTAGGAAGAGGTGTTTTAAAGCAGATTTGCTTAAGCCAAAATCTTCAAGACACCAGTTATTTTCAAATAGGACTGCTTTTTATTGGTTAGAATCCCACAATGTAGTTTGTTAAAGCTTTTTGAGTCCATGAAAGTCACTCTGTTGAAGTCAACTGAAGTTGTTTGGAATAATCAGAAACACTTGAATCCACCAGCAAATGTGCTGCATGTAGTCAGTGTAATAATCAGATCAGTTTTAAGTGAAAGTGGCTCTATGTGGTCTAGTTCTGATGCCCTGAGCATTAGTTTCCAAAGATTAAAAAATAAAAATAAAAAAAGTTAAGGAAGCTTATGATTGTTTGCTTACTTTTGTTTGAATGACAGATCAATGCATTGAAAGATTTGGGATTGGATGTGGTAAAGGGAACTGTTACCACTGAGGGACCAGTCAAACAAACAAAATTTTATATAACGTGGTTGTGAGTACCTTTTTAATTTTGTTTTTCATCATATTTCACTTTTACATATGCTTATGGAGAGTTAATCTCATATATGGTTCTGAAAGGAAGTTTGCCAGTTTTGTGGTTCTGGTGGAGATTCTTGAACAGTATAGGTCTAAGTGCCTAATATAGCTCTTTATATGCCAATTAAATTATGACCATTTAATAGTTAAAGCTTTTAGGGAATAGTGGTAAGCCCATATACTGTATTGTCTGTCCATAGAGGGCCCCTAATTAAGTTGTAATAATACTCATTGCTATGAGTAAGCCAATATGGCTACAAAATGAAATGCAAAAAGAAAATAATTCAAGCCAATTTGGATACTGTGACATTTCTTTTTTCGTGTTTATTGTAAGCAGAACTGCTCAGGGTGTTTATTATTACTTCTAAAACACTTGTACACCTGTGTTTTAAAAATTTTGAATGTGCTTCATTTCCGTCAGTACAAGTGTGGAATTGTCAATTTCAATTGTTGTACCATCTATAAGCCAATGCTCTCATATGTTGTACTGCAAGTTTTTAGCATTTACAGATTGATTTTGGTAATGATAGAGACACTGGGCGCAAAGTTGAAGATCCTGATATGTTAGAGAGAATTCGACTTACCATCATCAACAATCTTTTGAAGTATCATCCAGTAAGAATGCTGATTACACTCACTTATTATCTTTGAAGTTTTATCGTATTTCTACATTTCTTACAACGATTCATCGATTTCATTAATGATAGCAGTTTCTGCTTGAATTCCTTCTAGGAATCTAGTCAGCTACTAGCAATGGGTGAAGCATTTGGAATAAAAGGTCCAGAGAAGAAGGTGATGTTGTTAAACCTTATAGCCTTACAATCATAACCTCTTCATCCCTATGTCTGGTTTATTGTTCTTATCTGATCTTCTCTGCTGTGGACATCACTGTTTGAACTTAAACTCTTAGCACCGAACAGTTTATGTTGGAGTCATGTTCTAATGAAACACAATTATAGAATCTGGTCACTCTTGCCCTTTTCTCTGATGATTACCAGCATTATAAACATTATGTTTCCATAGCCTTTGTATTATCAGGTCCAATTAAAGGTTTTGGAAGCTGCAGATCACACGGATAGATCTCCATGTTCTGTTGTAGTCAGTTTGCCATCAGAATTGCTTTTCTTCAATGACTTCTTATGTTTCTTTAAAGCTCAATAAAATTAATAAATGTATCTTCTTACTTGGGTTTGCAATGCTTGGGCTTCAATTTTGTGGAAAGTCATTTGCATAATGTCAATATGTTTCCTTGATGGTTTATGGTTTTAAAGTTTACTTAGATTCTGAATTTGTAGCATTCTTGTATGTTAAAATGTGAAGTTAAAAGGTAAGGGTAGCTGCTGCTCGTTTGTGTTTAATAGCGTGTCACCACACAGATGGATCTCCATGCTTTGTTGTAGTCAGTTTGCCATAAGATTTGCTTTTGGTCAATGGTTTCATGTGGTTCTTTAAAGCTCAAGAAAATTATTTGTTTTATGGTTCTATATTTTTTTCAAGAGGAATCTTATTATAGTTAGTTTTATTTCATTGTGAATCAAATATGATTTCATTGCTGAAACACTTAGTTTATACATGATTGTTTGTGCTTTGTTTTGACAACTTGTTTGTGATATTGCAGCTTGATGTTGATATAGCAACTCATATACATGTGAAGGAAGATGGGCCTAAGAGGAGGTTTGGAACATATAATTGAAACTAGCATTTAGCATTACAATTTCATTAGTTATTATGGTATTTCAATTCCTGTATTCTCGTTCACATCACATTGATTTTGGAAACAAAAATCTCCTCTTAAGCTTTCTTCACACTGGTTTCTGTTTGATTTATCATTTAACTGTGCATTATATTCTCCATATCACCAGCTTGCTTTACATTGAGACAGCAGATCGACCTGGGTTGCTAGTAGAAATCATCAAAATCATTGCTGATGTTAATATCGATGTGGAATCAGCTGAGATTGATACAGAAGTATGGCCTCAACCCAATTGCTTTTTCTCTCCCTCTTTCCTTGCATTTTCCTGTGATTAACTTTCTTTCTGTCTTATAGGGCTTGGTAGCCAAAGATACATTTCATGTCAGCTACAGAGGGGCAGCGTTAAACAGTTCCTTGTCTCAGGTAATTGATTTTGGTTCTGTGCTGTCAAGCCAAATTATTGACCATTAGATAGCCAATATTTGTTGGCGGGAGCTGCTGCTTATGTGAAAATCGGGTTATGTAGTGTAAGAACCTTCTGCACTATCTTCGTTAACAATTTCTTTGAATTTGCAGGTGTTAGTGAACTGTCTACGTTACTACATCCGGAGGCCAGAAACGGATATAGATAGTTACTAATACAGCTGGAGGAACTGCTTGGACTACTTTTAGTTGTAAATCAAATTGTACCAAACAGTCAGCTCAAAGTGACTCGTCGATCAGTGAGTTTTCAAGATTTTGAGTTCATGTTCCTGCAGCATGGGATTTTTTCTGGATGAGTTTCCAGGGATTCTCATGACTAGTACCTGAAAATTAGCAGTGAAATATGAATAATTGTAATCAAAATCCGTGTTGGATGAAAAATATTCCCCAGCATTTGTTGACTGTGTCTATAATTTTTTACATACTAGAGGGGAAATTTGGAGATTTGGAACTCAATTCACCTGTTTTAAGAACATTTGAACAATTTTTCTATACATGTAAGGTCATGTAAACTTATGAATACGTGTCTACGCTCCCCTTCTCTAGCACGCTCAATGCCTTGTTGGGTTGTGTTCAAACAGTTGAACATGAATTTCAGTTTTTTGTTTTGCTATTTTCATTTCTTGATTTTCAAAGAGACAAGAACACAATTAACTGCCAAACACATGCAAATGTTAATTTCATTATAATTTCCAAAATTCAACCTTTGTCAAACCCAAGTCATATGAATGCAAATTTCCCAAGTCTTAAACAACACAATTTGGTGCTAATTATGTCCCAAACTAGGGCTCGTCAATGGGCCGGGCCGGGCTAGCTGGCCCAAATTTAATGGGTTTGGGTTGGAGCGGGTTGGGTTTAAAAGAGAAGAGATAAAATATCTGGCTGGGCTTGGCCGGGTTTTTTTAGAAAATTCAAAGCCCAAGCCCGACCCATGAGTCGGGCTTGAGAAAGCCCATTGGGCAGGGCTGGGCTAAGCCCAACGGGCCCTACTTCATTAAAAAAAAAAAAAATCATAAACTTAATCATAAAGGCATTTTAGTCCAAATTTGAGATTAAACTCACTTAATTTCAATATTTTTACATCAAACCAAATTCATAAAACACCCAATAAAGTCACGCAACTTATAAGATTTTTCACAAAAATAATAAAATCAAGTATTATTTTTGAGGTTATTACATAATTAGATCGTAATACGTTTTAAGAAATAATTTTAAAAAATAATAAGTATAAAAAATAAAAATAAAAATCTTTTTAAGGGATGGTATGAATAAATATGCAAATATTTGGTGATGTGTTCAAGAAAAGCATGATTATATTTGGTAGTACGATTATGTTTCGTGGTATGATTATATTTTGTGAAGTGATATGTTGTTCATCTTATTTATATATATATATATATAATCTATAATTGTTGAATTAATAATTGACACAAATTAATGTTTAATAATCCAATTATAAACTAGGAATGAGTAAAGAAAAGTAAATGAAATGAAACAAATTATATATGTGATTTAAGTGATATAATCCTAAACCTAAACTCTTATTTATACATAATTATATATGTATGCGAGCTTAACGGGCCGGGCCAGGCCATCTCAAAGCCCATAACAGGCTAGGCCAGACTTTTTTTCGATGGGCCGGGCGGGCCCCCATATGGCCCATGAGCCCGAGGGCCAAATGATGAGGCCTATCCCAAACCACCATATTATCCACCCTTTAGCACCTAAAAAGTGATACTACTTTTTCCTTCTTCTGACCCAACAAATTATAATGTAAATTTCTCAGGCACACTACAAGGTGCTATAGGAGTTCGAACCTAAGACCACTGGTCTGAAGGTTAAGGCCCTTTTCCACTGAGTTAGACACTGCTTGTATTAAAAAATATATATTATAATGTAAATTTCATTATAATGTCCAAAGTTCAACCTTTAAAGACAAACCCAAGACGTATGAATGCAATTTTCCCAAATCTTAAAACAACATACTTAGATGCTAATTATGTCCCAAACCACCATATGGTCCACCCCATAACACCTAGAAAGTGATGCTAGTTTTTCCTTCTTCTAAAGTGAAAGTACAGGAGGCACAAAAAATGCATGTTCTTGAAGAGTAGCAGTTAAAGATCAAGATAGAGGAATAAGAAATTCTAAACAATTGGGTGGTTGCTGAGAGTGGCAGCTAGGACAGTTTATTTGTGCTTAAGCTAAGACTAGGCTTTAGCAATAATGAGAGCCATAAGCACAGTCAAGCCCCACTATAACCAATTCTCCACCAGAAACAGGCAAAAAGACAAAAAAAGCAAAACACATGCTTGTGGAAGTGGTCATTTCCTGGCTAACTAATCCTCAATTTCACTTTATTCCCAAGCAAGGTATACTGTAAAGTACAGCACCCTCTATTATTTTAGCAACAATGGTTTGTTTTCTTATCTAGTAAATAGGCTTGAAAGTTGAGCAGTTTTGTTTGATTCCATAATTCACATCAGAGTGGTTGTATGTCTGAAATTTGAAATAGGTCCATTACATTTTGTCTGATACTTCTATAGTTTAATTTCCTTGCATCCAATTATTTGAAACACCATTTCTCCTCCTGCATTCTTGATTTTATAACAAGGATGTGCAGAACCATGTTGTACAAAATGGTTGTTCTTTTTGTCATCCTCCTCAACAGCTATGTCACTCGGGCTTCTGATCCGGATCCAGTTCAGGACTTCTGCATAGCCAACACAGAATCTGCAAGCCATGCCAAGCAATGCAAGAACTCATCCCTTGTAACAGTAGAAGATTTTGTATATGCTGGCATTAAGGTTCCTGGAAAATTTGGTCCAACAGGGCTCTCTGCAGTTTCAGTGAACTCAAATGTCTTCCCAGGATTAAACACACTTGGCATGTCACTTGTCCGAGCTGATTTTGAAGTTGGTGGTGTAAATGTGCCACATTTCCATCCAAGGGCCACTGAGATTGCATTTGTGCTTGAAGGAACGATTTATTCGGGTTTTGTTGATACAAATAACAAGGTTTTTGCTAAAGTGATTAAGAAGGGTGAGGTGATGGTGTTTCCAAGGGGTCTCGTGCACTTTCAAATGAATGTTGGTGATACTCCAGCAACTATATTGGGGAGTTTTGACAGCCAAAATCCTGGATCGCAGAGAATTCCAGCTGCAATTTTCGGATCTGGGATTAAAGAAAAGCTCTTGGAGAAGGCTTTTGGAATGAGTTCTAAGGAAATTTCCAAGTTGAAAAAGAAGCTTAGTCCCCATTGATACAGCTAGAAGGGTGCTTTCTTTTTACCTTGTTTTATTAATTTGTATGTTTGCATATTTTATGAGCAAATTAGATTGCTGAAATATATGAGTCTAAATAATATATATTTACAGGCCAAATTTCTTAGCCATTGAACTGCAACGTGTATCCTAATCAGTAGGATAAATTTTGCTGGTGAGGAGATGGTGGGCAGAGTGCAATGCAAAAAAGTCTTCTTTGGCATCAGTTTTCTTTACTGTATCCAGAAATTGCCTCTACTTACCTGCTAAATCCTTCCAATATTGGTTTTATTCTTTTTTATTTGCAAACCAACAGAGGGAAGAAAAATAAAAAAAAGAATTTTACTTGCTTCTAAATCCATAATCAACATGCTGTTACGAAATTTTTTTAAGTTCTAGCCATTTTTCCTTATATTTAGATAATAAAAAAAGGAAATAAAAAAAGAGAGGTACATTTTGATTTAAAATACTCAATGAAAATTTGAACAACTTGATCATAACATTAAATTCAAACAGTCTGCCTGTTCTTGATTTTTGCATGGTTTTTCAATTTTTCCTAATTTCCATACCTGGGATTATGCAATCAGCATCTAAAATGCACAAAGCTGAGTAGCATTGTAAAAGTTCACTGCTCAAACAAGCTTCATTGTATTTCCTATTGCTGTGCTAATTAGTGAATGCTCTAGTGTTGTCAGAAAATGAGGTTTCATTTCAGCTTATCTTTGTCCATTTTCTTGAGCTTCTACCTTCTGTGGTATTATCTCTTACAGCAAAGACAATGGAAAGAAGTGCTAACTATTACCAGACATCATCATTCAAGAAGGTCATGCACTCATGGCTAAGAGTGAAGATCATGTCTTTTGCTTTTTCTAAAAACTGTGGTTCCTCAACCTTTATAATTATAGCTGCATGCTTACCTGCCCCAAGGAGTCATATTTTGAATGCTGAAGCTAAAAAAAGCTTTATAGCATCTTCTCTGATAACTAATTTAAGAAGCAAAGACTGCAACGTGAGACACATAGATGAGTGCAAAGAGACTTTGCTACCTCACATAATATCACCATCTCACATTGTTGCAGCAGAACATCACCACACAGCATCATGACTTATCATTACAAACTTCAATATGCAGGGAAAAAAAAAGAAAAAAAAAAAAGAGTTACTCTGACGAACTTTACCTAGAAGTTCATATTAAAGTCATACTCAGAGCAAGGCACTCAGAATCTCATTCCAACTATCAGGCACCCCAGGTAGGCACCAGTGGCTGCAGTCAGAGGAAAAGTCCCTCGGGTGCTGCCTCTCTTCCTGGCCCATTGCCCTTCTGTACACAGAAGGGTGCCCGTCTCTTCGAAAAGCTGACATTGTAGTTATGTCCTGAAGATATACTGGAAATCTCATCTTTCTCAATACACCTTGCAATACTAGCAATGGTTCAGGAACATGTTGGTGACTGAAATAAGCTAGAGGCTGCTTCTGATTATAGCATCTCCAACCATTCTCTCTGCCCAACAGAAAGAAAAACATTGAAGTATAGAGAAATGGTCAGAGTTAGAATTTCATAATGCATTAGAGATTGTATCTTACCTGTTATGCCTAGGTGACATGCTTCGAAAAATTACTCGGGTTTTACGAGGGTCTAGGTTTAAATCAACCCATTTAGCCCATGTAGTGAGTCCTTTTTGGTATGCGACCATTGGGTTCATATTTGTATAGAGAGAGTGTCCCTCCATGTAATAATCCCACCTGAAAGTAGTTAGAATAACTCTCAATTATGATCACAAGGACATCCACAATACTACCACTTCTGGAAACAAAGGAAATGATGAAAGGTCAATGTGAATTTTCTCTTACGAACTCGATTGATCAGAATGAGTCCACCAGTGAGCAGAATCAAACACAAGAACATCAACTCCTCTCCAATACTTTGCATTCTCTTCTATCAAGTCCAAATGCAAAATTCTCTTCTTTTCAGCTCCTTTGTTCAATTCTACTAGGAGTGGAGCCCATGAAAACTCAATTGATGTCTCAAAGTCCTGTATATGAGAACATTTACTACTGATGTCAATGTAAGAACAAGGATCGAATTTAATCCTGGATTAAAAAATAAAATCGTACCATTGCATGGAATGCCATGGAAGGACCATTGTAGGTCACTCTCTTTCGACCAGTTGGAACAACTCCTTGTACCAAGCAGACTAGAGACTCCCACTGATTCCTCATTATAGAATCACCCACCAGCATTATCCTTTTCCTTCTCATTTTTCCAAGAAATTTCAATGCATCAAACCTGTATATCAAAAAAACAAAGAAATAACTACCAAAACCTTTTCATAGCATCCATTTCACAGAAGGTTCATATCTTGTAATGTAAAATGAACAGCTCTAGCATATACGTGGATTGGGCAAGTTGGTTAAGACAATGTGGCGGCTCCTTGTACCCGATTAGAGTAGTTTAAATGATCACTTTGTCAAAAAAAGAAAAAAGAAAAAAGGTAACAGCTCCAAGTTTAAATTGAGGAGTACCTAGGAATGGAGCAGCTGTTTGGCTTCCACCTCCACTTTTCGTAGTCAGAATCCGGCCTTCCATTTTTCTGACAAGTCACTGCAGTGCTCAGATATGGACAACCAGAGTCATAGAGAGGATACGATTGATCGTAAACCCACTTGCCAACCGAAAAATCACATCTGCTCCTTGAATTTTGTTGGCTCTGAACCATGTTAACTTCATCATCTTCATCATTAAGCCAAGAGTCATCCTCCAGCTCAAAATCTGATGACTTCCCAAGAGAGAAGCACAGAAAGACAATGAAGATGCTAAAGAGGAAGATGAGTTGAAGCTTTGTTTTCATCATTTGAAGCCAAAGGAGATAGCTGAATTGGAGTAGTGAAACTAAGGGTCCCAAAGAAGAAGCATTTTGTAAGCTGCAATGGCCTTATGATGAAATTGTTGTGTCAAGGCATGACTTGCGGTGTGGTGGACCATATGCATGCAATGTTCTTTCTACTCATTGCCATTAATGTTTCTTTTTCTTTTTCACTGTTGTGGAGAGGTTGGGGGTGGTGGAAAGTGGAAACAAGGGATAAAAAGTGAGAAATTTGATCACCGTGACTCACGGATGTGTAGGCCATGCACATCATTGGTAATGTTTTTCAAACGTCAAAAAGGTTAAAGAGATCTTTAGACCAGTTAATTGTCTGAAAATTAAGGAGAGTTGCACCAATTAATTAACAGAAAATGATGTATGTTCTTTTGCTAAATACTCTAGCTGTTGTTAGAATGCTATATTAGGTATCAATTATACAGTTGGGAAAAAAATTTGGAAAGTTGAAACTGGTCTAAACACTGGTTTGGTTCCGCTTTTTGGGAGAAAATATGGTTGAGACATCTAGTGCATAATCCAGGAGGTTTTCACAATTTGAATCAATATGGTCACGATGACTATGATTCAAAATATAATGACGACGGCAATGTTTGTTGGCCAAACTATGACTATTATTCTGAATAATAATAACAACAACAATAATAATAGATATGGCTACAAGAAATTTGTTTAAATATGATGTAAATAATTATTCAAGTAGCAAAAATAACCAACCATAAGCCGAATTTTGGCTATGAATATGAGCAAAATTTAAGCAAAAATGATGTTCTACTTGAGATTTGCAAAGCCTTTTTAAAGTGTAAACTCCGTGTTTTGCTAGTGTGTGTTGAGTCTTACACTGGTAAAATGTTGGTCAATATGCACTTCATAAGAGCATCCATAATAGGCTCTCTAGATCACCTTCTTAGACAAATTTTAGGGAGGAATTGGAAAAATACAACTTCAACCATGTTCCTTATTCATCTCCTAAAATAAGGAGACCTCTAAGAGCTCCTAAATCTAAGGAGAGAGAAAGCACTCCTAGTGGCTCCCTATAATCTAATGTTGCTTTATTTTATGAGTATTTTAAACCCTTATTTAATACTAACTATTTTTTATAAGTCACTTTTGATCCATATAGTTTGGAACTTCAACCACTTTTGACCATGTAGTTTCGTATTTGTATCATTAAAGAATTTGACGAAATTGCCCCATGCATCGTTAAAGAATTTAACAAGAATACTAAGATGTCCTTGAATTGCTACACATATGAAACTACAATGGCAAAATTGACGGAATTGAAACTATATGGTCAAAAGTGGTTTAGGTACCAAATTACAGGGACCAAAAGTGCCATTTGGCCTATTTTTTAATAGAGATGGACCGATTAAAAAAGAGTTATAGCATTTATGACTCCCTAAACTAAAGAGCATGATTGGAGTTTAGATTTAATAAAGAACTCTTAAAATAGCTTTTATATATTTTAAGCTAAATTTTAACTAAAAAATAGAGAGTATGATTGTGGATGTTCTAAGTGATTACAGACTCATCAGTGCCATCAGTCCTTCTGGGTTATAACAGAGCAGTGGCATGCGCTTCCATGTGTTTTGAAAAATGATAAAATGTGGGCTCGAGGGCACATGTGTGGATCTGACTGTGGGCCCTAATGATGACGTCAAGCATTTAAGTGGGAGAGAATGTAACACCCCAAGTTCTGTTGGTGTGTGTTGAGTCCCACACTGGTAAATTACTGGGTCGATCTGGACTTTATAAGCAAATTACAAGAGGAGCCTCATTAGTGACTAGTCTTGTGATATAGCACTAAGGTGGCGTGGCGTGGGCTTCCCTAGCTTTGATAGAAAAGTATATACAGAAGGTTGTATTCGAGAGCAACTATACTACTCATAACCCTTGAGAACAATTGCAATCGTCTTATGCTTATTAAACGAAAAGAAAAATTAACACTAACCTGGCCTTGATCAAGCACGAAGAAGTTGTCTTGGCGGCTATCTGAAAACTGGCCATCTCATTCTTCACCTACTAGGGAAAATTTCATTGGCCAAAAGGAGAAGGATGAAGAAAATTTCAAGCCGATTATAAAAAAATTGACAAGAGCTCAAGTTGCCCCATGAATATTTTGATGAAGAAGTCAAACAAAACATGGTCAAGCAAGGCCGAGAAATGGCCTCAAGTGAAGAAACCAAGGAAGTTGACATGGTTTTTACCCATAAAGCCGATTTGTGGAGTCAAAATTGGATGTACTGTTAGATTTGAAGGTAGCTCAGTGGAAAAGGGCTTTAATTTGAATATAAGTGATCTCAAGTTCGAATCCCCATGACACATGACACTTTGGGTAGTGTGTAGACCTGTCAATGGATCGGATTTTGATCCGAATCCGATACAAATCCGGTGTAATTAATAGGAGATGGATTGGACTTCTCCATCCGATAATATAATTGGGAGCATTTTTGCTCACCACTTTAATCAAAGGTGTAGCCTCATCACTCTTTTAAAAACTTGACACATGTCTATAAGTCTAATAATAATTAACCTTTTGTTTTTTATTTTTATTTTATAACATTATTTTGAAAGAGAAAAACTTAATAGTTCTTTTAATAAAATTAAAAATTGAAAACTAATTATTAAAAACAAAAAAACAAAAACCCAACAACACCCCGGATGCCCCCCCCCCCCCCACACCCCACCCCAGCGGCGACAACACCTCCTCGCCGCTAGAAACACCTCATTTTATACGTATTCAATGATTTTCTCTTTACGTGAACTCTGGCAAATCCAAAACTTATGCTCAGCTCTACCCTCAATCTCCAGGTAACCTCAATCAAATTACCTCTCGATTATGGAGCAAACATCCACCAATAGAATGAGTTCACAGTCTCACCCAATTACCAAAAGGAATTTTCAATTTTGATGCTTTAAAAAGGTTCAACCAGCCACTCACCAATTAGGTATTTTGCAGAGGTTTGAATTTGCTCAATCTCTGCAAAACCCAACATTTTCTATCTCCAAAACCCTAAAACCCTTTTGCCCCAAATCTCCCGCCCAAGTCTCCATTCTCAATCTTTACCAACCTTAACCATCCATTGCGGTCCGCGTGAAATCCGAGTTCGAATTGATTCTATAAAGAGTACCCAGAAAATCACTGATTCTATAAAGAGTACCCAGAAAATCACTGAAGCCATGAAGCTCGTCGAGTCTGCCAGGTCGAAGATCCCAAGAAGCAGTCATCAATGACCAACCTTTTGCCGAGACCGTCGTGGAGGTCCTATATGACATCAATGAGAGGAGAGGGGGTTTCCGGCAGCAAGAAGGAAAGGGGGTTGCCACCAGTGGGGGTGAGTTGGCTGAACAGGTTGGTTTGGTGGGTGGTGGTGCGTGGTGACTGTTTGGGTTTTTTATTATTATTATTATTATTATTATTTTAATAATTATGTTTTATTTTAAATTTTATGAAAAGCATAGTTATGTTTTTCTCTCTCATAATGTCATAAGAAAATAAAAAACAAAAGGTTAATTATAGTTAGACTTATAGACATGTGTCAAGTTTTTAGGAGGGTGGTGAGGCTACACCTTGAGTTAAAGTGATGAGCAAAAATGCTCCCAATATGATTACAATCCGAATCCGATAATCCGATTACAATCTGAATACGATAATCTGATTATAAATGAATCCAGATATGGATTATAGTTAATCCAATCTGACTTAGTATGAAGTATAATTTAATTTTTTTTATGCTTTATATTAATACTTTATATGTGTAAATGAGTAATTTTAGTTTTATATGCACTAAGAGTACACTTAAAACTAATTTGTATGATAACCACAAGGTGTGGTGCAGTTGGCAAACTGCCACTTCTAGTTGGAGGGTTATTTGTGCCTCAATGGCAGGAGTTTGAAACTCGTTGGAAGCACTCTGTGGCCAGGAGCAAGCCGAATCCTGAGCGGGGATTAATCCCACCCTTCGGGAGTGGAGACACCTCGTGGTATTTACCAAAAAAAACTAATTTGTATGATAAAATAGCAGAAATTGATATAAAAAGCAGATAAATACAATATAAGAATGAGAGGGTACTAATGAAAATTTGATTTTTTGTACATTACAAAATAAATCCGATAAAATCCGATCTGATCTGAATCCGACGCGTAACAGATATGTATTGATAGGTGCAATCTGATAGTCCGAATACAATCCGAATCCGATAATCCAATTATAAATGAATTCATATTTGGATTGAGATATATTCGGTCCAAATCAGAACTCGTTTACGAGCCATTGTAGTGTAGACTATCACTTACATTTTTTTATTTTGTTTTCAAAAAGCAAGATCATCTAAAAAATCTATGTTCCACCTTCAAGGCTGAAGAAGAGTGATATTGATTCCAGCCGAAAGTAGTTTAAGCAAATGGAAGGAAGGAATACTTCGGATTCAGTTTTGTGACATTGATTCCAGCCAAAAGTAGTTTAAGCAAATGGTTGTAAGCATACCCTATAACAATTTGGCCTTACATTGACTAATGTTAAATGTAAATCATTATTGTCTTAATACTTTTGAGTGTGTTCTTCTAATCATCTAAGGAAATCTAGAAATTTTAAATTGTTTTAATTATTAATTTGAGAATCAATAGTGTTGAACCATGTGAAAGAATGTATTGATGGAAATTAATATTAGAATGGTCACACTTACACACACACATATTGTTGTGATGGTTGTGTTGATGGATAGAGTTAACATTATCCCTTAAATAATATTTAATGTGAAAATGACATTTCATTGTTTTGGGATGGAATGATTTGTGTTGATGGATAGAGGTAAGAATATCTTTAATCCTCATGAGAGTGTCAAGAGGGGTAAAAGACACAAATTCAGTTAGAGCTCTAGTACGTTGTCCACTGGATCTTGTGTGACTGATCATGAACGTGTACTATACTCAATTCATGTGTTGGTGTACTACGTACTCAGTTTATGTGTTGGTAATTATTAGGTAGTGTGATTATAGTGCAACACTGTGTACTTGTGTGGTTAATTAAGGGGTAGGCATTTGAACAGGTGAACCGGACAAACAAAGTCAGCTTAGGCTCAAAATCGAACTAGACTGCTTTGGATCGGTTTTCGTCCGGGTTCTTATCTTGAAAAACCTAGTATAAACTGAACCAGAACGATCAAAGTAGAAATTATTAAAGCTTTTAAATATCAACTATCAACTTTTATGCAATCTGCAGCATACAAAATCTAGCCTTACCAAACTCGCAATTGAATTGTTGCAAATATTAAGATTTAACAAGAAAAAGAAAAGGCAAACACCAACCAAAGATGTTAAATCATAATTGAAGTGGGAGGAAAGTCGGTTATTCCTATTTTTGATCCGTTAATTCTGTTAACCACCCTTGCCTTTTAAGGGGGGTACTGAGTTAATCAACTGTTAGTACTGCACAGAATGCAATGGTGCCAAAGTAATTTATAGTTAGCTGTCAGTCCCAACTACAAATCAACTCTTGGCGAAGCTAGCTACGTACTAGATATACTAGCCTCTCATCCACTTGCATGCAGTCATTTACTCAAAGCATCCCTTTGGGCCGATTAACACATAGTTGACTAAAGGACCAAAGCATCCCTTTTGGCAGATTAACACATAATTGACTAAAGGACCAAAGCATCTCAACAATCATATGCTTTGGCTAATCACTACAGCATTTCTTTCACTTCCATAACTACGGCTTACATTTTTATCTTGAAGGGCTTGCCAGATTATTCATCTCATATAACACAGATGAACTCACGGGAGACCAAAATTCGTTTACATGCAGATTCTTAAAGGGTAAAAGACAAATTTTCTATATAGCTATGTGAACAGGAACGCAATTGGTAAGTATCTGATTAAGCACAAATCCCTTTGATGTAGTGCCTCATCGCAATTGAATCATCACATTACCAAACTCAATAATTTTCCAAGCCTATATACACTAACCTTTGATGTAGGCTCAAAGTGAATTAACGATATTAAATCATAGCACTTTGGATAGGGCTCAAGAGTTAAGTCAGCAAAATCAGAATTGAAATTTTATAAATATAGATGAAGAATAAAGGAAGAAACAAAGAAGAAATTGACGAAGAACCAAGGAAGCAAAACCATAATTGAAATTTTATAAATATAGATGAAGAATAAACGAAGAAACGAAGAACCAAGGAAGAATTGCATTCACCGTTTGACTATTGTGGCAATACGTCTGCGAACAAACTCTACGTACAAAGATTCCCAATCTAATAGGGTTTTCTTTTTTAGGTTTTATGTGGGTTTTAAATTTGAGGGTATTTGTGTCTATTTATTTTCTGCTATATTTGAAAGTTTTTACAAAAACTGACATTTTTGAAATTAGGGGTCAAGTTTTGGCTATTTTTGATAAATTCTGGAGAGAGGGGAGAGAGAGAGAGAGAGAGAGAGAGAGAGAGAGAGAATCTGGTTTTTTTTTTAAAAAAACTGACTTCGCAAAAATTACGATTGTGCCACTGAACTTCTTTTGATCGTAACTTCTTCGTTATAACTCCGATTTGAGCGCACTACGTGTCTACGGACTCATCTCGACGTGCTCTACACAATGGTGTAACCGAAATCCCTAGATTCCTTCCCGAACAAAGCTCAAAATACTACCTATTTTATAATTTTTTGTGAAAATACCACCCCTCCCTTAAAATTTTAAAACTACCACCTATAAATACATGTTTATTGTCAACTGATTGTACCCATATCACTTTTTCAAAAATTGGGTTCTCTCTTAACTCTCTTAGCTCTGTCTCTCTCTTCGGCCCGTCTCTCTCTGTCACTCAGCTCTCTTGTGCAGCTCTCTCCCTCGTGTAACTCTCTCTCTTTCCGACGTAGTCGTCTTCTTCCCTCAGCAGTGTTTGTTCATCCAAGCTTAACTCCGTGGTTCACATCCACTAGGTACTGTTCATCTTCCTTTTCTTAGAAATTTGGGGTTTTTGTGAATTTGGTTTATGGTGTATGGATTTGTATGAAATTGGTTTAGGGGTTTCTTCGAATTTGGTTTAGGGTTTTAGGGATTAGGGGTTGCTCTGAAATTGGTTTAGGGTTGATGGGTTTCTATGAAATTGGTTTAGGTTCTCTAGGGTTTAGAGTTTATGTGTTTCTATGAAATTGGGGTTGATGGGTTTCTATGAAATCGGTTTAGGGGTTTCTCTAGGGTTTAGGGTTTATGTGTTTCTATGAAATTGGTTTAGGGGTTTCTTCAAAATTGGTTTAGGGTTTAGGGGTTCCTTGGTACACCACTTCTTTCTTACTCTTTAATTCTGCTGAGCAGTGGTTTTTAGATGCTTGTATTAAGCGTTCTCTTTCGTTAAGTGGAATGAATTTGAGACGTGTGCTATATTTTAACCCAAGCAATGACATTCTCAGCCTGTATAACTATGTAATAATATCTATTATATTATCGCATGGGTTCGTCCGAGTGCTTAACGATGTTTATCATGTTTACAGTCAGCTGGGTAATAACGGACACCCACTCTCACTCACTCACAGCCACTCTTCACAAAAATCAAACTCTTCATTTTGTCACAGAACGTTTGGGCTTCGTTCACCTCTATCTGGGTAAGTCCCAACTATCTTTATTTTTTTATGAGATTTTAAGCTCCGGGCTCTGTGATTTCTACAAGAATTAATTCCACAATATTCTGATTTTACTTGTTCAAATCAAAGCAAAGGAAGGGATGTTGTTTTTGGATGGGTAATTGTCAAAAACGACTTGTGGAATCTGCGTGCTTATAATCAAATTTTGAAGATTGTCAATGGTCCACAGTCCACATTTGACACCGAGAATGCCTCAGTCACTACTGCCATCACTCTCCATCTCTCAATAGCTTGTTTCTTCATAAGACAAATCATTATCTCAAGCTCCTTTCAAAATTCTATCATTTGGTCAGTTGATTCAGTTCTCTTTTAAAAATTTATTTGAAGTCTTAGACATAGTTTTTGATCTAATTTTTCCTTTTGAATTATTGGTTAAACTTTATTTATTTATAATTTTGGAATTGATGAGATATCTGATCTGGGCTTCAAATTACCCTAATTTGTTTTTCTTTATTGTGATTGTGATTTTAGCTAAGGATTGGGTGATGGGTTTTTGTTTTGGGTCATCTGATATGGTTTTGAGATTGGTTTCATATATATGATTTTGGTTAGTGTTAAAGTAAATAAATCGGTATTTCATTCCTGCGGTTTTTGTGGAGGTACATCATTGTATCATGCTTATTTTCTCTTTTGATTATATGGTTCTATAATCTATTTGTTTGGTCAGTGCTGGTTTGATGAGTGCATGACCTGTGCTGAAAAGTGGCATAAAAAACTTCAAATGCAGAGCAATAGGCTCCTTAAATACACAACTTTGCAGAGCAAAATGTTCTTTTAGATATAAAAAAAAATGCTCGTTTGAATACAATAGTGGGTAGTAGGATGTTTGAATACAATCATATAATAATAGCCTCTTGATAAGTGCTAACTTTGTTTTGTTTTTTTTTTGTTTTTAATATGTGAGCTTAATTATGAATTTCAATGCAATATTTTTGAACAATTGATTTATAATAGAAAAACAACATGCATACATTCTCAATAGCTACTCTTTGATCATAGGATATTGGTATTGCTAGCAGCTAGTTATTAGTCTTTGTGTCCAAGAAGACCCCATTCTGAGCACAAATTTGACAGAGTGGTTATAGAGATAAAAGGTGCTAAGAAATTAGATATTCTGATTTGTTCAATTACATTGCACCTATCCTATTATAGTTACAGCTAACCTCAACTAGCTTACTGAACAGTTCTAACTGATATGAGAGTTATAACCAGTACTATTTCTTTGCATACTACCATTGAATTAGTAGGTGAGTTGTAAATAGTTGTGTTTTTGTTTATGCTCAGTATTGTTTGTTTATTTTTCGCTTAATAGTCTATAATACTGATTTCTTCATTTAAAATGTTGTACATTGTGTGACATAGGAGATGAGTTACTTGTAAATGAGGGAACATTGACATTTTCCTTCCTATTTCTACTTTGTTTAGCTAAACAACATAACCGAGGAGAGTTTGCTTGCTTATAAAATACCGACTTCTGTCTTTATTCTTTGTCTTTCGCCCTTTGTACGTTTCTTCTTATTTTTCCTGATCTTGTTTGGTTTCATGATCATATGTTCCTTTGGGATTTGGCAATATGTATCTGTGATATGGTTCTCTCTTTTGTTAATATTTGTGATATGGTTCCATCTTTTGTCTATATTGTACGTGTGTGACTGATATATCTTCTGCCTATTAATCAACTATGCCTGTGTATTGTTTCTTTATTGCTTGTTATTGTCTAGATTTCAACGGCTTGAAATTATTTGTATAATATTGGCCTGCAGGGAAATATGGTTTCTCCAATTAAGTTGATGATTGCTGAGGAAGAAAAGTTCCAGGGAAAGGCGTTGTCCCTTTCCTATACAAAGATCGCAATTAGTACCATAAAGGACAAATTCAGTTCGCAACAGCTACGAGGGTTTGAAGAGAGTTGTTTTGGTCATCTCTTACTCATTGAGGACCTTAAGTGGACTTCGCCAATTGTCCACGGCTTGTTGCTGAGGAAGGCTGATCCGAAGACAGTTTCCCAAGTGAACGGGATAAAATTCAACGTTGGCAATAAGGTGACCCAATTCACGGCTCAACAATTTTGCGTCATCACAGGGCTAAGGTTTGGAAACCTTCCTTTCATTCCGATTGCCACTAATGAGAACTGCTCATTGAAAAGGAAGTACTTTTGCAACGATAAAACTGTCAACCTTTTGGAATTAGAAAAAGCCTTCCTCGACTGCGCTAATGAGGATGATGTATTCAAGCTTGGATTTGTATACTTTGTTGTTTTTGTGCTGTTGGGCAGTAAAAAAACATGTCCACATTGACATGCAGTATTTGAAGTTGGCGGAAGACCTTGAAGAGTTTGTGAAGTATCCATGAGGTGCTATGTCTTATGCGAAGACAAATGCGTCACATTTGAGGGCACTTTGTGCAAATTACCAGCGAGTACAAGTGCCCAAAAAAGCTGTGAAAACAAAAAACTCTGAAAAGAAAGCAAAGACAACGACAACTAGTAGAACAAGAGAGTACCACATCAAAGGTTTTGCCTTTGTATTTCCGGTGAGCAAATTTCCATTCATGTTTAAGTTAAATTTCATTTGTTTACAGTGAGTGATGTTTTCTTCTTCAAACCAGATTTGGGCTTATGAGGTCTTCCAGCGTTGGATGCACTGTATTTGGTCGTGCACGAAGAGAATGCCTACATCCCTCGTATACTACATTGGAGGAGCAATACTTCGGATCGTTTTCATGAGCTAATGAGCCAAGTATTCGAGAACCATGAGGTTAGTTATGTTTTTTTATGATAATGTTAGGCATATGAAAATATAATAAGTTTACTGATATGTATATTGTATGTGTAAATTGCAGGTTGATGTGCAACTTCTCCGGCCAACTGTAATTGACAAGCAGTAGCCCTATTGGCCTTGGGGTGACAGTGTTAATGACACTGAAGAAATTGTTGAGTTGTTTGGCAATGACGTCGAAGAAAAAACCAGCACATCTGCCTCTGTAGAAGAAAAAGATGATGACATTGACGAAATTGCTACCCTTTCGTCGTCGTCTAAGGTAAGCATTACCTTTTTCCAATACATATGTCATACTACAATAGGAAAACAGTAGCTGTATTTGGGTTATATTTTGGAAATATTGTAACTGTTGCATTATAATTGAATGGAGGGTAAAGCCCCGTCCACTGAGTTACGCACTTTGAAGCGTGACTTTCAAAGGACAAAGGATGAATTAGCCAATGTAGTCAGTTCAAATCGAGCGCTTCGAAACAGAGTGCATGCCTTGGAAGAAATTGTATGGAAGGAGCCGTTGAAACTTGAAAAAGAGTCTGCAAAAAATAGAAAGTGTGTGGAGGATTTCGGCAAGACCCTCTTTTCAATCGAACACTATTTTAAGCTGGAGATAGAGGAGTTGAAAAAACGAAATGGTGGGTTGAATGAAGGTGGGGAAGGACATGAGGAACTCGGTAGTCCTCATATGAATGAAGGAGGCGACAATGACATGCCGCTATTACATGAATATGTTAGTCCGCCTACAGCACCGGCAGCAATGGAAGCACAAGTCCCCGGTGATGGAGCCGAACCCTTCGCAGCCATGGTAGTCGAAGAGGCAGAAATGGCCGCTTCAGTTCTTTACATACAAGTGCATGAAGCAACTAAGCATGCAGAATCCGAGAAGCTGCCTACCCCAGAAGATGTGGCCGGGTGCAACAAAATCTGCAAAAGACTGTTGTTTTTGTTAGAAGATTGGAAAATAACCGACAGTATGCCATCGGGAGGTCCGATGAATCCTCCAAGAATACCCAAAGTTAGTGTGGCTGGTGATGAAGAAGGTAGTGCGAGTGTTGAAAAACAAGACGTGGAAGCTAAAGGGTGCAGAAAGAAGCGCCCAGCGCAGACATTGTTGAGTCCATTTACTGATCCTTTGAGGAAGAAAAGGACGACGACTGTGTCGGATGCGGCTGCAACCCCGCCATGTTTTGATCCAACAAAACCCCTGCCCATTGAAGATGTGAAGGCAGTAATAGAGTTTTGCACTGCCTGGAAAAACGATATCATATTAGGATTCTTTACCTTCGAAATCCAATCTTCATGTTATTGTAGTATGTAGTCATATAGCAATGAGAAAATGTAGAGTTTGCTTTAATATACATGTGTGTATTTGTCATCATTTACCAAGTCAGAATTATGAGATGAGTACAAAATTCACTGTTGCAAGTTTGCCTATTGTAGTGTGGAGGTGCAGCAGGAATCATGTTCAGTGGGCCCTGAGTTTTTCTACAAACTGATCGATGATACGGAATGGATTAGCTCAAGGGTAAGAATACACAAAGCTCTACTTCATTACGATAATGCAATTGTTTTCTCACCTTTGTTAAGTGTACATTTGTATGAAATTGTGCTCATATTATATATGTCAACTTCCAGCACCTTGACATGGTAACCTTTCTTATCCGGAAAAGGTAACTCTCTCATCCGTCGATATTTGGAACTCACCGAACAATGGCAGATTATTGCTTGCAGGTAAACATGTTACCATGTTACATTCACTGCATCATTTGCTTCTGGTTGTCATTCTGTAATATGTCTTCATTTCAATGTCTGCAGCAATTTCTAGAGCCGGTCAAGGGCCTGCCAAGAAACGAGGATCGAATAAGGCAGCTGCTTCAAACACCATTGACCTTCCACCTAGCAACTTGAACAATATACATCACTATGTGCGCAGTACGTGGCAACACGGGTATGGGCAAGCTTGGACAAAAGTCCGGAAGGTCTATTTTCTATATAATCTTCAAGGGTCCTACTGGGTTGCAATCGAAATTGACTTCGTATGACATACTGCAACTGTGTATGACTCCTACATTGCTTTTACCTCCACTTCGAAGCTAGTTAAATATCTGCACCCTATTAGCGATACGCTGGCACGGGTACTGTACGAGATGCACTTTTACAATGCTTCTGAGGTTCAAGAGGTTAAACAAAAGGGGATGAAGATGTCGACGTTTACGCCATTCACAGTTTGCAGCATTGGAGATGTGCCACAACAACGGGATGGGCAAGCTTTGTGAATTTAGTGCAGTTTATCTACATAACTGCAGTTCTAATTTCCGAACTTATTTCTCGACAGTACCTCTTACGGAATCTTGACCGTCAAATTCATCGAGTATCTCAGTGCTGGCATTTCATTGGATAAAGTTGACCCTTTGAAGATCAAATATTACCGACTCAAGCTTGCAATCGAGAGTTTAAAGGGAGAGGCATATATATGAGGTAAATGTCATAATGTCTGTGAATTGAGTTCAGTCTGGACTTATGACTTGGTAATTCACTTTCTTCATGATTTTCTTCGACAGATTGATTTGTGGTCTTGATTTGTGTGTTAATTGGGTATTATAGCTATTGCTAAAAAATTATGGGTGAGGTTTCTTTCTGGGTTCAATTCAAATGAACAAGTGCATATGTGGTGCAACAGGGTCTTTAATTTTTGTAGATGTTTACTAGTCCTCTTATGTGAAAATATAGGTTCTTTACTTTGTAAGATGGTGCAAAGTTTCAAATCTAAATGAAATCAATTCCATTCATAATTAAGGTTGGAATGTATATTTTTTTATTCACTAGGTAGATGTGTTAGATGGACTGGTATTACTGCATGACATGACAAACTAGGCAACCCCTCACTTTGACTGTCATCATATGATGGTTTTCTAGTACAGAGTTCTTCGACAGAGCAGTGACTCTGCTACTCTCACTATGAAGTTATTTTTGCTTGTGATCTAGCCTGGTTACTTCTTCGTCATGTTTTTTGGCTCAGAAGGAATTGTTTTAACATCATTCTGTTTTTGGGTGTCATTCGAGCATGGTTCGAATGGGTAATGAGGAGACTTGTTTTTGTAGCTTGTTGATACTGCTCTATGACTGATCATGTCATGGGTGCATGAATAGGGATAGAATTCAAGGCATGGAAGGAAAGAAATTTGAGGAAGGGGATGGTTAAGTATTAATGTATTTCTTCTTCTTAAGAACTAAGTTGGCTAACGATGAATGAAGAAATTCTACCTCAGCCTATTAACCTATATGTTGTTTATTCAATTTACCCATTAAATGCTTCTGTGATTGAAGAAATAGATTTGCCCATCCTGGTTTCATTTAATTTCCAGCTCCTTTGTTTATTGCATATGTATCATGTAAGTAATTATTCCTTTAGCTGCAAAGTTCTATTTGATGAGACATCCACTTGTTATGCATTATTTCTCAGTGAAGTCTGACACAACTGAAGTATTTAAGATAACTAGTGGGGAGATGATATCTGTTCTTTCTGAGTTCATGGATACTAGTGAAAATAAAGATATTAGGGTTGAAGAATATTTAGATTTCATTGTTAAGAAGTGATCAGTTGCAAGCAAGGAATCTAGAAATTTCCACTCTAAAGCAATCAGAGAAAGCATTTCAGCCAAATTCATATAAAAAGGATAGGAAGTTTCCACTTTTATCCGCAGAGAAAAAGGAGCTGGACAAACGTTTCAGCACTATTTCTCAGCGCTATCTTTTTGTTTTGTTTTACATGTAGTATTTTATTTAATTTTTCGCAGATTTTGTTTGTCATTCCATTCTTGAGATGTTATATGCGTACTTGCAGGCTTGAGAAATTTTCCCATGTTTGGAGGTCAAAACAACTTGTGTAGTCAACCATGCATATAATTTCAAAGTTGAAGCTGATGGTGTCTTTTGAGCCAATGGATTTTCCTAGATATCAGAAGTGCAATGGAAAATTAACGAGTTGATCTAGACAAAGAGTCAAACATTTTTTCTGTTGGATGCTGGAAATGCCTCATATAATTATTGGCTATGTTGCAAGATGTGGTGTCATCAAATGCTGAGAAGAGAGACCTCAAGTGATACACATCGACCATTTTCTGTGAGCTAATTCGATAAATAGAAATTGTCTGGTGCTTTTTTGTCTTAAGAAGGGTGGTTTAACTTTGCCTTGTTTGCTTTTGGTCTGTAACATTATTTCTCATTGGTTGTTCTTGGAATTTTTTTTTCTTTCTTTCCTTATGTATCTCTTAGAACTTGCCTTTTGCCTTATGGAATTGTGGATGTTTATTTGTATGTATTAATGGTGGATTTGTGTGCAGTGAGAATTTCTAATTTCGAGTCATGTGGTTGACTTTTGCATATATGAAGAATTATTTGTTATTGATACATTAATCGAATTCTTTGAGTTTGCATACACTCAATTATTATACATAAACTTTGTGGAATTTTTAAAAACCTTTGGTTTGGGGAAAAGAAATGTACATGTCAATTTGATAACTATAAAGTATGTTCATAGTTTTAAGATCTTCAATTACATTTAATTAGCTAAAAATTATTATATTTAAATATTTAAATAAATTTTTTTATAGTCCGACTTAGTACCAAACATAGGTCTTCATTATTTTTACAATCCAGCTTCTTAGTCCGACACAGCACCAAAAGTAGGTCAGTATTTAATCTAGCTTAGGCCAATCTGAACTAATCCAAGACAGTCTCAGGATTTGGTCTAGTCCATAATAGACCGCCGTACCAAACGACCCCTAAGTATAGAGATGGTTAGCAAATATCATGTTGAGCACTGTGACCCGTGCAAAGTTAAACTGCATAAATTAGTTTACTAGTTGTTCTTTATCTTTTTGAAGATTCATTACTTGTTCCAAAAATTAGTTATCTGTATTAGATCGCATAATGTTTGAACTAATGGTCATCAACTCAATCCTGCCTTTGCTTGCTTGGAGAAGCTCTACTATTTACTTTCTTTTTTTTGTGAAAAGGTTTAATGGAAAGCTATCTATCCATTCCAAATTAAGTTCATGTGTTCTTTGTTTTCCTTACAGGAAAATGGAGGTCAAACAATGAACATATGTAAAAAATGAAAAACAGAGGAAGTGCATAATTCGTTTCTGGCTAAAACGCAATAAACTGGTGATAGGTTGGTGATACAGTAGTGATACAGAAGCGATAAAAGGGTGCTAGAAATTGCTGTTTCTGTTTATTTTGGGCTTCTTCTTTTGTTTCATTTCATTTACTTAGCTTTAATAATTGGATGATTACGAGATCAATTTGTGTGAATTATTAATACAACAATTACATATATGAAGATTAAGACGAACAACATATCGTATCACCAAACATAATCAAACACCAAATGTAATCATCCTTTTTTTCAACCAATCACGAAGCATTTGCATATTTATTCATACCTTCCTTTTCGTGTACATTATTTTTTAGTTGTTATTATTTTTAAAAATAATTTCTTACAATGTCTTATGGTGCAATTATAATGCACCTGACTGCCTGTTTTTGAAAGGCACATCTTTCTCGTCGTCGTCTTCTTTTTTAATGAAGTAGGGCCTAAACCATAAACCTATTGATGAGCCGTAGTCAATATACATACAATATAATAGCAATATTAGGCCAATATACAGGCACTAGAGAGTCAATATTAGGGCAATATAACCGCAATGCAATAGCAATAGTATCACAATATACATGCAATAGGGTGGCAATATGCACAACAATATCTATACAATACACGGGCAATATTAGTACAATACACATGCAATAGGAGAGCAATATTAAGTCAATCTACATACAATACACACACATCCATTACAAACTACAATTTACACATGCAAAATAAATTGCCACCGAACCCTAACAATACTATCCCGCGAAGGGAAAAGGAAGGCAACACTTTGACATCGCATCACCCAGCACCACATGAACCGAACCAGCATTGACCCTTACTAGTGGTCCATCAAAAGATCCATGTCTTTGGCCTTCCTCCTCGCTGCATGCACGAGGCTATAATGAGCCATTCCCTATCCACCCATATTCAGCACCTACCAGATACCAACTACATCAATTTCACTCCAATTGTAGTCTGGTGAGATGACCGAAGCATAATCTCGGAACATTTCGAAGCCGTTGTTGAAACATTCAACCATGTCATGGTTATATTCTTCAGATTTTGTGAATTTTTCGACAACATATTTCTTTGTCTCTTCCAATTTTAACTTGAGGGACTCTAACTCTTTGCTCCGACTTATTGCTTTTAGAGTTTGCTTCACTTCTCCAGCATATGCTTTGTTCAACTTGTTGGCCAAGTTTCCCATCACTTGGCCATGAATATCACATTTTCTCTCCCACCAATCTGTTGCCTTAGACAAATATTGGAGGTCATGCATGACGGCGGAGATGTTGTCAAGTGGATAATTGCTCTCAGTCTCACTTCTAGATGAAGTAGAATCGTGATTGGGAGTCAGATGTGGAGATGGGAACGGCACACCCCACAGCTGGTCTCCCGGTTAACTGACATGCTCGTTTGGAGGGCGTACATCCGACATCTTTAAGTATTGGTGGGACAATTCACAGCTGCAGACTGCATAAAAACAAATAAAGGTACATTCAATCTCCAATTTGACGTTATGAACACTTGTACACAAAAATAACAGCAAGAATAATTACCTTAGTTGTTAAGAAGGTGCATATGATGTAGAAATGGTAGGAAGCCTTAGTTATATGTAGGAACTTGTCTGAACTATATTGGGTATTTAGTTGGTGCATTAAATTGATGGGATTGCAAACTACACCATTTACTACTTGGCTGTCATTTACAGCAGTACAACATTACAATAACAACAATAAAAGTGCCTTGGAAACGGAAAAAAACCAAACCTAAATGAGAAAATGGAAATTGTGGATTTCATGCCAAAAAAGGACTATGTAACTAACCAATTATTGGGAAATTGGAAAACGAAAATTGGAACAAAGGAAATTGGGGAAAATACGAAATTTGCCACAAAGGGAATTGGAATATAGGAAAAAGGATATTAGGCAAATACGATTATTACCGTACTAAACAAATTGAATAAGTTGGTACTTTTGCCAAAGTAGGCAATTTCTTTAAATACAAAAATTGGGAAAACTAGGAAATTGGGAATATTGGAAATAAGGAAACTTGGTACATAGAAAAAGTAAATTAGGCAAATATGAAATAGGCAAATTAGAAAATTAGAAAATTGGAAAATTGGAAAATTGGAAATAGGGCAAAAGGAAAATTGGAAAACAAGAAAATTGGAAATAAGGAAACTTGGAAAATAGAAAAATTGGAAAATTGGAAATAGGACAAAAGGAAAATTGGAAAATTGGAAATAAAGAAAGTTGGAAAATAGAAAAATAGAAAAATTGGAAATAGGACAAAAGGAAACTTGGAAAATAGGAAAATGGGAAAATAGGAAATAGGAAAAAAGGAAAATTGGAAAATTGAAAAATTAGAAACTTGAAAATTGGAAAATTGGAAATAGAAAAAAAAAAAAGGAAACTTGGAAATTTGGAAATTTGGAAATAGAAAAAACAAAAGGAAAAATGAAAAATTAGAAACAAGAATAAAGGAAACTTGGAAAATTGGAAATAGGAAAAAAGGAAACTTGGAAAATTGGAAATAGGAAAAAACGAAACTTGGAGAATAGGAAAATAGGAAAATATGAAAATTGGAAAATTGGAAATAGGAAAAAAGGAAACTTGCAAAATAGGAAAATAGGAACATTGGCAAAATGGAAAATTGGAAACTTGGAAAATTGGATAATTGGATAATTGGATAATAGGAAAAATGGAAAATTGGAAACAAATTGAAATTGTGGAAATGGGAAATAAGAAAATTACCATATTGGACAATTTGTATTAGTTGGTCAATTTGGCAAATTAGGCAAATTATTTAAATTACATAATGGGAAATTTACCAAATTCGGAAAATCCAAAATCCCTATGTATTAAAAAAAGGCATACAGCCAACTAGGCAATAACTCCCGCCCAAGACTCCCGCCAATCCCTCCTCCCGCCAATTACTCCCCCCAATCCCTCCCGCCAATGACTCTGATTTACTCCACATCATTAATGCCTGCCTATATGAATCAACCCAGCTGTATGATGGGATTTGGACCACAAAAAAAAAGATGTCTGAAGGGAAAACTTGCATGACATTAACTCCTTGCAACCATTACCTTCCCCACTGATTTCACTCACATTGCATTTAGTCCCATTTTTCTCCAATTAAGTCCTACACCAGCCAACAATAAATATCCAAAATCATGGACAATAATCTCACACCAAACCCAACGCTTTCAATTACTGAAGGAAGGGAGACTGAAACACAAGCCAAGTCGCCCAATTCACTCACTGCAGACTTGGTCCATGACATGCAGCAATGTCGAGACAATACCATGTTTTGGAAAAATCTCCATGCAGACATGTTCACCCGTTTTATATTTGTTACTGTGATGGTAGGGTAAAGTTCTCCATTGTCTCGAAAACCCTTGACTAGTCAACAAGTCAACTTTCTTTTGTGTGCGAAAGTGCCACTACTAGCGATGAAAATCCTAGAAGACTTCTTAAAAATAGATAACCTGAGCCCCAAGTTACTGATTTCTAAACAAGAGATTGTGAATTTGGGTGAGGAATATCCCCCAAGTAAGTTCTTTTCTTGCCTCAGACTGGTGAGGACTTCACAATTTTTCACAGTACAAAACTGGTAGTTCTGGCCATAATAAATGATAAGAAAGTGGACTTTTTAGGCAGAACTGTCTTTTACAAAGTTTAGAAAGGAAAGACCAACTCTTAAAAGTGACAAAAGAGCGTTGGACTTCAATTTTTGCCTGGATAAATGCTTCTGATCCGGGCTGGACTGGGTATGTCTGTGCTGGATTGGACTGTCAACACCTTCAACTGTCAAGTTTCAACTATAAATCGATACCAACGTTCGAGTTTGGCAGAGCATTAATCTATTTCAAGCCTTGGAAGGCTTTTGGCATGGGCAGAATTGGAGCCTCCTCAGTCTGAAAGGGGCAGAAGTGGCTGGATTTGCTTATTACTGAGATGGGGCTGCACTGTAGTACCTGTTCTGCTTTATCAAGGCTCTCCATAAATTTGTTGAGGTTTTCATGTTTGTAAAAACAGAACTCTGCTTGATTTGGCTTATGCTGAACCAAATTTGTAACGAGAGAAATCTCGCTTTGAATGACTATTTCTCTGAAACTGAACTGAAGTTAGAGATTCTGGATTATAGCTGACTTGTTTTTTGTGGCTCAATGAGCTTTTGGTTGCTTCAGTGTTTTGAAGGTTTTTAAGATCAAGTGATCATTTTTGAGTTTTTGTCTTCGATTAATTTTTTGGCTGTCTGTTGATCTATTCACCTCCTCTCATATTTATAGAAAATGCTGGAGTGGGATTTCTAATCTTTTAATAATAGGCGGCAGATTTTCCAAAAGAAAGATCTTTTATTTTAAATGCAAAGAAAAAAGGGAAGTTATCTGTTCTGGCAGAAAAGAACCATCAATAATCAGTTTTCATGGAGATCTTTTCCTTGCTTTTCTGAAAGAAAGACCAACTCTTCTTTGTTCTCTGTTTGTTCTTGGTAAAGAGAAAGAACACAATCTGACGTGATGGTCAGTTTGCTTTTCTAGATGAACAGCTCTCTGCTCCCTACTTATCTCTTTAGAAAATATAGCTTGCTTATCCCTTGGCAATGACACCTGCTTTGGAGCAGAATTTTTCTGAATATAGAAAAGGATTTTGGTCTTCTTTCTTGATTGTAAAGACTGGAGAAATCTTCCTGTAAGGCCTGCCTTCATTAATTCCCCATCAACTCTCTTGTGACTAGTTGAATTTGCTAACTTTTCAAAGTCAAGTAGTCACGTGGGTTTTGCTTCAATTTTAGGCTCTTCTCTTATTTTCATTTGATCACGCCAAGCCCAGGTTGAGTTTTGGGATTTGTGGGCTGATTCCTTTTCTCTGTTTTCCAAAGCCCAAGTCTATTCTTGTGGGCTGACAGGTCTTGAGCTAGGCTTTCTCGATTTTGGGCTGCTCTCTCAGTTTCTTTAAATCAAGCCCAAGTTGTGCTTATGTTTTGTGCATTTCAAAAATGGGCTAGGCTTCGCACAATTTTTAGGCCCAAACAGGACATAGTTTCAAAAATTGTGGAGGGCCAAGCTAGGTGAGGTGTCATAAAAAAGCGCACAATCCGCACTCGTTATCATGCCCACATGCATCTCCTCCATATAAAGGGTATGAAAGCCAAAATTGAAATTGCCCCTGCCACTGCAATTATGGTATTCAAGGAATCTGATGAAATGCCCCAGTTGAAGCAACAAGAAGTGGAAACCGGATTCGACCTATTTCGTAAGTTTGCAAAAATAGTGGATCCAGAAGGAAACTGGGACAACATCATTGTGGGCGAGGTCATGAATTTCATGGGTCGTAGTCGCCGCAATTGAAGAGTATGCAACTTTGAATGTGTCAACAGCAAGAAATTTGTGACACATTAATATGACTCTGGACTGGGTGTAAAATGTAGTCGAAACAACATGTAAAATGGAATCATGTTCAGGTGGCCTCTTTTTGTATTATGTAACTATGGGGTGGCCTCTTGTTGTATTACGTAAGTTTCGAAATTAGATTTTATGGATTTATGATGCTTCTTTTTGTATTTCTGCATATACAGTTTATCCATGTCCAGTTCAGTGGCGATATAGAGGCAATAACTCCACAATAAGCATGTGTATAATGGCAATATGATGTCAATAAGAGTGCAATAGAGTTATAATACGATCCTATTGCAGTAGGTACTGCATCAACATGGTTTTAAAATATCTTAGATGAAAAAATTACAAAAAATTAAACCAAAATTAAATTAAAAATTGGAAAAGGGATGAAGTATACATCCCTTAAAAGACATATGGCCTACATTACACACCTTCTATATGGACTCTATATATACAAATCATGCCTTGCATCACCATCACATCCCCCCCTAAATTACAGAAACATGACACCACAAAACCTCATGCTCCTTCCTCTTTCAACCCCTAAATTATCCATCGGATGCCCAATACTAGATGGCTGCTTGGGTAGTGGGATACCCTGCAACTCCATAACAGAATTAGTAGGGGAGAGCGGTTCCGGAAAGACGCAACTTTGTCTCCAACTTACGGTTAGAGCTCAGCTCCCACCCTCACATGGCGGACTAGGGGGCTCCTCCCTCTACATATTCACAGAATTCAGCTTCTCATTTCATCGATTGCAACAACTAGGCAACCTTTATCATGCATCATACCCCAACTTAATAGGGATGGAGCCATTGGAAGACATATATGTTCATGGCGTTCATGATGCTCAACAACTCATCCATGTCCTTAGAGACATACAAGCATTCATTGCCATTGATCACACCCGGTTACCTGTGAAACCATTGATTCCATTGCTGCATTGTTCAGATCACAATATCAGACAACACCGGCAGATTTGAAACGGCGGTCTGAAATGTTCTTCAAGATATCTGGGACATTGAAGGCTTTAGCAAATAAGTTTGGGTTGGCCGTGGTTGTGACCAACCAAGTGGTGGATTTTATTGGTCCACATGATGGAGTGAATAGGGTGAGGTTGGGAAACTTAGAGTGCCTGCACACATCAGGTAGACGGGTGAGTTCAGTTTTGGGACTGGCTTGGGCACATTGCATAAATTCAAGGGTGTTCTTAGCAAGACATGAGCAATCTGTTGGGGTTAACAGTCGTAATGCTCATTCACCAACTATATCAAGTCAAACACATAGGACATTTGACATTGTATTTGCCCCCCATTTGCCCTATGCATTGGCTGAATTTGTAATCATAAAAGAAGGTATAGTATGAGTATCACAGTAACTATGTAATAATGGAATTCTAAGAACTTTAATGTTTTGGATCCATTTGGAGTTACATTCCAGGCCCTTTAATTTCGTACTCATAGTTTACATTGCAATAGCAATACCAGTACAATAAATGTACAATATAATGACAATCTGAAGGCAATACAAGTACAATGTGATAGCGATACTGTCGCAATAAATAGGAAACACAACATGCTGTATAACATTGTAACCCAAATGATGCAAATTTAACACAATTCACATTCAACAAACACGAAACCCATGTCAAATAAAATTAAAGTTGATATTACCTAACAAAGCAACAGAAATCATATTGTCTAAGATACATTGCACAATGGAATATTGTTTTTACAGGTGGTTTTATTGTGGCCTGTGGAACCGCACCTTGAGCACTTTCATGTAATGGTGCCCTTTCCTTGCGAGGGAATTCTTAGCTTCTTTTGTCTGCCTGGCATGACCTTTGCCATGGGAGGAAGCACAACTCGACTTCGAACATGTTCAGGAATAACTCACATTGCGTGAGGCTGTACCGGGTAGATGCTATCCAAATAAGCATCCAACCAGGTATTCCGAGTGTAATACCGAGAAGCCTTCGAGTATACATTTAGTTTCAAGAAGCGGCAAACTGCAACTACATGCTTGCAATTTAGCTGCTCAAGCTAAAAATTTCTACAACTACAACTGTTGTTCGTCAAATCCACGAGGCCGTCCATATCACCGTCCAAAACATTAAACTGTACATTATTTAGTTTAACGAGATTCATCCTTGCAACATCCTCCAACCTATTCCTCAACTTTTTCTCACCAAAATTGGGGCACAATGTTGTTGTGCAATTCATAGCCAACTCACGACGTTCGGTGAACCATTTCAAAGGGAGATTAATAATTTCCCCTATCAAATGAACCACTGGCAACATTCTTGCATACGTAAGGACTGAGTTTATTGACTCCACAATATTTGTTGTCATTACATTGTAGCGGCATCCATCCATGTGAGCTCTAGACCACTTATGTAACCCTGCATGTTCAAGATATTGAGCAACATGTTCCTTTCTCTTGATCTTCCGAAAATGACAATCAAACTCAGCAATGGAATAAGATTTCGCAGCCTGCTCAAAGTGCATAAGTATTTGATCACGCTTTTTCAACTTGCAAGTGCGTTTCATGTTCCCTTTCATATGATAAAAGCATATGCCATGTTGCACTGTTGGAAAAACTTTGTTCCACACATTCTCCATGAAAAACCAATGCCATGATGCATCCGTCTCCAAATCCCTGATCCCAAAAGCAAGAGGATATGTATTTCAATTGCCATCGAATGCATTTGCTACAAACATAACACCCTTGTACTTGGATTTTAAATTAGTGGCATCCATGGCTATCACTGGACACATGGAAGAACGAAACCCTCTAATACATGGGCCAGCTGCCATAAATAAATACACAAAGTGATTGTTTTCATCAGTTTGGATGTGTGTCTTTGTGCCGGGATTCATATGCTCCAATTCATAGGAATAGGCTAGAAGGATATAATAAGCCTCCTCGGTTGATCCTCTAATGGATAATAGAGCTAACTCCCTTGCTTTCCAAGCTTTCGAATAATGGATGGTGAAACCAAAGTTGTGTTTCACATCTCTCATTATGTCACTTGGTGTGTATATTGTCCGAAAATCCTTCAACTTCCTTTTAAATGAAGTGGCTACAAGTGCTGCGGTTGCTTGACGATGGTCGTCATGTACGAACCTCAAATCACCTTCATGGACAGTTGTACACCTCACAATCATGAAGTTGTATTCTCCAATTCTCGATGCTCGGACCCGCCATGGGCATGGATGGTGACAACAAACCATAAGCAACCTCTTAGTCCAAGCTAATTGCACCTTAAATTTAAAGTGGCCTCTCAATGCCGTCAACCGTAACTCGGTCAACAATGCTCCCTTACTAGAGAAAATTTCCCCAATTGTAATTTTCGGATTCCAATCACTTCGCGAATACACTGTGTCCAAATATGCTTCTCCATCATTTACACCGGCCACATTGTACCGGTTCTATTCACCCATTTGACTCAAATACTGTTCAAGAATGGGTTCAGATTCTCCTCCTAAACGCATTATTGGAAATTGGGCAGATGTGTTCAAGGGGCCCAAAATAGGAGAGGCAGAGTACACTAACACTTCATTTCTTTCAGTACTATTATCTCCACCATGCATCTCCTCCACCTCACCAAAATCAATCATGTCATTAAAATCTTTCCCAACATCACCTCCCACATCAGTGACATTTGTATTATTCCGAGTTACTTCATTGCTTTCAACAATGGCAGCTAAAGAACGACCCATCCGACTACTATCTGTCGTGATATGCATACTAACAACTACATCATTTGTTAGTCCATTATCTTCTATACTCACGAGTAAGTTACGTAACAATTGTACTTCATAAAAAATTTGACATCATCATCATCCTCTATCTTTATATGCTTCTACTCATTCGAGGCCACCAAAACTGAGAACTTTAAGCAAACCTTGTCTTCCCTGCTGTTTGTATTACCAATCTGATGCACACAATCCAATATTTCAGCAAATGTGATGGTCCGTGGAACTATTAAGCCTTTTGAGTCACCCTCTTCGTATTTGCACATCTTCTTTGAGGTTACCCATTTTCCATTGTAACAAACCAGAATAACAATTGTCTCCATTTCTGACCATGAAAAAAATTATTTCATTAACACAATACAACCACAATAACCAAGCAATACAATGGCAACATAACAGCAATATAACATCAATATATTAGCAATATAACGGCAATATAACAGCAATACCACAACAAAATAATAGGAACACAATAGCAATACAACACTAACACAGCAGTGAACAAGGAATCATCACAACTATACAAATCCACTACATCAAATGGAAAATCCAAAGTTTCAAGATTCACATATCCAGAGCAATCTAAATGCAATTAGTAAAAACCCAGATGGATGAGCATGAAGATTCAAAAAAACCTAACCCAAAGCAATTACAGCCATAACCAATTTAACAGAAGCCCAAGCGAAGAAAATAAAACCAATTTCAAAGAATCCAACAGATATTAAGAAAATAACCATCAACACTACCTATTTGAGGTCGACGATCCAGTAGAGCTTCAAGGTTGTAAGCAGTTATTCAGAAGACATACCTAAAATATGGGGTCGAGGGTGGGGTTCATGATTCAGAAGAGAGAGTGAGACAGAGCTACGTGAGAGAGAGAGAGAGAGAGAGAGAGAGAGAGAGCAAAGAGAGACAAAGATCTGCGCTAGAGCAAAGAGAGAGATAGAAAGCTGCGCTAGAGAGAGAGCAAAGAGAGACACAGAGAGATAGACAAAGAGAGAAAAGGGGGCTGAGCGAGCTGAGAGAGAACCAAATTTCTGAAAATGTAATATGGGTGCAATCAGTCGACAATGAAGGTGTATTTATAGGTGGTAGTTTAAAAATTTTAGGGGAGAGGTGGTATTTTCAGAAAAAATTATAAAATGGGTGGCATTTTGAGCTATTTCCCTTTTTTCTCAGAGTAAAATTGTCTTTTACTTAATTAAATTAATAATTAAATATTAATTTAAGTTCGGGTTATTACAGCATACATATGAATCGAAGTTCCTTTTCTAACTTTCCAAGCTAAAGGCATTCTCTTGGTTACCCCATCCTCATCAGTCACGGGTTGAACAATGCAAATAATTGTCATATAGGTTTGCTTTAAGGGACCATCAGTGAACTAAAAAAAGTATTGTGCCAAAAGTTGGAGTCGTATCTCTTTAAGTCCCAAGGGCTCCAAGAAATAAACGACATCTTAGATGACATTTGGTATGTTTTGACGACCCACCTTTTCTTCATGGGCACATATCTATGTGCTTGAATAGATGTAGACGATCATTCCTCCCCACCATTTTTTTTTAATAGGTTTGCATGTGAATTATATTTATACAAATTTAGTTATATATCCAATCTTAGACATATTCTTATAAAGAAACCTTATATCATTTAAAAACTATAAACACACCCGTCAATTTTTTCAATTTAATAGCCATTTTTAAGTTTATTTGTGTGTGTAAAATACTTATATTGCCCTTATACTATGGATTTGAGAGAGAAAAATCATATCTACCCAGATCTGCCAAAAAAACCAAATCAGCCAAAGAACCAAATCAGATTTATTTTCTCCTTTCTCGCTGGTGCTTTCTCGGTATTGGCGCAAGAAGAGCTTCCGTTGAAGCTCAGTCTCAAGTCCAACTATATTCTTTATCTCTGATCTACAATTTACAATATTTCACCTTTGATTTCTTGTTCTAAAATCGTGCTTCTATTGATATTTTTTATTGGATTGTTCGGAACCTCGATTAGATGCTCTTAGCTATACTCCTCATCTTTAAGCTATACCCGTCTTTCAACACGTCATCGTCGTTGTTGTCATCATCATCATCATCGTTGTTGTCGTCGTCATTGTCGTTTGGTTTGGACTTGAGATTTTTGATCTTTTGCTTCAATTATGTGTTTCTCTTCGAATTTTAGTTGATTTTCGAAACGTATTTTAAGCTTTGATGATCGATTTATCTTTTGTTACTATTTCAGTTATGGATCTCATTTTTGTTTAACAATGTACTTCTATAACAGAATAGTAACAATGTACTTCTATGACATAGTAGTATTAACAATCTGAGCTCGGCTTGTTTTGAGTTGGTCTGGTTTGTTCTTTCTTCATCTTTTCTTTGGTGGACATGTATTAGAAATAGCAACATAACAAGCATTAATTAACATGACAGTAAACTAGCAGTGTTATTACCCTAGACTGGAACATTACAGGGGTATACATGCATTAGAAATAGGATGTCATAGGAAACTAGTAGCGTCATTATCCTAGACTGGAACATTACAGCCATTAATCAACATGACAATAAAAGTGTGGAACATTACAGTCATTAATCAACATGACACGTAATGAAGCTACGGTTTTCAAGACATTTTGTTTGTAATGAATTGTTTGCGTTTTTTTATAAAATTGGGCTGGGCTTGTTTTGGGTGCTATTTAAGTTTTTTGTGTTGGGCTTCTTTTAAGTTGATCAATGGTAGTCAATAATTTAGAGGAACTTCAACACCAATTTCTTATGTAGTAAATGAGTTTTGAGTGTGTTTCTAAAGTGCATTCCATGTGGGGCTTTTTATAATTTCAGCCCCTATTTTAGGTATATTAGTGAAGCTCCCTTATATTTATAATGCATGTGATTACTTTCAATGATTCTGAAATTGAAGTTGACATATGTACATATGTGTACAAAGAGACACATATCATGAACAGTCTAAATGATAATATGTGATTGGTGGCCGATTTATACTTTCATGTATAGTATTACTATTAATAAATAACATGTTCTTTATTTTCAGTTTTTTTGTTTTAGTACAAGCGATATTCTAAACATAAACCCTAAACAGTTGTGCCTCTTCATTTGATCGCGTTGATCTTACATCCCGCTATTCTCTACTACTTTTTTCTCATAATAGACCATAGAAGAAAGTAATTCATCAGTCTCGTTCTCCTGGACTCTTGCAGTTCAAGGAAACCCTTGAATTTAATCTAAGGGTTTAAAAAAGACCTAATTTAAAATAATAATTTATCTTTTTACAGCAGGAAAATTGATTATTAAAAGTAAATTTAAAAAAATTGATTTAAGATAAAGACACCAAACCACCACCACCACCTCTGCTCTTTTATATCGTTCCCACAAAACTTCATATTTTATTTATAATTTATTTCAAGCATTTCATTTACTGCCATAATTGTAATTAATACTCCGTCTTAATAGCATATCAATCAACCCATTTCTTTTGGTTGTCATTCCCTTTCACATATCACCCCTAAAGTTGCAAACCCAAAAAAACAAAACAAAAACAAAACAAAAAAACCAAAAAAAAATCTGTAAATTATATATCCAATAATGTACCTATGAAAAATATAAATATAAATATATGCGTATAAAAATAAAATATAGGTATATTATTTACCAAGAAAATTTTAAAAACACCTAAGTCAGTTACTTTGTAACTGAAATTTCCACACATTTTTCATAAGTTAAAAATAGGTGCACAATAATTTATAAAAAAATATAGGTATATTATTTACTCATAGTAAATTATTTTATAATATACCTATAAATGTGGATTATTTGGAGAGGAAAAATAGGTTCATTTCACCAAAAAAAAAAAAAAAAGTTAAGTACACTGTTTTACTAGGTACATTATTAGAGGAAAAAAATAGGTACATTATTTGGAGAGAGAAAATAAGGTCATTTAAAAAAATGATTTTCATAAAACAAATAATAGGAACGTTATTCAGAGAAAAAAAGGCATATTATTTATATAAAAAAAAAAATAGGTACATTATTTAGAGAAAAATAAGTTCATTTTAAAAAAAAAGTTTTTCACAAAACAAACAATAAATAGATTATCAAAATATTTTTCAACATAATTAGTATTTACACTATTATTCATAAAACTATAATAAAACAGATTACTAGTGACAGGACTCGGCCCAAATTCCTTGGAAGCCGGGACGACTTCTGTGGTTATTCCGACGTCATACTGATGCCGGGCTCACTTGCTAAGAAACGAGACTTTCTACTGAAATTTCAACAGGGTCTCTACTGAAAAATGGACATTTTCCAAATTTCTCAACATGTTAAAGCCACATTTAATATCACCAACCGGTAGCAAACACAAGATAAATTCATGCAGTTTACATAAATGATCTCCAACCTCACAATCAAACCCTAACGGGGCGACATCAGAGCATAACTACTAGAATTCAGTTTACAAACAGTGGTAAAGTTTAATGGGAGAGAAACGAATAAAAGAGTCCTACGAAAGCTCGAGGTTCGGAAGTTCGGGGGCTTGGTTCTGCTACTCAGCTTGGTCAAATACTGTATGGGGGGCGCAAAACAGAATAGTGTGAGTGGACAAAAACAAAGTTGCCATTAGTTGAAAACAACGTATAATAACCCCACCGTTTAGAAGTATACATATATGCATTCAAACCATCATAAATATATACATATATATAGTCACATCAAGACCATGGTGAAATCCAATCCTCATAAAGATATCCAAATACCCATCTCATACAAAACCATTTTCCCAAACCACTCTCTCAAAATGAGTATCCGTTGGCACGGCGAACGAGGAAGTATCCCCACCGATAAACAAGAAGGAATGTATAGGTATATATATATAACATAATATATCTATATATATAAGTATGACCACTACGAAGTTTGCATCGGGGAAGCAATCCAGCTGGGGGATTGTTTGACTAGTCCACATGGAAGAATCATCAATTGACTATGTGTGGCTAGGGAACGAACCGTCCAACTGGGACTAAGCTCACCAGCACGTATAGAAGAATCCTCAATACTCGTACGCCTGTGAAAAAGTCCTACGTGCGCAGACTACCCCGCTAAAGGTCAATGAAACACCCCGCTAAGGGTGTCTGGGTTCCATCATATCCAAGTATCACCAATCATTCCAATCATCCAATCCATAGTTTCCATATCCGAAGAGGTACATAAGGTAGTGCTTATAGCACTTCAAACTGATATAACTATAATCCACTCTCTTTCCATAATTCTCATTACCGACACCCAGGTGCCCCACACATGACCAAGCATAGATAGAAATTCTCGAACTCAATATATATAAACTCAAGACACTCGAATATGCCAAAACCCGAACATATTGCAAATACTTTACAAAAAATATCAAGTTCAACAATTGATTATATAATAAATTCAATAAACCATTAAATCAATATCCATAGATTTTCCGTCATAAAATAATACTTATTATTTGAAAACAAAGTTCACTCAGAGGTAGTCCCACGCTGCTTGACCCTGAGAGGGTCTCGCCTGCTGAGTACCAGTAGATGGAGCACCTATTTAGAAATACGAGGGCGAGATTAATATGAAGTGCTTCAAATGAGAACTTTAAAATAAATTCCTAATTTCCAGGGACTAAAGTGTGTATACGACGAACAAGGCATCCTAAGGTCCAATTACGTGTTTCGAATGGTGGAATAGCCTTAGAAGACGCTCGGTCGACCGAGTGGTTAAACTTTCCAAAGTTGGTCAACCGGGCCCACAGGGCCCACGACCTCCGATTTCCGATCCGAAAGTTCTTGTGGGTTCAACAAGGTATAATATGCATGTCCCGCAAGTTTGGTCCAAAATCAAAAAGTCGAATCACTCGCGATCACACGATCGGACAGTTACCGTTAATCCTAATTTTTGAATCATTGAATTGGAGCATTCGGAATTCTGATTCATGATCTGCAATATCCTACACGATCCTAAAGATGCCTAAATCAACATATATGAAAATGGAGTCGATTCAACGGTCCAAACATATCGAACCCAGATAACGCCCAATATGCGATATCCAATTGATAGTCAAACGATAATCAAATTCATATCCGAGCTTACCGTTATGCTCAGGACAACATAGGGATCATTTTAGGACCAAGAGGGACACCCAAACAGTGCCCATGCGCCGCCACATGTGCCAACAGAGCATAGGTGCCCAAAGTAATTCCGGAGATCGTAATATCTCCAAAGCGCCATCAAGACCTATACTCACATGATCAGAATAATGAATAGAGCAACTTTTGTTCTTGGACTATGGCCAAAAAGTGGCTGGAGATGGCCGAAATTGCTAGCGGAAAAACAGCCAAAAGGGTTTAGGTCAAAATTGCAGAAATCGTCTATCCAACCATCAGCTTGAACACATTCAGAGGATGAAAAAGTATACCAAGATTGAAGAAATTGGTGGCCGGAATAGCCAGAACGAGCTCCAGAAGTTTCAATCAATATAATTATTTAACCATTTATTTAATCTATGTAATTATTTAATTTATTTAATTATGAAATTACAACTTTGCCCAAGGAATAGGGTCATTTTTGTCCCTTTTTAATTTGGTAGGATTTGGGGAAAATGAATGGCACCGTTGCGTAGAGCGCATTGATACGAGTTCATAGAGACGTAGTGGGCTCAAATCGGAGTTTTAACGAAGTTAGATTTTAAAAACTCAATCAGATTCTTCTCTCTCTCTCTCTCTCTCTCTCTCTCTCTCTCTCACGAAACCCCCCAACCATCCACTGTTTTGGCATACAGTTTTTTCCTCCAACCCCCTCCGGAGACGAGACCAGTCCCAAATGAACTAGCCCACCTTCCTCTCTCTGTCCCACCCCACCTCTGGCAAAACCAGTTGTTATCGACGATTCTGGCCACCAAATTTATCGATCTAGGTATGCTTTCTCATTCTTTCAACTTGATCTAGCTGATGGTCGGGTTGGTTAGGATCGATTTTAAAGTTTTTCAACTCGTTTCACGATCTTTGTTTTCACTGGTTTTTGGCTCGAATTTCCGGCAAGCTCCGGCCACTTTTTCAAAGTGGCCCAAGAACAAAAGTTGCTCCACTAGTTGTCATGATCACATAGGTATGGATATTGAAGGGTGTTTTGAGAATTTTTCGGCCGCCAGAATTTTCTCAAGTCACCCAAGTGATGGCGATGCTTGTAGCGGCGCGGGGGCCATGGTTGGGTGGCCCATTTGGTTCTAAAATGTTCCTCATGTTGTCCCGAGTACAACGGTATGCTCGAATTGAAATTGGTTATCATTTGACGATCGAACAGATTTACGCATATTAGGCGATATTCGGGTTCAATATGTTCAAACGGTTGGATCGACTCCATTTCCAAATATGTTCATCTAGGTATCTCTAGGATCGTGTAGGAACTCAAGGATCGAGAATCGACTCCATTTCCAAAAATTATGTAAAACGGTGATCGTCTGATCTTTCGATCACGAGCTATCCGACTGCTCAATCTGGACCAAATTTGCAGGATGTGTTTAGTAAACTTTGTTAAACCCGTAGGATTCGGATCGGAAATCGGAGATCTTGGGCCCCACGGTCCCAGTTAACCAAATTTGGGAACACGTAGTTGGATTATTTTGAGGTTATTTCACCTTTCGATTGAGGATTCTTCCATGTGGTCTAGTTAAACAATCCCCTGGTTGGATTGTTTCCTCGATACAACTTTAGTATATATATATATATATACATATACCTTCATTCTTATTTATTGGTGAGGATCCTTCCTCTCTTGTTGTGTCAACAGGCACGCGTTTTGGGTGAGAGTGGTTTGGGCAAAGTTTTCAGTGAGTTTGAGCATTAGTAAATAAGGTACGGGATATAAGTTCTACCTTGGTTCTAGCTTAATTATAAATTTAGTATCGGCTTTGAATGCTTGTTTTTTAGAATTGTTTTTCCAAACGATGGGGTCAATATGTTGTTTTTAATTATAACAAAACTTCATTTTTGTCCACTCACAATTTTCTGTTTTGCGCCCCCAGGCAGTAGTTGACCTGAGCTGAGCGGCCGAGCTGAGCCCTGAACTTCCTAGCCTTGAAACTTCAGTAGGGCAACCTTTGTTCGTTTCTTTTGCATTAAACTTGTTTTCGTTTGTAAACTGAATCCCTTTAGAATTTCTCGGTTATTGCCCATGTTAGGGTTGATGTAAAGCCGGAGGCCTATTATGTAAATTGTGTGTTTATACATTGTGCATGCTGCTGGATGGGATTTATTAATGTGCTTGCCATGTTAATTTTTTTTTGGGAAAGTCCGTTTTTCAGGGGAGATTTTGCCGAAATTTCAGTAGAAAATCTCGTCCCTCTTTTCCTTAATTTGGAAAAGAGGCTTTGATGTTAGTAAGCGGGCCCGACATCTGTTTGATGTCAGAAATATCACAGAGTCTGTCATGGATTTCAAGGAATATCACAGGATTCATCTAGAAGCATCTCACTGCCCAACTCGACTGAGAATTGGTCATCATCTTAGGAAACTCGCCCCTATTCCGACTAAGAATTGCTCGTCAACCAATCCATATGCATCTCACCACCCAAGCTCTCTTGTTGCACTAGGAGCGTGTTTTGCTCTCTAATTTTAGTTTTTTAGTTTTTTAGTTTTTTTTCATTTTAGTTGTTGTTTAATTTTTAAACATGTTTTTTAAATAACCCTTATATTATAATTTATATCCAAGGGTGGGTGACCACAATTTCCTTGGACCACAGGAATTCAGAAGAACGAGACTGAGTAATTCATATACTAATCCTTTAACGAGCAACAAAACAAATCAAATCAAACAATCCGAATGCAAAGTGAAAGAAGCTGCTCAGAAACTCTATGATCAAATATCCAACACTAAATATACTTAAGTGTTTCGTGTTCATCACTATAATACGAGAAACTTTCGTGTGTATTTGTAAGACACTACTACAAAAAGTGAAAAAGACGACAAGAAAAAAAACGACGGTTCAACAAAAAACCGTCGTTGTGTTTGAAAAGACAATGGTTTCATAAAACCACCGTGTATGATTAACTTAAACACCTAAAAATGGAGATTCCAATGGGTTTTTAAAAAAAAATGACACACCTAATTAAAAAAGCGTCGTCATATTGAAAAGGCATTCCTCAGAATAAACTCTGAGCCCACAAACAACTGCAGAAGGTATGAATCCACCGACGTAGAAAGTAAAGACGATGGTTTACAGCAACAGCCGCCGTTTTTACTCCATAATAAACACGACCAAGTTTTCGTATCATGCACCATATAAATTCAAAACAATCCACGGCGGTATATTATAAATACCACCGTATTAAATAAATATACAACGACGGTAAAGATAAATTTATCGATTTATTTTTGTTAGTGTACTACGACGGTATCTATAACTCTAACCACATTGGTTTGTTCAATTAACGCTGTATAATAAAATTTACCACGTCGTGAAGGTAAAATTACCATCGTATTTATTCAATTTATATGTCTACCCTTATATCTAAACCGTCGTCTTAATATTATTATTGTTTTACAATTTATTTCTTGAATTTTGGTATCCTACGACGGTAGATCAACTTAATGACAAGAATTTAGAATAACCACGATGGTTTATATAGAAAACCGCCGACAGAATCATATTTTTCTGAGATCCCAAGAGATATGAAATCTTACCAGATGGAACTCTATTCCTCATCATAATCGGACCATCAATGTGAGAGAAAGACAATATTTTAGACGTTGATGATTTATGTGTCTTTGTGTCTTTGAGATACACAAAGGCACATACACATCAACATCCAAAAATTTGCCTCTAAAATTTGAAGACGGCAGCCACATATTTGCATTCAGATAGACAATTTTTTGGAAGTTGATGATGTGTGTATGTTTGTGTCTTTCAGATACACAAACGCACACACGCATCAACATCCAAATAATTGCCTCCAAAATTTGATGACGGCAGAAACGGATTTGCATTCAGAGAGACAATTTTTTGAACGTTGGTGATGTATGTATGTTTGTGTCTTTCAGATACACAAGCATACACACACACCAACATCCAAACAATTGCCTCCTAAGAGGTGAGACAGAACCAAGGGCAAGAAGAAGTTTGAACCCTAATTGAAAACTGAAACTGAAAGAACTCGTGAAAAAAAACTCAATTTATTATATAAAAAATTTCATATCCACGCCGGTTTTATTACACCTAACGCCATTTAACAAATGGAATCGACGTCAGTTCTTACCAACCCTTTAGACGTATAAAAGAATAACGACGTCGGTTATGTTAGTTTCACAACGTAGTAAAGACATATTAGGGCGGTTTTTTAGAGATACCACGACGCGAATAAATAAAATGCGTCATCTTATTCTCAGAGGGAAAAACCAACGCCATAAGCTATTAAGTAACTGACGTAGAAAGTAAAGACGTCGGTACTAGTAAACTTACCGACTTAGTACTTGAAATATACTATGACGACATCTGTAACACTACTGACGCATAAGTTAAACTAACCACGTCGGAATTGTGTGTGTCGTTTAATATATGTATCAGGGCGTAAACAACATATTTACCGCCGTGTAAAATCATTTACTAGGGCGGTAAATTAATAGCGTCGTGTTATGAAACGGTTCGTTAATATTTTAAACTTTTCGCCTTGACTGACCTATACTTATACTGTTTCCAAACCAGAGAAAAAATTTCATGCTGTCCTCATTTTTACTTCCCAAAGCGCCGTGTCTGAATCTCATCGGCTTCCTCTCCTCTTCGTCTTCGTCCCTGAAAAATAATTTTTGTTCCTGTTTTGCAACTCCAAGCGAAAACTTTCATTGCAAGCAAAAGGTAAGCATTTCTCATCTTTGTTCATGTTTTGCATATGCATATAATCTGTTTTACATTTGTCATCTTTGTTCCTGTTCATGCGAAAATCATTTTACTTTTTGGATAAAATCTACTGACAAAGAACAAAGTGTCATTGACCACGATGATAAAATGTACTCTGTCTTTGTGTGTTTGAAGTAGTAAACCAAACGGTCTTGGAACAATTTATGAATTTCATATTATTACTAACGTCGGTATTTTATTACTAACGTCATTGTAATTGAAAACCACGACGTTTGTTGAAAAATATATTTACTTTTTTCCCTCTTGAAAATCATTTTAAGTTTTTAAGTTTTTCCAAATATAAAGACAAGAAGCAAAAAGTCTGGAAACACTGCTTTAGACAACTGTGTTTTATATATTACGTCGTTTGTAATGTAAAACCACGACGTTTTCTTTCCACAGTAGTGAAAATTTAAAATTTACATCGTTTACTATCAAACCACATCGGTAGTTAACTACTGTCGTTATATATATCTTATTGCATCGGTTGTTTTTATATTCCGTCGTGTGAAATCTTATACTACGTCGTTTTTTTAAATAAGCGTCATTTTTTTATTGACTTTTATTTTATTTTTTCTCTGCTTGCAGGTCTAATTTCTCTGTAACCATGGTTTCTCAAGCGCCAAGTAAGGATTCTAGCTTGAACAAAAATGAATGTAAGGAGCTTAAAGTTTCAAAACCTCAAACCAAGCCCTCAAAGAAGATGAAATTTGTTTCATCTGCTGAGACAGAACCAGGCAGCATGACAACATTTTCTGAGGAGCCAAAGTCTAGTCGTGGTATAAACACAATGCCCCGTGTTGTGAAGAGAAAATTGCAGAAAATCAAGCCAGTTATTGAGTACAACAAAAGGGGGAAACCATATGGCCCTGCACATACTGAGATGCAGTCCTACATTGGTGTGCTGGCACGATCCAGAGTCCTAATTGTGGACAAGAAACGAACTGAAATCCCTAAGGATATAAAAGAGCAGATTTGGGAAGCCGTTGACATGGCTTATGTGGTAGGGCAAGGGGGTAAAAAAATGGTGTTATCATCTGCTGGCAAGAAATGGAAGGATTTGAAGTCTACATTAACGAGGCATCATATTCTTCCATTCATCAATGAGAAGGAGAAGTTAAGACAACCCCCTGAATTATATAAATTCATAGAGAAAGCAGAGTGGGATGCCTTTGTAGCTTCAAGGTTATCCGAACAATTTGAGTCTGTCCATGCTGAACAAGCATAGAGGAGAGGGAAATGCGAGTACAATCATCGATTGTCTCGAAAAGGATATGTTGGTTTGGAGGATGATTTGGAAGAAAGCATGCCAGGGGTAGAAATTGATCGATCTACCTTTTGGAAGAAAGCTAGAGAAGACAAACACGGTAACATCCCCGATCCAAAGTTTGCGGAGAAAGAAAAATTAATTGTAAGCCTAAATTCACTTCACTCTGTTTTAAATTTGTATTAAACTACATTGGAATTTTAATTAGACTTGCATATGGAACTAACTTTCTGTTTTTATTGACTTTAATGTGTCTTTGTGTTAATTAGGATGAATTGCAAAAACAAGTCAGTGAAGGCACTCTTACTGTCTCTAGAAGTAATGATGTGTTGACTATGGCTTTGGGTCCCGAGCATCTAGGGAGAGTTAGAGGTGTCGGGGCTGGGATTTCCACTAGGCAATACTTCAATTTACCTAGACAATAGAGGGTAAAGTTTAACGATCAATTAAGGGAAAGTGTAAGAGATGTCCTTAAAGAAGAGACCTTGAAGATGGAGGCTAGAACCAAGCAATTGGTAGAAGCTGAGAGGGAGAATTAGCTAAATCAGCTGTGCCAACTAATTCCAAATTTTGATCCAAGCGTGCTGAAACTGACAACTTTCCAAGGTCCTGAGCAAAGTCCCAAAAATCCAATGTCGGATAAAGCAAGCTGCTCTGGGGCGCTAGATGTCAGAGCCCTCAATTTTGCGAATGATAATGCCAAAGATGGAGAAAAGCAAGAAGAAATGGTAACTTCTATGAACTCTGCATACTGCTTTTGAAAACCAATTAGACGTCGTTATCTTAATTACAGACGTTAGAACCAACCCACAACGACGTCTTTTATTTACCGTCGTCTCAATTTAAATTAGATAGTGTTTTCTCGTATTAACCGTCATCTGTATTCCTTACCATGATGGTATGTTTGTGCAATATTTCATTTTGTACAAACAGTCTTATCTATCTTTCTTTATTTCTTAAAACAGAAATCCAAGGATACAGAACAGCAAGCTGACATGGTAAATTCTCTGAAATTTGAAATACGCTCTTTCTCTCTCTCTCTCTCTTTATCTGCAATTGATGTTATCTGCATTTCTGCGAACGCATGCTTTTAAATTTGTATTTGCATTTGTTAATTTTTGAGGGCTCTGTTTTATACCGACGTAATAAAGACATAAGACGACGGTTTTTAGTAACCGTCGTTTTAACTTCATATTACGTCTGTTTTTTAAATAAACCGTCGTTGGAATTCTAGTACCACGACGGTGTTGTGGATTCAAATAGTGTTTTTTTTTTTCAATCTTTTCTTCACTCACTCTATTCCACTCTCTCTTTCTCTATCTCTCTTTATCTGCATTTCATCTTATTTGTATTTCTGCTAAAGCATACTTTTAAATTGATATTGGCAATTGTTAATTTTCTAGGGCTCTGTTTTCTACCGACATGATTGATACATACGACGACAGTTTTCACTTGCCGTCGTGGTTATTTAATTTACACGTCATTTTTTTATCTTCCCCGTCGTTTTATCTCAATTACCACGACGTTTAAGTTTGTGTAGTTTACTCTGGTTTTTTCACTTCTGTATTATATATCTTTTCTTATTTCTTCAAGCAAAAAGACAAGTGCTTGGACGTTTCTGAGAAGGAACAACAAGTACCAGATTACTCAAACCTAGTCTTGCCATCTTCTTTACAAGCCCTTTGTCGTTATATGGAGACGACATTAAGGGTTCATGAGAAGGCTATGATATTTACAATTGAGAAGGAGGTGTTTGGTTTTGAGCATCAAACCTTCGTCTTGATTGAAGATATTACACAGTTTGCAGCCATGGATGAAATTGGGGCTACTGTGGTTGCTGTATACATGAGGTTTGTCCTTAACAACTCATTGTCATTTCACACTCTCCTTTCTTTAAAAAAATTAAAAAACTCATGACATCATTTTATATATGTAGGTGCCTATTTGATGTATTGAAAACAGCAAATATGGTGAACATTGTTGGCTTTGTTGACCCCGCTCAAGTTAGTGCTAACTCTGGATCATTAACTCAAAGATCACGTTTGTTAGCCAATCGACTTCAAAAGATAGATGGGGAACAGATTTTCTTTATGCCTTACAATCCAGGGTACGTTAGTCAACATGATTTTCTTTGTATGATGCAGTGTATATAAAACTGTTTAACCTCTATGTTTATTTTGTGTAGCCATCATTGGGTCTTGCTCATTGTGAGACCAAAGAGGGAGACTGTGTATTTTCTGGATCCACTACCCGGAAATTGAGTGGTTGATGACAAGTGCAAAAACATAGTGAACACGTAAGTTGATCTACTCAAGTGTAATGTGTGTTTGTAGCCTTTTTTTTTTTTTTGAAATAACACTTTATTGTCATGAAACAGTGCTATCAAGATGTATAATTCACACATTGGCAGACAAGGCCGTAAAGCACCTATTTGGAAAACTCTACAAGGCACACCAAAGCAACCTAGCAGTGTAGAGTGTGGCTATTATGTCATGCTCTTTATGAGAGACATCATCACAGATCCTTCTTTGGAATTTGAGAAGAAGGTAAATGGAAAACTTTAGGATTTTAATTTCTGTGGTTTTTGTAAGTGGACGACCGAAAATATAATTACCGTCATGTGAATCTATATACCACGACGGTAATTCTATTTACTCTGCCACAGATCCTACGAAACCATTCATGAAGGCTAAATAATGATGTTTTATTGATTTGCAGTTTGAAAAGGGCAAAGATCAAGCACCATACCCCCAAGAAGCCATTGAAGAAGTGAGGAAAGAACGGGCAGATTTTGTTTGCCTTCATATGGAGTAGAGGATTTTTACAAACAACTATGAAAAATGTACAATTTTTTTTTTTTCAATAGACAATTTTTTGTACAGGGTTTCGGGTATAATGTATATGTTTTTTTTGGCTGTCAATAAAAATTGGTTTTCAGTTTTTAAAACTAAAGTAACTCCTTAAACCGTCGTCTGAAGACCCTTCCAACGACATAATAGTTTCAACAACAGTCATCTTATGAAACTTGAAAATAAACAAACGACGGTAAATTCATTTAATGACATGTAAACTCATGTAACACGGCGGTATATTTTAAAAGACAATAAACGACGTTGATAACACAAAAAGAGCCTTGAAGCAAATATCACGTCGATAACTTGATAACAGTCGACGTCTTATGCAATTTCAATGACCTTCCCTAAACCCTAATGCCATGTAAGCTCGTGTAACACGACGGTATATTTTAAAAGGCAATAAACGACGTTGATATCACAAAAAGAGCCTTAAAGCAAATACCACGTCGATAACTTGATAATAGTCGACGTCTTATGCAATTTCAACGACCTTCCCTAAACACTAATGCCATGTAAACTCGTGTAACACGACAGTATATTTTAAAAGACAATAAACAACGTTGATATCACAAAAAGAGCCTTGAAGCAAATACCACGTCGATAACTTGATAATAGTCGACGTCTTATGTAATTTCACCGACCTTCCTTTTTAAACACCGTCGTCTGGTCAACTTATGAATTTTCAAATGAATATTGAAACACTTAAAACGACGTTATTTTATTTAAGCGACGTATAAAGCCCTAACGTCTTATATTATATTTAGTGGTAGTTTTGACTTATTTTCTGACTTTTGAACTTCACTACAACGTCGGTTCATTTATAAGAGGCTGTGTGACGTCTATTCTCTTTATCCCGTCAGTTCGTACCATAGACGACGTGAGAGTAACAAAACAACATCCCGATCCTGCGATGTTGTAAATTTTTTACAACGTCAGTATTTGTATAAATACCGAAGTTTAACATTCATACAACGTCGGTATCTGTATCTAAAACCGACGTGGTTTGTTGTGTTTATAACAATTTTTTATTGACCTTAATTCATAATATTCATAATAAATTTGTAAATTTTCAAAAAATACACCACAACTGCTATGCAGTCATTAAGATATTTTCTTTGTCCTAAAGCTTTCAAAAATGTAATTTGAGTTATAAAAATGAAATATGTCCACATAAACAAATAAATCACAACATCCCTTATAGTTTCTTCAAGCAATCATATGGCTTGTGTCATTCATTGGTGGGGATATATATATATATATATATATTTTTTAAATACTGGTTTTAGCAATCTAATTTAGAGGGCATTGTCGTAAGGACTCCGTAGCAATTTTCAGTTTATTTTTCTCAAACATTGGTATTTTTTAAAACATTTTAAATATATATATATTACTATTTAGGGTTTAGGGTTAGGGTTTATGGTTGAGGGTTTAGGGTTTAGGGGTTTAGGTATTTATGGTTTAGGGTTTAGTATATGACCACCCTAAACCCTAAACTTTTTTTACAATTTTGTTTTACAAATTTGTTTACACCATAATGAACCGAGCAGACCCAGCATCAAAGCGCCTAGCACCAAGGCAGCCACGCCTTCTCCCATGCCGAAGGAAGACACACTTCCGAGGTGCCAGACACCTGCCGAAGCTCTCAGCTGCCAAACCTAATCTCCAGGACACGTGTCGTCACCACAACAACTTGCACAAAGTCCCACATTGGAACTTTGTGCAAAGCTCCCACTTTCACTTCCCTATAAATAGGGAACAGTACCCAGGTAAAACCAAGGGCTATTCCCCCACTTTTACTGTTACTCTGCCAGAATTACTACCCGTAACTGACTTAGGCATCGGAGAGCCTTCGGCCGGCACCACACCGGTGTCCGAAGCTTAACGGTTGCTTCTCCTCTTTTTACCTTCTACAGGTCTCTCACCAACCCATTTCACCGGGGGCCTCAGCCCTCTTCCCTGCTGAAGACCCAGCACATCTAATCACTAAGTTGTACTCAATATTGGCCGGGCCATTTTGAGCATCAACAGTTTGGCGCCGTCTGTGGGAATCTGACACTTGAATCCCCTCTTTCTCTATCAGCCCAGCTGGCTCCTTCACCCCTCAGGCCCCGTCGCCTCTTCTTCACCCCACATTCTGCTATGCCGACCGAGGATAGCCGCGATACCCAGCACCATACCCCCCGCGATGGTACTTCTAGAAGGCAATCTTCGGAAGATGCCACTCTCCAGGCAGAAGTGGAGCGCCTCCGCGACAGTGTCACTAAGATGTCGGAGAAATACGAGCACCTTCATTGCAAGAATGTTGAGCTAGAACATGACTACCGTGTTTTAAAGCGGAACTGGGAAAGGACTCGCACCCAGGATGCCCAGCAAGACCTCACCTAGAACGTTGGGCTTATTCAGCCGAACCAGCCAGTACATTCCAGCCACAGTGCCTCGGCCCAAGCTAGGCTCCGCAAGGGTAAAGACCACCTTCATCCGGAGATAACCCAGTCACGACCCCTTTGCGTTCCCCCACCGAGGGACCGGCCCCACGAACCAGTCAGGATCTACCAAGATTGCAGGGATCGCCTCTCGGACCGTCAGCCAAGGCCGATCCCTATCCCTGTCAACCTCGAGGACCCACGGGTGACACACCTGGGCCCCTCGCCAGCCCCCGTCCGCATACCCGACGAGGAAGGTGTCGGGGACTCGGATACTTGGGAATTTTATAATTCAAACACCTGGCCAAATTACCACACCGGGGCGCTGGAAAATTGGGAACAATCCCCAGCCCCTGTCTGCCCCGCCCCCAGGCCTTTGGCACCTGAAACTCTTCCTCATGCCGACCCGGCCATGAGGCTTCTCTTTGAAAAGGTTCGGCGCCTGGAAAGCGAACAACATCGCAGCCATCAACCCCTCTGGGCAAAACCACGACCAGGGCCCTTTACCGAACGCATCCTCAACTACCACCAGGAGAAAGATATCCAGCCACTCCGCATCGCTTTCTACACTGGCACGGAGGACCCTCTCACCCACATCCACTCCTTCCAGTCTGCCCTTGGGTTCAAAGGCCTCACTGATGAAGGCATGTGCCTCCTTTTCCCTTCCACCCTCAGCGGCGCAGCCCTGAATTGGTTCTACAGGCTCTACCCCCGCACCATCAACTCCTTCGATAGTCTCAAGCAGACATTCCTGGACCATTTTATGATCCAGACTGATCGCCTATACTCTGCCGACGACTTGTATATGCTTAGGCAGGCTGAGGACGAACCCCTTCGAGAATATGCAGCTCGGTTCAGTCATGAATACTCCCGCTGCCCAGACACTGACGATCGCGCTGCCTTCGGCGCTTTTAAGAGCGGCCTCCGCGAGTCCAACTTCCGCTACCTGGTTCATAGCAACAGTTGGAACACATATGTAGAGCTGATGAAGCAGGCGGCGATCCATGCTAAGGCTGAATACTTCAATTCCAAGCGTGGCCCAGCCAACCTGGCGCGCAACACTTTCGCTGACCCTCCACCTGCTTCAACACCCGCCCCAGCCCCACCTCAGCATTCTACCCCTGCCCCGAGTGCCCAGGACAACCAACATAAGCGGAAGGATAGCTACCAGCATCCCTTCGGTAATAACAAACGTGGCAGACATGGCAACCAGCACTCTAGCGGAGGCAACCCTCCTAGGCCTGGTGATCGGGCCCCTCTTTCCTTCACACCCAAGCCCAGGTTTGAGGTTTTTACGACCCTCAACACCACCTACGAGAACGTCCTGGTGCGTGAAGCCCCCATCATCCCCAAGCCACCCCCCCGGAGACCATCCAACAAGCCTATGCCAAACACGGGGGTCTTCTACCGCTTTCATCAATTCAGCGGCCATGACACCGAGTCTTGTGTTGCGTTGCGCAACATAATTGAAGGGCTCATCCGGGAGGGTAAGCTGGACAACTATGTGCGCAACATACCAGCCCCGCCTAACCCCCACCAACGACAAATCAACATGATCTCCACCATCAGCGGAAGTCCTACCCTGGCTGGCACCTCCAACAACTCCATCAAACATTATGTCCGCTCCACCTATGCGCACCAGGTCTTCAGCACCGAGCAGGGACGCTTGCCGAAGACCCACAGGACTGGCTGGGCCCCCATTACCTTCTGCGAGGAGGAGGAGCGTGGTGTTATCCTCCCCCATGACGATCCACTCATTATCCGGGCTGACATTTCTAACTTTGACGTTGGGCGTATCCTGATGGACACTGGCAGCTCGGTCAGTGTGATGTTTGCCGAGGCCTTCAATGAACTCCAGGTCCCGCCTCACCTACTCGACCGAAGCATCACACCCCTTGTGAGCTTCTCGGGTGATGTGGTCCAGCCCATTGGCAGCATTCATCTCCCTATAACAATTGGGGCCGCACCCCAGCGGACGACGATCACTACCCCCTTCCTTATCGTCGACTGTCCCACAGCCTACAACGTCATCCTCGGCCGCCCAGCCTTGGCCCAAATGAAGGCTTTTATTTCCACACATATGCTGTTGTTGAAGTTTCCCACTCCTAATGGCCCAGGCACGGTGCGCGGCGACCAACTCGGAGCCCGAAGCTGCTATGCTTCAGCCGTCAAATCCACCAATCGCCAACATAGGAATGAAGCCCTAGCAGTAACCAAGGCTCCCGCCCCTCCTCAAGCTGGCACAGAACCACCTGAAGACCCAAGGGAGGAGTCCATCGCCCCACAGGCCGAACCTATGGAGGACCTGGAGCTGGTTACCCTCCATGACGATATCCCGGATCGACAAGTCCGGATCGGCACCTCCATCTCGCCAGAGCTTCGCTCTGACCTGGTCGCCTTCCTCCGCCTCAACTCCGAAGTCTTCGCTTGGTCCTACAATGACATGCCTGGCATATCATCAGACATCATATCTCATAGGCTTAGCGTCAATCCTGCCGTCAGACCAGTCCGACAGAAGCGTCGCGCTTATGATCCCGAGCGCTATGAGGCCATGAGGGCGGAGGTGGAACGATTGAGTAGCATCGGATTCATCAGGGAGGTTGACTATCCTACATGGCTGGCTAATGTCGTGATGGTCCGCAAGCCAAGAAAGGGCTGGCGCATGTTTGTCGACTACACCAACCTTAATCGGGCTTGCCCAAAGGACAGCTTCCCGCTACCCCGCATTGACCAGCTAGTCGACGCCACAGCTGGCCACGCCCTCCTTAGCTTCATGGATGCTTATTCAGCGTACAACCAGATCTTCATGCACCCCGAAGATCAGGCCCACACCTCTTTCATTACGGACCGAGGCCTCTACTGCTATAAGGTGATGCCCTTTGGCCTCAAAAACGCCGGGGCTACTTATCAGCGTCTGGTGAATCAGCTCTTTGCCCCACTGATTGGCAATACCATGGAGGTCTATGTCGATGACATGCTAGTCAAGAGTCGCACGGCTGACCAACACATCCCTAACCTCTCTGCCATGTTCACCATCCTGAAGCGGTACAAAATGAGGCTTAACCCCACCAAATGTGCATTCGGGGTGGCTTCCGGCAAATTCCTGGGCTTCATGATCAGCCAGAGGGGTATTGAGGCCAATCCAGAAAAGATCCAGGCCATCTTAGACATGACGGTGCCTCAGACGGTCAAAGATATCCAAAGCCTTACAGGGCGTGTCGCAGCCCTGACCAGATTTATCTCCAAAGCCACTGACCGCTGCGCCCCATTCTTCAAGGCCCTTAAAGGCACCAAAAGAAACATCACCTGGACTGCTGAATGCGACACGGCTTTCAGCGAGCTCAAAGAGTATATGGGCCGGGCCCCTTTATTGTCAACCCCTGAGCACGGAGACATCCTCGTGATTTATCTCTCCATTTCAGCTTCGGCTGTTAGCTCTGTGCTCATCCGATCAAAGGATAACGCGGAACACCCAGTGCATTATGTTAGCAAGGCTTTGCAAGATGCAGAAGTTCGATACCCAGACATCAAAAAATTAGCGTTCGCCCTGGTTGTCTCGGCAAGACGCCTCCGACCATATTTCCAAGCTCACACCATCCATGTCTTAACTAACCAACCGCTCCGACAGGTGTTGCAGAACCCAGACACTTCTGGGAGGCTGGTCAAATGGGCCATTGAACTGGGTGAGTTTGATATTCATTACAAACCTCGCCCGGCTATGAGGGGACAGGCCGTTGCTGACTTCCTATCCGAATTCACGGAGCCCCAAGCTTCCGCAGCTACCCAGCTCATAACCGAACCCAATCCCCCGCCCAGCCAGGACCAAACCCCCACCGAAGGCAATCTCGACCTAACCCAGCCCCTGTGGACCTTATTCGTAGACGGCTCTTCTAATGCCCGGGGCTGTGGGGCCGGCCTCGTTCTCATCTCCCCAGACAAGGTTGCCCTCGAGTACGCCCTTCACTTCAAATTCCAAGCCTCCAACAATGAGGCCGAATATGAAGCACTCTTAGCTGGTCTTCGACTAGCCAAAGAGATGGACGCCAGACAAATTCAGATCTTCAGCGATTCCCAACTCGTGGTCCACCAGGTCAACCAGGACTTCACGGCTAAGGATGCCTCTATGACGGCTTACCTCCAGCACGCTCGGCACCTGCTGGCAACCTTCCACACCCACTCCATCAAGCAAGTGCCACGCTCAGAGAATAGCCATGCCGATGCACTAGCCAGATTGGCATCAGCCTTGGAGCAAGGAATGGGTCGCCACATCCACATCGAGTTTTTGGCCCAGCCCAGCACACAAGCCCCACTCATCTGCACTATTGATCACAGCCCTACATGGATGGACCCCATCCTCCAGTTCTTACAAAACCAAACACTACCGGCTAACCCGGCAGAAGCACGACGCGTTCGCCATCGCTCCGCCCGTTACTTGATCATTAACGGCTCCTTATACAAGCGTGGCTTCAGCCTTCCTTACCTTCGATGCCTGACTCCAGAGGAGGGTCACTATGTCCTCCGAGAAATCCATGAAGGCATCTGCGGCAACCACTCGGGCGCACGCTCGCTAGCCCATAAAGCAATCCGCCAAGGATACTTCTGGCCTTCACTCCACACTGACGCCCAGGCCTTCACCCAAAAATGCGACAAGTGTCAGCGATTTGCCAACATCCCACAACTCCCGGCTGAACCGTTGACTGCCATGGTCAGCCCTTGGCCATTTGCCCAATGGGGACTGGATCTCATTGGACCTATGCCAGAGGGCAAGGGCCAAGTCAAGTATGCAGTTGTGGCCGTAGACTACTTCACCAAGTGGGCTGAGGCCGAGGCCTTGGCCACCATCACTGCGGCTCGCATCGAATCCTTTGTGTGGCAGAACATTGTATGTCGCTTCGGCATCCCCAACTTCATCGTCACCGACAATGGCCGGCAATTTGACAACGCCAAATTCAAACAATTTTGTTCCAACCTCAAGATTCGTCTGTGTTTCGCCTCCCCAGCCCATCCTCAGTCCAATGGCCAGGTCGAAGCCGTGAACAAAATTATCAAGAAGACCCTCAAGACAAAACTTGACAAAGCCAAGGGCTGCTGGCCAGAACTACTCCCAGAAGTACTCTGGTCCTACCGCACCACCTTCCGCACATCCACAGGTGAAACGCCGTTCTCCCTATCATTTGGAACCGAGGCCGTGGCTCCGGTAGAGATTGGCCAGCCCACATACCGAACCTCCACTTACGATGCCACGGCCAATGACGAGCAGTTGGCCCTCAACCTCGACTTCATTGACGAACTCCGGGACCAATCGAGCATGCGCAATGCCGCGTACAAGCAACGCATCGCCAAGTACTATGACTCCCGAGTCAAGCCCCGTGCTTTCAAAATGGGGGACTGGGTCATGCGCAAGGTTTCCTTGGCTACCAAAAATCCTAACGAAGGTACTCTCGGCCCTACATGGGAAGGTCCTTACGAGATTATCAAAATCTACCGCCCTGGCACTTATCAGCTTCGCGATTCCACAGGCAAGACGCTGCCTCACCCGTGGAATGCTGACCACCTCAAGTATTATTACAAGTAAACATATCTAGACCCTAGGACAATACTTTGGTCTTGATTATTTACTGTAAGGTAGAAGTAAGGTATCTAGACCCTAGACCACTTGTACCTTCTGCCTTTCGGCATCTATTTCAATGAAATGCCTGACTCCGGCTCATTCTCATGCATTCACATTGTTATCATTTTTACTAACACAATTGATATCAAGCTAAGTTCATATCATAAATAAAAACAGCCTTGCTCCAGGCAAGGACAAATGTTCATACATAACCAAAATAAACAAGTGTTCCAACACAATCACTAGAGTACAAAATAGCTATAACACATCACGAAGGCAACGCCTTCAGGACTCGGTCGAAGGGGCATCCTCAGTGGCTGGCTCAGCCTCTGGTGTCGGGGCGCTAGCATCAGCAGGAGGGGTCTGTGCAGGAGGCTCGCCACTGGTGTCAAAGTTAATCTCCACCGAGGGGTTGAACCTAACCAACCTATCTTCCCAGCAAAGCTGCTCATCAACCAGTCGATCCATGATATAGCTCTTCAGCTCCTCTGAGGATCGGAAGGACTCAATCGCCTCGACTCGGGCAGCAGCCACCTCCTCGGCCTTCGATCTCTTCAGCTCCTCCACCTCCTTGACCAAGGCCGCCTTTTGGACTCTCCATAGTTCTTCCATAGCCCTTGCCATTCGGCAAGGGTCTAGCCATTTTTTTTTTTTTTTTTTTTGAGCTTCGGGAGCTAGGCCTTCGAGGGAGCTGGGTCTTGAAAATTTTAGACTTCGGGAGCTAGGCCTTCGAGGGAGCCGGGTCTTGAAAATTTTAGACTTCAGGGGCTAGGCCTTCGAGGGAGCCGGGTCTTGAAAATTTTAGACTTCGGGAGCTAGGCCTTCGAGGGAGCCGGGTCTTGAAAATTTTAGACTTCGGGGGCTAGGCCTTCGAGGGAGCCGGGTCTTGAAAATTTTAGACTTCGGGGGCTAGGCCTTCGAGGGAGCCGGGTCTTGAAAATTTTAGACCTTCGAGGAGCCGGGTCCATTGAAAATTTTGGAGACTCGCCACTTCGTCAATGGCCCTTGCCGTTCGGCAAGGGTCTAGCCAAAAATTTTTTTTGGAGCTTCGGGAGCTAGACCTTCGAGGAGCCGGGTCCGTTGAAAATTTTGGAGACTCGCCACTTCGTCAATGGCCCTTGCCGTTCGGCAAGGGTCTAGCCATTTTTTTTTGGAGCTTCGGGAGCTAGACCTTCGAGGGAGCCGGGCCATTCGAAAATTCAAGACTCTCAAAATTTTGCCATGGCCCTTGCCGTTCGGCAAGGGTTTAGCCATATACATATATTTTTTGTTTTGAATGGCCGGGCCTTCTTGAGTTGGGGCTTGGGCATGTGGAAAGAGTTGGGCCCGTGATGGGCTTCAGCAAGTAACAAGGCCTAGGGTTTTGGGAGGAGGAGGTATACAAATAAGAGGGTGGCCACCATGCCGTTCGGCATTTCCTCATTCGGCACCTTGGAGTAGAACAAATTCTTGAAATCCCATCTTGCCGTTCGGCAAGTTCTTGGAGTCACGGTTTTGGGCTTGTATTGATTTTGGCTTCGGGCAAGGGAACAATGCTTCGGCAAGCGGCACAAACTTGGAAGGGTTGGTGACGGCTGGCCAAACTTGGAAGGGGCTGGACAGCCGGTGGCGCAAAGAAACTGCTGGGGTGAAATTGCCGTTTGGTTGGAAACGGCTGGGCTGTTTTGGCTAGGCGTCGGGGTGGTGCTTCGGCAGCAAGACTCGGCAGGCTAGTTGGGTTGTGCTGTGCCGATCGGCAGGGTTGGTCCGAAGAGGTGTTGCTGTGCTGCGAGCACATCGGTTGTGGCTGGACACTTGCCGTTCGGCAAGGGTGATTGGGGAGCAGGGCAAGTGTGCGAGATCCTTGCTGGGGCTTCGGCATGTGGGCTGCGATTTGAGCAGGGCTCGGTGTGAGCGAAGTCTGCGGGAAGAGATTGGCTTCGGCAATTGAGCTTGCCGTTCGGCAGGAGCCTTGGGGATGGCGGGGGTTGTGCTTCGGCAGTTGTGAGCACGGCTGCGGCAGTTGTGAGCACGGGTTGGCTTCGGCAGCTGGGTTAGTGCTGTGCCGATCGGTAGTTGTGCAGGTGCAGATCGGCAGGCCGTGGGTGATTGGCGAGAGGTCTGCAGGTGGCTGAGCTTCGGCAAGGCAGCTGGAGGAGTTGGGCGGTGCAGCTTTGCTTCGGCAGGGGCAAGTCTGTGGTGGTTTTTAGGTATTCCGTCGGCAAGAAGACCTTGGCGGTGCAGCTGGGGCCTAGGCACGAGGGTGCCAAAGGTGACGTAAAGCTTGCATGTTTGCAAGGCGATGTGGCTAGGCACGGGGGTGCTGAAGGTGACACAAGGTGTGGTTGGGCACGAGGGTGCCGAAGGCAACACAGAGCTTGCGTGTCGCAAGGCGATGTGGCTAGGCAAGGGGGTGCCGAAGGCAACACAAAGCTAGTATTTTGCCAGGTAATGTGGCTAGGCACGAGGGTGTCGAAGGCGACACAAAGCTTACATGTTTGCAAGGCAATGCAGCTAGGCATGGGGGTGCCGAAGATAACACAGAGCTTGCGTGTCGCAAGGCAATGTGGCTAGGCACGGGGGTGCCGAAGGCAAAGGGGATGCCGAAGGTGACACAAAGCTTGCATGTCGCAAGGCAATGTGGCTTGGGCACAAGGGGTGTCGAAGGTATAAAACTTGCATGTTGCAAGATGGTTGCCGAAGACACTTGCATGGCACAAGGAAATTGCCGAAATGCATGAAACTTGGAAAGATTCTGAAGGGAAGAAATGAAAATGTGCATTTGGCACAATGCTTGCCGTTCGGCAGGCAGGTGGGGGAGGTTGATGAGCTCGGCCTTCGGGTACCTGGGGTGTGCACGAAGGGGACTTGGGGTGTGTCTGTGTGTGAGCCCACATGGTATGGCCAACCCTTTGTTGTTCGGCAAAGGGCCGAGAGCCTTGGGCCTGGGCCTTGGTCTTCGGTGGCTAGGGTGCGCTTCTATTTCATGGGTGCCGAAGGGCACTGAAGAAGGGGAGGATCGACAAAGGCTTTTTGTGTCAATTCCCACAGACGGCGCCAAACTGTTGATGCTCAAAATGGTTCAGCCAAGATTGAGTCCAACTTAGTGATGAGGTGTGATGGATGATGGATGAAGGTGAGGACCTACGTGGTTCACCCGAATGATGGGCTACGTCCACGGAGAAGGGTGTTCTCATTATGATAATGTTTGTTTACATTTGTACAAGGGGATTAGACCCAAATATAAAGATAACAAGTGAGAAGCCCAGCCCAGAGATGGATCCAGAAGAGAGAGTCCAAGGCCTAAGGGTCTAGATCCAAGACCAGGATCCCTTCTAAGGAAAGAGTAGTCTTCTTTTATAGGTGAGGGGGAGTCTTCACTTCTTGTAGTTTTCCGATGTGGGACTCCTCTTGCTTTGCTTAGAGTTGTGACTTGTGGTAATGCCTCTTTGGCTAAGGTGGTGACCTCTCAAAACATGGTACGTGGATGATCTAGCCAAGCTAGTTGCTCGGTCAGTTATGGTACAAACAATATGTTTAGGGTTTAGAAGATTATTCTGAAATCATTGACTGTATTGTTGGGTTTTAGATATATGTTTTGCGATCTTTTGATGTTTTCGTAGGTATGTTCTTCATCAATCTATGTTGTTATGAATAGGGAATGGCTTCAATATTTGCATGCTCTTCTTGGAAATGGTCTGAATAAAAGAAGATTTAGCCTCCTTTTCTTTAAGTGTTTGACGACGGTTTTTCATATAACCATCGTCTTTATTTCATCTACAAGGCGATGTTTATTTTGCTATTTTCAGAATCACTGTTTACTAGCTTAAAACGTCGGTTTTGGAAAAAAACCGATGTCTGTATAAGTACAAAACGTCAGATGTTTTAAAAAAACCGTCGTCTTTATGTTAAATTACTTTCTTTCAAAGTAATTATAATCTGCTATAGTGATGTCATTGCTTGTCTTTTCACCTTATTATAAATAATAGGGTATTTTTTCGGAGATGGATAAGTCATGGATGCACCCGGATAGAAGATCGAAGGCATATGAGTTAGGGGTGGAAGCATTGAAAATCTTCTAACCACAACACATATTCACTATCCATGTGTTAAATGTGGGAATGTTCCATTGTTTGGGGTTGGAATTATAAGGGACCACTTATACTTTAATGGAGTTCACCAAAGTTATAAGAATTGGACATTTCACGGAGAACCTTGGCAAGCAACTACTAATGCTAGTAGAAATGTGGAAGAAGATGATGAACATAGTAGGTACAGTTTTGTGTCTGAAGAAATAGAGATGGATGATAATGATTTAGGCGATTTTGGATCCGATCCTTATAAGTTCGCCAATTTCATTGGCGATGGAGATTCACCCTTGTACCCTGGTTGTAGTAAGTACACCAAGTTGTCGGCATTAGTAAAGTTATATAATTTAAAGGCAAAACATGGGATGAGTGATGTCTGTTTTATATAATTGTTGATACTTCAAGGAGAATTGCTTCCAGAAGGAAATACAATACATTCCTCTATGTATGAGGCAAAAAAGACTTTGTTTGCATTGGAGCTGAGTTATGAGAAAATCCACACATGCTCCAATGATTGCATCTTGTATAGGAAGGAGTATGAACATTCAACTCATTGTCCTACTTGTGGAATCTCACGATGGAAGGAAGGCAAAGATTCAATCTTGAAATAGGGTGTCCCAGCAAAGGTAGTGTGGTATTTTCCACCAATTCCAAGATTTAAAAAGATGTTTCAATCACACAAGACAGCTAAAAGTTTGACTTGGCATGCTAATAGAAAAGCAATTGAAGGTCAGATGTCTCATCCGGCTGATTCTCCCTCTTGGAAACTCGTTGATGATAAATGGCCCGAGTTTGGTAATGAGTCGAGAAACTTGAGATTGGCTCTCTCATCTGATGGATTCAATCCCCACAGTTCTCTAAGTACCAGATACAGTTGTTGGCCTGTTATCTTAATTACATATAATCTCCCATCATGGCTATGCATGAAACGAAAGTTCATGATGTTGACCTTAATGATTTCCGGTCTGAAACAACCCGAAAATGATATAGATGTCTACTTAGAGCCTTTGATTGATGATTTAAAATCTTTGTGGGATGGGATTAAAAGTGTGTATGATGCTCATATAGGAGAATACTTTACACTCAGCTGCATTATTGTGGACAATTAATGATTTTCCCGCTTATGGAAACTTATCTGGTTGTATCGTAAAAGGATATAAAGCTTGTCCAATATGCAGTGATGATACACCTAGTCACAGGTTGAAAAATGGCCACAAAATATGTTACATCGGGTATAGCAAATGGTTACCAATATATCATCCATTTCGGAGGCAATGTGCAGCTTTTAATGGGAAACCTGAATATGACACGCCTCCAAAGCCATTAACCAAAGAAGAAGTGTTACAAATGGTTGAAGGTATTAATTATAAATGGGGCTCGAAAAAAGGGGGAGATGGAAGTGAAAATGATGGTGACAGAGTTTGTTGGAAGAAGAAGTCAAAATTCTTTGATCTCGAGTACTAGAAATACCTTCCTGTGAGGCATGCCCTTGATGTTATGCACATCGAGAAAAAAGTTTGCGATAGTATCATTGGTACGTTGTTGGAGATCCCTGGAAAAAATAAAGATGGGATTGCTGCTCGTTTGGATTTATTGAACATGGGGGTGAAGACTTATTTGCAACCCGAGTATGGAGAAAGATGTACTCGCTTGCCTCCAGGGCATTGGAATTTGTCAAGAGCAAGAAGAGACGGTTTGCAATTCTTTCTATGGTAATGAAAGTCCCTGAAGGTTACTCTTCAAATATTAAAAATCTTGTATCTTTACAAGATTCAAGACTTCTTTGGCTTAAATCACATGATTGTCATACCGTGATGCAACAATTGCTCCCTGTGGCAATTCGTTCTGTCCAGGAGAAGCCTGCAAGGTATGCAATAACTCGATTGTGCTTCTTCTTCAATGCTATATGTGCAAAGACGGTAGATGTTTCCAAGCTAGATAAGTTGGAAGAAGATGTAGTAGTAACTTTGTGTTTGCTTAAGAAGTACTTTCCCCCTTCATTCTTCTATATCATGGTTCATCTAGTAGTACATCTTGTCTGAGAAGTTTGTCTATGTGGGCCAGTTTATTTTAGATGGATGTATCCGTTCAAAAGATATATGAAAGTGCTAAAGGGGTATGTTCAAAACCGAAATCATCCTGAAGGTTGCATTACTCAACTGTATATAGCTGAAGAAGCTGTAGAGTTTTGCACCGAGCATTTATCTGATGTTAGTACAGTTGGAGTGCCATCAAATCAGAAGATGGGACTTTCAAAGCCCTTATCAGGTTGCACAGTGAGTTTAGTTGATCGGGACTTGTTGAATCAGGCACATCTATATGTCTTGGAGAATACGGAGGAAGTTCTACCTTATATCGAGTATGAGTTTTATTCTTAAGTAGTCATTTTAAATTATAGTCCTTATGTTTATCTGATATGTTTGGGACTGTAATGCTTGAATTTTTCGTGTTAAGTAGAGAACATATGATCCACATCAAGACCACTTATCCAAAATTTAGAAAGAGAACAAAGTGGCTACAAGATAAGCACAATACCACTTTCATTCAATGGCTACGCTTTAAGGTATATGGAATTGAATAACATATTGCACTTTTAATTTTCTTCTTTTTATGTTAGATTGAATTAAGATATGATTCATTTGCAGGTTCAAAGTCAACTTAATGGGGAAGACAATAATGGTGTATCAGAAAATTTGAGGTGGCTAGCAGCTAGTCCAAGCAAGAGACGACCTTTAAAAGAAGATAAAACGACCACGTAACAAATATACCGTCGTCTTACTTAACAAACACGACGATACACTCTTATTACTAAACGTCTTTACAATATACCACGTCAATTTATGTCTTTAGGACTTGGTGAGAAAATGAATTACGTCGTCTTTAGAAATAAAAATGACGTAGAAAATGGTAACCACGTCGCCTTTTATATGCACACCGACGTTGTAAGGTCTTTTCACCGTCATCATTTAAAATAAAGGAGACGTACAAAACCTCGTTCTTCCCATATTTACTGTCATCATTAAATGTTTTCACGTCTCCCTAGTGACAATGTGTCGTGCAATACTACACACAAACGTCGTCTATAAAAACAAAGATGACGTAGTAGAGCGTAACCACGTCGTCTTTGATAGGTTATGCGATATTTGTAACACGACAAACAACACGGTGTTTATAATAACTGACGTTGTAAATCACATTTCACCGTCAGTGTTTAAAGTAAAAGAGACGTACGAATCTGTTTATTCCCATATTTACTGACGTAACTAACAGTTTTCACGTCTACTTTTTGACCATGTGTCGTGAAATGTTCTAAAACAACATTTCCTGTGGAAAAAGATGTGCCGTGGTATGTTTTCCTAACGTCGACTCAGACATACTAATAGACGTGTGTATGTCTTTTAATACGTCAACTTCTGAGCTAACACTGACGTTGTACATCATTTTCAATGGGATATCTAGAAACAAAAGTAACGTAATATATCATCACGTGTCATGGAATGTCTTCATCAACAGCGTCAGATTGATTGTTTAGAGGTGGTATTTTAATAAACAACGTCATGTTTTATTATTTAGACGACGGTTGTTTCCCTAATTGAGTCATTTATAGGTTCACTATTAGTTATTTTGGTGGTCATTTTCTTTACTTTTATGTCGGCTTTTATTTATTTCGATGTTGTTTCTCTACAAACAACGTCTCCGATTTACCGTCATGGTTTGTTTTTTAAAAAGATGTCGATCGAGTTAACGATGGTCAGAAAACTTGCTAGACGACAGTGAATTCCCGTCGTCTATTGCCCTTTTTGTAGTAGTGAGACCCCATGTAATATTAACCTATATTATAGGAGCATTTCAAAATAGACTTGGTCAATAACCAAAGTGTTATTATTATCAACAAATATATAGGTAATCTATTAATATTGGGTTGGACAGAGATATTTCCATATGTTTCACTTAAGTCAAGTCCATATTTGCAGAAGATATTTGTAGCCTCAGAGAAGAAGTTGGCCACAGCCACAACCACAGCCACAGCCTCAGAGATGCTAAAGTGACAGTGAGGTGCATAGAGAGGGAAAGGCAAGCACTATATCAAATCACCATACTAAGTCCAAGTCAAGCCGAATTAATATCTGCAAGTTGGGGCACGCGTTGGAATACAAATCACCATATTAAGTCTAAGTCAATAGTTGGTTGCAAGGCAAATCACCATATCAAATCTAAGTCACAAGTCTTCGATCTCATCCATTAATTTCTCCAATATTTAATGATTTATTACTTGTTTACATGGACCACTGACAAATTTTTCTTTAATTATCTTTTTCCACATAGTGACGTGCATCAGAATCAGTTGAACGTTGTATAGATTTTTTATTCCTTTTAGAAAATTTGGTATAGTCCACTTCTGATGACATAAATGAAATTGGACCTATATCTAAGAGCTCCTTTTTCCTTTTTGTAAATTATAAGTAGAGAGTTCTCCTCATTACAAATTACAAGACACCACCCTAGATTCTTATTTTTTGTTGGACCCACCTTTGACTCTTAACTATAAAAAACCTAAACTTTGTATGACATTATGATACAAAAAATTAAAAGAAAAATAACTTGTGTAAGAAGCAAAACCCTTCAAAGCACGAACAATGGGGAAACAAAAAAAAAAACATTATACAATTGTTAAAAACCAATTTGGTTGCTGTTGAGAATTAAAGTAGTTGAATATTAATTTAAGTATTGTGATCATCATTCATTTCATCCAAGCCATTACAATTAAAAAATAAAAATAAAATACCCAGCCCACCCCCATCCCCTATCCCATGTCTCTGATGCACCTCCCCTTTTCCCCCTTTTTGTACGCCCATCTCTCTGTCTTCTCTCCCTCTCTCTCATATGGGTTGGGTATGGTCAGAAAAAAAATCCAGATGCATCTCACTACCCAACCCGACTGAGAATTGGTCATCGTCTTCAGCATCTCGCCCCTATTCCGACTGAGAATTGCTCGTCAACCCATCCATATGCATCTGATGACCCAAGCTCTCTTGCTTTAGTGGGAGCGTGTTTTGCTCCTTAGTTTTATTTTAGTAAATTTAGGTTTTAGCCACAAAAAAACTTTCACTTTTGGAAAAAGCCAAAGCTTTTTCAAAAAAGACAGAAAAACCTCTCAACTTTCAAATCAAAGACATGCAAATGTAAAGGATTCCTTAGGAAATCCAAAAATAAATAAGGGCAATTTTGTCCATTTTAGCTTCTTTTAAAAAATTTCTCTCTCCTTTGGGTTTTTCCAAAGTCTCCCTTTTATTTTTTCATTTTAGTTATTTTTTCATTTTAGTTGTTGTTTAATTTTTAAATTTGTTTTTTTAATTACCCTTATAGTATAATTTATATCCAAGGGTAGGTGACCACAATTTCCTTGGACCATAGGAATCCAGAAGAACAGGACTGAGTAATTCATATACTAATCATCTAATGAGCAACAAAACAAATCAAATCAAAGAATCCGAATGCAAAATGAAGGAAGCTGCTCCGAAACTCTATGATGAGATATCCAACACTAAATATACTTAAGTGTTTCCTGATCATCACTATAATACGAAAAACTTTCATGTGGAATTGTAAGAACCCATGTAATATTAACCTAAATTATAGGAGCGTTTCAAAATAGACTTGGTCAATAACCAAAGTGTTTTGAAAAACTCTCGTATTATAGTTATTGAATAAAAACCCAATTTTCATTTATTAGTATCAATAAATATATAGGTATTATATTAATATTGGGTTGGGCAAAGATATTTCCATATGTTTCACTTAAAGTCAAGTCCACATTTGCAAGAAGATATTTGTAGCTTGTGCCTAGGGGGATGGGATGCAAACTCAATGGTTGAGTGGACACGGGAAGGCACCTTACCAAGTCAAGCCGAGTTAATACCTGCAAGTCAATTGGGGCACGCGTTGGAAGAAAAATCACCATATTAAGTCCAAGTCAATAGTTGCGTTGAAAGGCAAATCACCATATCAAGTCTAAGTCACAAGTCTTTGCGATCTCATCCATTAATTTCCCCAATATTCATTGATTTATTACTTGTTTACTTGGACCACTGACAAATTTTTGGGCTTCTTAGATCAAGGTCCAAAACGATTAGCTGTCATTGGATTTAGTCCTCGAGTTTTTGACATTTAGATGTAGGTCCTTTGACATTTATGGATAAAATACAATTTAATCAATAAAAAGTAAAGACCCACATATTATACCAATCGATCAGACAAGCACCCACATTAAATTATGTATCTGACATACAGGTAAATAGTGTTATTATTAGCAATGAAAAATACTTGGTGATAAATCATATTACCTATAAGTTAGGAACGTAAATTAGAAGACTACCTATAAGTCAGATACAAAAATAGAAAAAATAAAATTGTATGTTACCTATAAAATAAAAAATAAAAAAAAGGTACATAAAATACTATTACACATTGTCGAAAATATGAAAAAAAAAATATATATATATATATATATATATACACAATAGGCAATAGGCAATGTGACATAAATGATTATTACACGATTCAAGTCATTATGGGCAACATTAGAACAAAAAATGATTTTTAAAATAAAATAATAAAAATATTACATAAAAAAATATTTTAAAAGGAATGTAATTCTATGTGGCACAAAAGTTAAAGGACTTGTATCAAAGTCATCAAATCCGAGGATTAAACCCAACTCCTCAATAAGAATTTGGATCTACATCAACTTTTCTACAAATTTTTCTTCAATTATCTTTTTCCACATAGTGACATGAATAAGAGTCAGTTGTACGTTGTACAGTTTTTTTCTTCTTCTTTTTAGAAAATTTGGTATAGTCCAATTTTGATGACATAAGTGAAATTGAAAATTTGGTATAGTCCAATTCTGATGACATAAGTGAAATTGAACATATATTCTGTCAGCCACAACCACAGCCACAGCCTCAGAGATGCTAAAGTGACAGTAAGGTGCATAGAGAGGGAAAGGCAAGCACTATATCAAATCACCATACTAAGTCCAAGTCAAGCCGAATTAATATCTGCAAGTTGGGGCACGCGTTGGAATACAAATCACCATATTAAGTCTAAGTCAATAGTTGGTTGCAAGGCAAATCACCATATCAAATCTAAGTCACAAGTCTTCGATCTCATCCATTAATTTCTCCAATATTTAATGATTTATTACTTGTTTACATGGACCACTGACAAATTTTTCTTTAATTATCTTTTTCTACATAGTGACATGCATAAGAGTCAGTTGTACGTTGTATAGTTTTTTTATTCTTTTTAGAAAATTTGGTATAGTCTACTTCTGATGACATAAGTGAAATTGGACCTATATCTAAGAGCTCCTTTTTTCTTTTTGTAAATTATAAGTAGAGAGTTCTCCTAATTACAAATTACAAGACGCCACCCTAGATTCTTATTTTTTGTTGGACCCACCTTTCACTCTTAACTATAAAAAACCTAAACTTTGTATGACATTATGATCCAAAAAATTAAAAGAAAAATAACACGGTGTAAGAAGCAAAACCCTTCAAAGCACGAAAAATGGGGAAACAAAAAAAAACATGATACAATTGTTAAAAATCAATTTGGTTGCTGTTGAGAATTAAAGTAGTGGAACATTAATTTAAGTGTTGTGATCATCATTCATTTCATCAAAGCCATTATAATTAAAAATAAAAATAAAATACCCAGCCCACCCCAAATCTCCCCTATCCCATGTCTCTGATGCACCTCCCCTTCCCCCTTTCTGTATGCCTATCTCTCTGTCTTCTCTCCCTCTCTCTCGTATGGGTTGGGAATGGTGAGAAAAAAATCCAGATGCATCTCACTACCCAACCCGACTGAGAATTGGTCATCGTCTTCAGCATCTCGCCCCAATTCCGACTAAGAATTGCTTGTCAACCAATCCATATGCATCTCACCACCCAAGCTCTCTTGCTTCAATGGGAGCGTGTTTTACTCCTTAGTTTTAGTTTTTTCATTTTAGTTGTTGTTTAATTTTTAAACTAGTTTTTTTAATAACCCTTATATTATAATTTATATTCAAGGGTGGGTGACCATAATTTCCTTGGACCAAAGGAATCCAGAAGAATGGGACTGAGTAATTCATATACTAATCATTTAACGAGCACCAAAGCAAATCAAATCAAAGAAACCGAATGCAAAATGAAGGAAGCTACTCCGAAACTCTATGATCAGATATCGAACACTAAATATGCTTAAGTGTTTCGTGATCATCGCTATAATACGAGAAACTTTCATGTGTAATTGTAAGACCCCATGTAATATTAAACTAAATTATAGGAGCATTTCGAAATAGACTTGGTCAATAACCAAAGTGTTTTGAAAAGCTCTCGTATTATAGTTGAATAAAAACCCAATTTTCATTTATTAGTATCAATAAATATATGGGTATTATATTAGTATTGGGTTGGGCAAAGATATTGCCATATGTTTCACTTAAGTCAAGTCCACATTTGTAAGAAGATATTTGTAGCTTGTGTCCAGGGGGATAAGACTCAAAGTCAATGGTTGAGTGGACACGGGAAGGCACCTTACCAAGTCAAGCCAAATTAATACCTGCAAGTTGGGGCACGCGTTGGAATACAAATCACCATATTAAGTCTAAGTCAATAGTTGGTTGCAAGGCAAATCACCATATCAAATCTAAGTCACAAGTCATCGATCTCATCCATTAATTTCTCCAATATTTAATGATTTATTACTTGTTTACATGGACCACTGACAAATTTTTCTTTAATTATCTTTTTCCACATAGTGACATGCATAAGAGTCAGTTGTACGTTGTATAGTTTTTTTATTCTTTTTAGAAAATTTGGTATAGTCCACTTCTGATGACATAAGTGAAATTGGACCTTTATCTAAGAGCTCCTTTTTTCTTTTTGTAAATTATAAGTAGAGAGTTCTCCTCATTACAAATTACAAGACGCCACCCAAGATTCTTATTTTTTGTTGAACCCACCTTTGACTCTTAACTATAAAAAACCTAAACTTTGTATGACATTTTGATACAAAAAATTAAAAGAAAAATAACATGTGTAAGAAGCAAAACCCTTCAAAGCACGAACAATGGGGAAACGAAAAAAAAACATGTTAAAAATCAATTTGGTTGTTGTTGAGAATTAAAGTAGTGGAATATTAATTTAAGTATTGTGATCATCATTCATTTCATCCAAGCTATTATAATTAAAAATAAAAATAAAATATCCAGCCCACCCCAAAACTCCCTTATCCCATGTATCTGATGCACCTCCCCTTCCCCCTTTTTGCACGCCTTATCTCTCTGTCTTCTCTACCTCTCTCTCATATGGGTTGGGCATGGTGAGAAAAAAAAATCCAGATGCATCTCACTACCCAACCCAACTGAGAATTGGTCATCGTCTTCAGCATCTCGCCCCTATTCTGACTGAGAATTGCTCGTCAACTAATCCATATGCATCTCACCACCCAAGCTCTCTTGCTTCAGTGGGAGCGTATTTTGCTCCTTAGTTTTAGTTTGTTCATTTTAGTTGTTTAATTTTTAAACTTCTTTTTTTAATAACCCCTATATTATAATTTATATACAGGGGTGAGTGACCACAATTTCCTTGAACCACAGGAATCCAGAAGAACGGGATTGAGTAATTCATGTACTAATCATTTAACGAGCACAAAACATATCAAATCAAAGAATCCGAATACAATATAAAGGAAGCTGCTCCGAAACTCTATCATCAGATATCGAACACTAAATATACTTAAGTGTTTCGTGATCATCACTATAATACGAGAAACTTTCATGTGTAATTGTAAGACCCCATGTGATATTAACCTAAATTATAGGAGCATTTCGAAATAGACTTGGTCAAAAACCAAAGTGTTTTGAAAAACTCTCGTATTATAGTTGTTGAATAACAACCCAATTTTCATTTATTAGTATCAATAAATATATAAATATTATATTAATATCGGGTTGGGCAGAGATATTTCCATATGTATCACTAAAGTCAAGTCCAAATGTGCAAGAAGATATTTCTTTGTAACGGCTTTCTTCCTTTTCTCCTATATATATCTGATGCAAGCTAGCATATATGGAAAAACACGGAGACAACCATATCTCAATATATACCTGCAGTATTTTTGCATTATCGATCAATTAACATGAAGGGCGACGGAAGGTGCTTGAAACTCTTTCTTGCATTATCGATCCTTTTCCTACAAAACGTAAAAGGAGGAGAAGTTGGCCACAGCCACAGCCACAGCCACAGCCTCAGAGATGCTAAAGTGACAGTGAGGAGGTGCATAGAGAGGGAAAGGCAAGCACTACTTGCATTCAAACGTGGCCTGGTGGATGACAGTGAGGTGGATGAGTCCAATCCTCTCTCAACTTGGGGTTCAGAAGCCGAGAAACAAGATTGTTGCAGATGGGAAGGAGTCTATTGTAGCAACCAAACTGGCCATGTGATTCAACTTCATCTTGAATATTCTTCCTATGATGAGATGATTCTTGGATATTCTTTCCAAGGTAAGATGATTAGTCCTAAACTGATTGAGTTGCAGCATTTACAATATTTGCACCTTGCATCCATTGATTTCTATGAGAGCCAAATTCCTGATTTCATTGGTTCTCTAACCAATCTAAGAAACCTCAGTCTCTCTTCCTGTAATTTGGTTGGTCAAATTCCAAGTTCGTTTGGAAACCTCACGCAATTGCAATATCTCGACCTCAGCTATAATTATCAGCTTCAACCAGAAAATCTCAATTGGCTCCCTGCCCTTTCTTCTTTAACGTATTTGGACCTTTCAGTCATTGATTTCAATGGGAGCCAAATTCCCGATTTCATTGGTTCTCTAACCAATCTAAGAAACCTCAGTCTCAGATTCTGTGATTTGGTTGGTCCAATTCCAAGTTCGTTTGGAAACCTCACGCAATTGCAACATCTCAACCTCGGCTATAATCAGCTTCAACCAGAAAATCTCAATTGGCTCCCTGCTCTTTCTTCTTTAACGTTTTTGGACCTAAGCGAAAACTTCAATGGGAGCCAAATTCCCGATTTCATTGGTTCTCTAACCAATCTAAGGTACCTCAGTCTCAGTTTCTGTAATTTGGTTGGTCCAATTCCAAGTTCGTTTGGAAACCTCACGCAATTGCAACATCTCAACCTCGGCTATAATCAGCTTCAACCAGAAAATCTCAATTGGCTCCCTGCTCTTTCTTCTTTAACGGATTTGTACCTAGCCGGAAACTTCAATGGGAGCCAAATTCCCGATTTCATTGGTTCTCTAACCAATCTAAGAAACCTCAGTCTCAGATTCTGTGATTTGGTTGGTCCAATTCCAAGTTCGTTTGGAAACCTCACGCAATTGCAACATCTCGACCTCAGCTATAATCAGCTTCAACCAGAAAATCTCAATTGGCTCCCTGCTCTTTCTTCTTTAACGTTTTTGGACCTAAGCGAAAACTTCAATGGGAGCCAAATTCCCGATTTCATTGGTTCTCTAACCAATCTAAGGTACCTCAGTCTCAGTTTCTGTAATTTGGTTGGTCAAATTCCAAGTTCTTTTGGAAACCTGACGCAATTGCAAAATCTCGACCTCAGCAATAATCAGCTTCAACCAGAAAATCTCAATTGGCTCCCTGCTCTTTCTTCGTTAACGGATTTGGACCTAAGCAGAAACAATCTCAGTACTGTTTTCGATTGGCCAGAAGCAGTACTTAATAAGCTCCCTAAACTAGTAGTATTGGCCTTGGAGAACTGTAGTCTTCCTCCTCCTCCTCCTCCTCCTACTCTTTACAAAACAAATTCTTCTACATCTCTTGCGTATGTTGATCTCTCTGACAACCATCTCACTTCTTCAATATTTCTTTGGTTGTCCAACTACAGTACAAGCCTTGTTGCTCTTGGCCTCTCCAACAATCATCTATCTGGTTTCATTCCCAATTTCATTGGAAACATGAGCTCTCTTGTGGATCTGGATCTCTCCAACAATAATCTAACTGGTTTCATTCCCGATTTCATTGGAAACATGAGCTCTCTTGTGCATCTGGATCTCTCTGACAACCACATTGAAGGAGCGAATCCAAATTCGTTTGCAAGGCTGTGTAATTTGCAAACATTGTCGCTTCAAACAAATCATCTGAGTGGACAATTATCCAAGTTTGTTCAACTATTGCCTAGATGTGCACAAAACTCGTTAAAGGATTTGCAACTGTCTGAGAATGTTCTTGCGGGGTCATTAAACAATCTTACAAGCTTCTCATCTTTGGGATTCTTGAATCTTAGCGCCAATCAATTAAGCGGAAAAATACCTGAAAGTATTGGGCAAATGTCCAAACTATGGTGCATCGATTTCAGCATGAACTCTTTGGAAGGGGTGGTTTCTGAAACTCATTTCTCAAAACTCTCTGATTTATATCAGTTGGATTTATCCTATAACTCACTAGTTTTAAATTTTCATTCTGATTGGGTTCCTCCCTTCCAGTTGAATTACATATATTTGGCCTCCTGCAATGTCGGTCCTCTTTTCCCAAAATGGCTTCAAACTCAAAATGATTCTTACCATCTTGATATTTCTAATGCTGGAATTTCTGATATCCTTCCAAGTTGGTTTTGGAGTAATTTTCGTAACGCGGAAATTATTAATCTCTCACAAAACCAAATAAGAGGAATAGAAGGTTCAATTCCCTCAATTCCGTCAGAAGTCCATCATCTGGATCTCTCTAATAATAACATTTCAGGGTCGCTTTCTTTCCTATGTGCAAGTGCAGATATGAGTTTAACAATTCTTAATCTTTCAAGCAACAGTTTTTCTGGAGAACTTCCAGATTGCTGGAGCCATTTGGAGACTCTAGTCATGCTTGATTTGAGTTACAATGCTTTTTCTGGAAAAATGCCCATGACAATAGGCTCTTTATTTCAAATGCAAACTTTGAAATTAAGACGCAACCGATTTGTTGGAGAATTGCCTTCATCGTTGAAGAACTGCGCAAGTTTAGAAGTTATTGATCTGGGAGATAATAAATTATCAGGACCAATACCTGCATGGTTAGGTGTGAGCTTCAAGAATTTGGTTATCCTTATGCTTTCTACTAATCACTTCAATGGAAGCATGCCCTCGCAATTATGCCATCTAACACACATTCAAATTATGGATTTCTCTATGAACAACATCTCTGGAAGCATACCCAAATGCCTCAAAAATTTGACTACTCTGGCTCAAAAAGGAAATCCAAGTCTATCCAGCACACGTATTCATGGCGGAAGTGAGGTTAATGGGTCAATTGCTCCTACTAATTATGACAATGATGCAAGCTTCATATGGAAAGGAAGAATGCAGACATACAAAAGCACTTTGGGCCTTGTGAAGAGAATTGATCTCTCAAGCAACAGATTAACAGGGGAGATTCCAGGTGAAATCATGCATCTTGTTGGGTTGATTTCTTTAAACCTTTCGAGAAACCAGTTAATGGGTCAAATAACTCCAGAGATCGGAAACTTGGAGTCATTGGATTCGCTTGATTTATCAAGAAACCGGATAGATGGAAGAATTCCGACAAGCCTTGCTCAGATATATCGTCTTAGTTTCTTGGACCTGTCATATAACAACTTGTCTGGCAAAATACCAACAGGCACCCAGCTCCAAAGCTTTGATCCCCTTGATTATGCTGGAAATCCTCAACTCTGTGGACCTCCACTTAAAAAGATGTGTGCTGATCAAAATGAGCCAACTGACTTGAGCAATGAAGAGGATAAGGATGAGTTTATAACGCTGGGATTTTACATCAGTATGGCGATTGGATTTGCTGTTGGATTTTGGGGAGTTTGCGGCACTTTGATATTCAACAGGTCATGGAGATATGCATACTTGAAGTTCTTGAATGGTTTAAATGATTGGCTCTATGTGAAGATAGCTTTGAGCAAGCGGCAACTGAAGCCAACATAAACTTAATAGATAAGCTCGCCACGGTACTCTTTCTCTCTCATCATTAATTTTGTTTTATAATTATTTTTCTTATTGCATTTTTTCCTTTTCTCCAAACTGACGGGTATTAATTTGTTTACTTCGATATTTAGCTGCAGCATCTAAATTAGGAGAAAAGTAGCTGTAGCTGAATGCTTCCTTTTAGTTCAAGTGAGGAAGATTGCCAGTACGCGCATGCACAGGTATCTGGAGAAGAGTTTATGAGTTAATTTGGAGTGCTTAGTAGGAATAAACGTGATTTATATTGGTGTTAATTACTTGTCAGAACAATTAATTCGGAGTTCTCCGATTTATGTATTTTTTTTTTTTTTTGTTTATTTAGAGAAATAAACAGATCCATGCAGATCCAATCATAACATGGGCAATTATAATTATACATGAAGAACACTGCCCCAGAGGACGGTTCTTGCAAACAATAAATCATACAAATAAGCAAGACAGTACAATTAAAGCAAGAACAGTGAGCAAAAGCCAAGCTCACTCCGATTAATGTATTAATTCCAGCTATAGTGTTATTTTAATTACCTAAGCCAAAGCCAAAGCAGACTTGATTTCAAATTACAATGTGTGGCTCTGTTTTGGTCATCTATTTGCAACGTACAGCTTCTCCTTGTAAATTGGGGGTCAGCTTCTCCTTGTAAATTTGTGGCTCTGTTTTGGTCATTCTTTCCTTTCATAATTCAACATCTTGTTCTGGCCACATGGTAGAAGATGCCTTTTTGTAAACAGACTTTCTGTATTTGGCCAGGCTTGCAATGCTCTATTTTGTGGATTTTAAGATTGTATTAGGCTTACTTGTGAGCTGCAAAATGCCTTGTACCAAAATTTATGTATAAAATGTGTGCTAAATTGTGTGGAGTAGAAGATTGAAGGTCTTCCTAGGCAAGCAATCACAAGCATTTTCTCTCTTTTCAATTTGTAGAAATGTTCAAGTTCTTGCCCATTACTTGCAGATATATAGTGTTGTATAGCATAAAGGCTCCAACATATGCAATTCCATCAAGGCCTGCAGGCCAATCACTGCTTTCTCTTGGATATTACAAACATTTGTAGAGCCATAATGAAAACTTGGTAGGCAAACCCAAATACTCGCATTGACCATTTGCTTAAACTTGATAGGCTAGCAAGGGGCTTGTAGCCCAAGCAATTAAGAGCATCTATCTCTGAACTCGAGGTCCTAGATGTGATTCCGACAAACAAAAAACTTGGTAGGCCAGACCCAAATGAACCTAGTTTTCATAAACTTGTTTGTCAGCTTGATAGTGGCTTATTAGAAGTCCAAATTGGTTGGGAAAGTAATGTCCACCAATTTTAGCAGATACCCTTTTGGACAATGTTGAACAGAGCACTTAACTTGATTGTTAATGACTAGGGCCCCTGATAACAGAGAGAGAGAGAGAGAGAGAGAGAAGAGAGTTGAAGAAGAAAGAGAGTATTTTTAGAGAGATTTGTATATTGATCTTTTCATCATGACTGATTACAATAATGACTCTGTTATATACAGAGTTGAAGAAGAAACATTCGGATGATCCCGGAAGCAAATGATCGACAAACGTCAATGTGCAATATTGAACTTTGGGTTAAAGTAGCTTGAATTCCACCAACATCATGACATTGTACGACCTTTGTACTGATGGAGCCCGGAAGCAAATGATCGACAAACGTCTAGATCCAAGAACAATCAAATGAGAACGACAAACATCTAGATCCAACTTCCAAGAACAAGCAAATGATCGACAAACATCTAGACCTATTTAATAATGCAGTCCCGCTCACCTAAGGTCCTAAAAATGAGGTCCTGTGAGGTCCTCTTTAAAAACGGCCCTTAAATTAATGTAACGGCCCATATCTTCATTATAATGAAGGTGTTTGCTTTGAATGTTCAACGGTAGAGTGGGATGAGCCAGGGTGTTGTGGTAAACAGAACAGGGTTAGTTCATGGGAAATTGAGACTCACTGAAAATTCATATTTCCTTCTCTGCCTTTGAGTCTTAAACGACCATTACACTCTGTATTCTTGGGTAAGTTTTTTATTCTGTTTCCAAGCAGGGAAGTCTGTTACATGCTTTTTTAATGACTTTTTTGTGCTACTAGGAGCAGAAACTGAGTGGGGAAATTTGATTAAAAGACGATACATTCGGGTTCCTGAGATTGGAAATGGGAACTCTTTTCCTTACTCGATTTCAAATCTATCTTTGGAACAGCTAGTCAATATGCTACTGAAACCTCAACTTGTTAATCATGCTTGAACTTTAGCTGCTCTACAACAGCAATCGGCTGCTAATGGAGATTTAATAGCAGATATGAAGACCATGCAAGCCAAACTCAACCAAAAGAATCCGGGTGTCTTTTCAGAAGGTATATCTCTACCGAATCAAAACCCTCCCCAATCATCTATGGATCAATCTGCTGCAATAAACGTGAACACATCTCATGCAATTCTACCAGGAAAGTTGAACAACCTAACAAAGTTTGGAAGTCAAACGCCCGTTGGAAATAGTACTGACAAGACAAAATTAGATACTGATTTTTCCGCAGATCAATTAAGCCAGTTGAATTCTAGAGGACAGGGAATTGAAGACAAATTAGCTGCAGGGTTTGTAAGTCCCTATAACCATGTGAACCAGCTGACATTTGCCAACCAAAACCAAAGTGCGGCGCAACTACAAACTAGCCCACGGCCCCTTTGGAATCATTACAGTACCACTCCCAACAAACTGATATGCCTCATTTAGATTTCAATAGCACAAATGGTTCGCTTCCATTCCTAGACAATGATGAATGCATATTTTTCCAGTCTTGTCAACCCTTTGCTGGGACACTTAGATCACTGGGGCCTTTGTCTCTGTTTGATTTGCAAGATTCTTCAGCTGTTTTAACTGAAGCAAATAATTCCTCCCCAACTTCAATTGGTCAGGAAATGTGGGATAATAGCCTGAATAATTGTAGGCTCTTACCCCACGTGGATCAGCTCACTTCATCCCATCGAGATCCAGGTTGCCTTAATTGTATTTCTAACTCAAGCAGTCTAAGAGATTTCTCAGATGAGAGCAACAATCAAAGTGGGATTTACGGAACGTTGCTGTTGGTAGTGGTGTTAGCACTGTTATTGACCTTTCTGTTTTCTACACTAAAGAATGCAGATTTCCACAACCCCTCAGATTGCTTGGTTGGTAACCTGAGCTCGAGCCGGGATCTTCAGTCTCAGTTTACCTCCGCCCGCCTAGGCGACTCCCAGGCTTTCTCCAGGCAAGACCAGGCAGACAACTCAGGCCATGCTAACAAGCTAGGATCAGAGGTCATACATATTTGAGTGCTAAAATACATCAAATATTGAATGCCTTAATACATTCAAGAATACACTATGATTCCTTCATTTCCTAACAATTCATTGTCCAGAGAACAGAACAGCTAATATCTCCTAAAGTAGAAATCAAGAAATAAAATAGCTTTTAAATTACACAACAGATTCTACCCCCAGCTTGCTTGCAGTAACGAAAATAAGCAATTGATGACGCCCTTATTGCGACGTTGAAGGAATTTCACGAGGATGTTAAAAAGTAATGAAGCCACACAAATTTTGTGCACGTCATGTCAAAAATTAGCTCAAGTAATTACAAGATATTCACATTGAATCCATACAGAAATACCAAAAGCAGCAGATGACACACATATCAAGCACGTCGCTTACTAAGACGCCAAGAGTTAGGTTCATGGTATCTATCATATAGCGGTTCAATACGTTCTTGACGCTTGCGCTTGCTCATCTTGGTGGGATCTGCCACTTTGAAGAACCTGGGTGCCAGTTCCACAAGCCATTTGGGGTCGACGACCGTCACCTCGCGCATGTACTCCTTTGTGGTCATAACCAGCTCATGGTAGATCACCCAATCTGGTTGTCTCTGGAAGAGGGCGCTGCTTGGGTGTATATAAACTGGTTGGTTCTCCACTAGGGTTCTATAACCCTCCTGCGGGTCCTTTCTAGCACCGTGGAAGAAAAACCCTGCTGTAATTGCCTTCCTGATCTTTGTAAAATTCTTTCCAGCACTGACAACATCTAGTTTATACCTGAAATTCACAATCTATAGTCAGAATGCAATTTCATCTTCAAATCAGAATACTCAACTCAGAAATTGTTGATCACTGTTATAAACTAAAGCAAGGGGTGCTAGTAGAGACATTGGCATGACAATCTTTATAATAATCTATCCTAGAGCTTACATGACAATGCTATGTCAATCGAAGAAATCTGTTAATGGCGATGGTAGGATGTGTAATATGCCATCTGAATTTCCATATCAACTTATAAAACAGTTTTGCAATATTTTGTACAAACAACACTTGACCAAGAAAAACAATTCCAGTATCAAAATAACTAACATGTCCGCACAAGAGAGCACATTTGAAGAGCATATACTGGCAATTTAGCTATACACAAAAGGGTAGTTATAATTTATAAAGATACTATACTTAACCACTGAAAAAATGGTGGAAAAAAGCACTTCTGCTAATAATGCTCTGAAAACAGTGTATGAGGTAACATCAACATGACAATTCGTAATGACCTATTCGCTGCTCAGGTACCATATATCTAGATTTTAAAACACAAACTAGGCCTGAACAACATTTCAGCATTTCCGTCAAGTACAGACAGCAAAAGGCATGCCCAATTCACGACTACTACAAAAATACAATGTGCCAAACATGAGCAAACCTAGAACATTAATCTACATCTCTTAAAACCATTCATGCACACGTGAAACCAGAAAAAAAGATCCATACAACCACGAGTACGCATCAAGATAAATTAGAAGAACATACTTGTCCATGATGCTGAGAAGCTGTTTTCTGACATCCTGTGCCCTCCTCAAGGATCGAGACTGAACAAAATTCTCAAAACACCATGGCCCTGAAAAATTCTTAGCTTTCCATGCCTCATAGACTGCAAGTAAAGTCAGATGATCTCCCTCTGGCTGGAAAAACTTGGCTCTCTTCTGATCTGCCTGGGCTTGTTTTTCCCTAGGCCTGTAAAAAATATTACCAGTCTGAATCATTGCAATGATGAGCAATATGTATATGGCGGGAAGACGGCGTCGAAAAATGGTTGAGATGGGCGGATTGTTCGTCGCTGACGGCTGGAGCGTTTCTGTTTCAAAAATAATCTCAACTGAGAGGAGGGATTTTAGCGATTAGGGTTGAGAATTGAGTTGGAGTGCACCGGGCGTATCGATACGCCTAAATTTGGATCTGTGAAACTAGAGAAACTAATATAATAATAATATCATTTATCTTTCCAAAGGCAAAAAACTTGTAAGTAAAAATTTAATAAATTACAGAGAAACTTTACTAAATAGAAGAATATTAGGTTTTTTAAAAAGATGAGGAAAATTTTGGAAAATATAGTTAGTGGAGATTTTTTTTTTTTTTTATACAGACAATAATCTAGTTTTTTTATTTTTATAATCATTCTAGGCCTACTTTAATTTTTATTTTTTAACAGCTAATAGGATATTGGCACATGAGTTGATCTATAGTATTTTTTTACTACTTTTTGTTAGGTTATTTTTAATTTAAATATTCACTAGCCTCTCTCCACGCGCTTCTGCGTCTGTGAGAGGCTTTTTTTAAAAAAATTTGAATTTATTTTAGAATTAAAAAAGATAATGAGTAGTTGTGTTCTATAAAAATAGGATCCATGATCTGATTTTTCTTTTAATTTTAATTTTTTTAATATGAAAAAGTGTGAATTTACCATATTATTCTCATTTAATTAATAATTTCAATTCTTAATGTTTGCATTAATCAATGACATTTTCTAGTATTTTAAATATTTTATCATTCTCTATCTTTTGCTTTGTATATATGGATATAGATAATAATAAAATACTCCCTTTCATTGAGATATTGTTATGCTTAAATCGTATACACACCACATTGTATTGAAACGTTATAGTGACTAAACTCTTCAAGTATCTTGCAATTATCAGATAAGGAGTTAGTAATCACACAGGAAAATATTCAATTTATATGTTTCTGGTTATAATAGTCATGATGCATTTCACACCTTTGTTGGTCTAGTCAATGCTGTTATACTTCAGAATTCAGATAGATAAAAAAAAATGAATCTTTTCACTTGTACTGTTTTTGCTCTCTTTGATATTTACTTTCTCAATGATTTTTTCAAGAATATCACTCACCATGAAACGCACTGAACAAAACTCTAAAATACAACTATTCATATATTGCTCGAACTTAAATCGTTTTTTTCCTCCAAGCATACAGACTCAAACACAACTTTATTAAATTGTTTAAAATGGTTAATTCCTAATTTGTTTTGCCATTAAGTTTTCTTGATGATTTTTTTGTTTAAACTTTCGTGATTTAATTTTCTAATTATTTTAACCTTAAAAAAATTTAAATTCCAAAACATAATGTAATTCCACACTTAATTGGGGTTTTCTCTTCAACAAGAATGAAAGGAGAATTACCAAAATTAACAAAGTGATGAACAAAAAATAATTTTGGTGGATTATTATCGCGTTTGGAGTGAGTTTTGGTGTTTGATTTGATTTTGATTATTTAATAATACTATTTTGGCCATTGGATTTGATTTTGAGACATTGGAATTTTTTTTTTGGTACAGTTGGATTTGCTCAAATTAAATCTTAGCCGTTATATATAACGATAGAAATTAAAATTGGAAAAGAAAACAAAACAGTAGTTTGAAGGAAGCCGTTGGATTCCTACGATCCTTTCATTCCAGCTCGTTATGTGTCCTGACGACACGGGCCCCACGTCTTCTCATCCATTAATCCCAACTCAATGAACTTCCTTTTCAAACCCAACAAAAAAGAAAAAAAAAAAAAAAAACAGCGATCTGATTTGAATGCTCTTCTTTATCATGCATTTTGTCCAGGATAGGGGACTGATTTTCCAGGCCAAGTGGGCAAAACAGTAGAGATTTTAAAATCAACTTTCCGAACGTAAAATTAAAGTGGCGCGTTTATGAAAAAGTTTCCCTCCCATTTCCTCCCACTTTTCCCCCTCCCCTAGAAGAATACCGGTATATATTTTTCATTTTCGGAATTTCCATTTTCTCTCAACTCAAACGTCATTTGCTCGTCATCCTCCTCCTTCAATCCAACCACAGCCATTTTTAGCTCGAATCTTCTAAAACTACTACTTCGTTGTAATTGGATATTATTGATTTTATGGGTAGAGAGCGAGGTTATGTTGATGACGATATTGATGAAAGTAAGTTCAAGACTTCGGAAGCAATGAACCGCTACAAGAAAATCTTCAGTGTTCAAGCTGTGACGGTTGAGCGGGAGGTCAAATTGAGTGACTTCGAGGATCTTGGGCTTCCCAGAATCTTCAAATCAAGAGGTTGGCTTTTGGCAATGGGTCCTTCAGAGCCTGCTAATATCCAGATTGTCCAAGAATTCTACGCAAACATTCCTCCTTTCTCCGCCGAGCAGAAAACCCCACCTGGGTTGGGCCCTTTTGGTTCTTGTTTGTGGGATGAGACTCTGCATTTCTCTAGCGGTCGAGAATACCCTGACTCATTTGATGTGTATTTGCGAGGTAAGGTGTTGAATTTCTCTGTTTCTGGCATTGCCCAGTTGCTTAAACTTACTAGGCCAAACCCAAATGAAAAATCACCTGGTTTTCCTGGGCTTGTTGTTGATAATCTTGACTTGAAGGTGGTGAAATCTACTTTGGGTTGGAACAAGAAGGTCAGGGTTTTGCGTGAAAATCGACTGAGTGATTTGTACAAAGTGCTTAACAGCATAGTGAGATATAATATCGATCCTCCTTGTCACGTTATCCCTTCTTTGCTTAGCCCTGATAGAGCTCGCCTTCTTTATGCCATTGGGAACAATGTACCTATTGATCTGGCCACCTACATTTTTCGTGCCATCTGCCGTGCTGCATTCCCAACTTCCATGCCCGACTCCCTGCCTTTTACTTCCTTGATCACACGCTTCGCCATGGCTTCTCACGTGCCAGTTGAGCCTACAGATAAGCTTTATTCTCCTTGGTCGCCTTTGGACAACGTGGATGTTTTTGGCTATAGCTTTACTCCATCTTCTCCGGCAGTCAAGCAACCTCAAGCGGTGGTGAGCCACACGCCCAGTATGGCCATACTTACCAATGGCGTTGCTGAGAACAGGGGCGATGTGCACCCCGTTTCCACCCACTCGGTCATCCCACCTTCTTCGAAACAGCCATCTGCAGGTCAGTCAAATGTTAATAGACAGACGTTAACAACAACAAATGTAATTTTCCTTAGATTACACTTGGACATTCAGCTTATTACTGTAAAATGCATAGGCCCTTATTGTTTTTAAGTGCAGGTGGTAAAAATTTCCGGGGGTTTTCGTTGGTAGCATCATAGTTAGTAACAGAGTTGAACTTATAGTAAGCAATTAGGCATCAAACATGGCACGTTTCTGTGATTAGTACTTATGTCCTTCAATTGTGTATATATTGTTTGCATGGTAAGTGGAAACCTTTAGAAGATAAGCTCTCTGTTTGAAATCACATCTGTATTCTTTTAAGGTTTGGTGTGAAGGATAAACCATGAAGTAGTCTACTAATGCGATAATGGCTTATATTTTCACATTTTCCTGTCTTCGTTGCCTCTGTTCTTGAAAACGTATAAAGTGATGGAGAGGTCTTATTATTTTTGGAAAATTTTACAATGTTCCCACATCCCTGTAATCTGTATTTGACATTGTACATTGATAATAAAATGAACGACTCGGATACTTCATGTGACAATGAGGTATGAACTTCATCACATTTTGTCTCTTTAAGGTTATAATAGTCTCGATGCATTTCACACCTTTGCTGGTTTAGTCAAAGCTGTTATACTTCAGAATTCAGATAGATTAGAATCAGATGATTGCTTTCTCTCTGCTTGTTACCAAATACTCTGTCAGTTTAATATCTTTGTGTGTAAACAATATAAGAAAAACGAATCTTTTCTCTTGTGCTGTTTTCGCTCTCTTTGATATTTACTTTCTCTCTGTGCTTGTGCTGAAGAAATAATGGAGGCTGAAGAAGAAAATAACAGCAATTTGATTCCTAACTCGCATGCTTGTATAAATCCGTTAACTTCAACTTCTGACTCGCATCCAAATAAGAAAGTGAAAAAAGATCCATTGGAACATGCAGCTGGTGAGGTGTCAAAGTTACTGCAGGAGTTTTTGGCAAGTCAAATGAAACTACTAGATTGCAA
>NC_034010.1:11969426-11978278 GCF_000346465.2 Prunus persica
AAGACAAAGTGGATACTCTTACTAATTAGTCAATCTGAAGGTAACTTTCTTGATAAAAATTGAGCCAATAGCTCAGGGGATATAAAATAGGTCTTAGACATAAAGCCACTTATCAACATTTACTTTCTCTCAGGAAAAGAAGAAAGTTTGAGATACGCTATCCCTTCTGGCCATGGTATGGCTCTCTCTCTCTCTCTCTCTCTCTCTCTGTCTCTCTCTGTGTCTCTCTCTCTCTGTCTCTCTCTCTCACTTGTTAGCTATGAATTACATGCTTCAAGAACATAACTTATAATCCATTCAAGTTTTCTTGTTTTATGTTTTGAAAGGAGCTTTTAGGGTTCAATTATGTGGTTCAACTGAGAGATTTGAACTGAAATATCCCAATTGTAAATCCTTCTACTCCAAATTAAAGAGAAAAAGAAAAGTATGAACCAATTGGACAGAATATACTTGCACATACTCCCTCCTTGAATGAGTTTCAGTAAGAAAGCTAGTGTAGCCAATTGGACAGAATTTACTTGCACATACTCCCTCCTTTGATGTAGTTTCCAAGTGCATCACCTTATGATACCTCTTCATGTTTTCAATTAGTATTGCCTTGTGACATGCCAATTTTCTTCAATGATTATATACAGGGAGCAGAGTGGCCAATTCTTTCCTTTCATAATTCAACATCTTGTTCTGGGCACATGGTAGAAGATGCCTTCTTGTAAACAGACTTTTTGTATTTGGTCAGGCTTGCAATGCTCTATTTTGTGGATTTTAAGATTGTATTAGGCTTACTTGTGAGCTGCAAAATGCCTTGTACCAAAGTTTATGTATAAAATGTGTGCTAAATCTTGTGTGTGGAGTACAAGATTGAAGGTCTTCCTGGAAAAGCAATCACAAGCATATTCTCTTTTCAATTTGTAGAAATGTTCAAGTTCTTGCCCATTACTTGCAGATATATAGTGTTGTGTACCATAAAGGCTCCATCATATGCAATTCCATCAAGGCCTGCAGGCCAATCACTGCTTTCTCTTGGATATTACAAACATTTGTAGAGCCATAATGAAAACTTGGTAGGCAAACCCAAATACGTGCATTGACCATTTGCTTAAACTTGATAGGCTAGCAAGAGCTTGTAGCTCAAGTGGTTAAGAGTATCTATCCTTACACTTGAGGTCCTAGATGTGATTCCCTCCTCCCAATATCGCTTGTAACCAAAAACAAGCAAAAAAACTTGATAGGCCAGACCCAGATGAACCTGGTTTTCATAAACTTGTTTGTCAGCTTGATAGTGGCTTATTAGAGTCCAAATTGGTTGGGAAAGTAATGTCCACTAGTTTTAGCAGATACCCTTTGGGAAAGTGTTGAACAGAGCACTTCACTTGATTGTTAATGACTAGGACCCCAAGGGTATGTTCTTGGTATGTTACCTTAGGCCTAAAACAACCCTTTTGTTGTGATGAACTTTGAAAGGTGACCAAGAACATACAAAATTTTGTTCATTAAGCCATAGTGTAAGCTGAGAATGAAGAAGGTGGAAAAATAAGGCACAAATGGAAAGATAGCTTGCATTCTTCTTATTTTTAACAGACTTTTATATATACCCTACAATGTAAACTAGAAAATAATTATATAAAATAATGAAATTCCAAAACTCTTTTGGATCTGAAAGTCTAAACGTTTTCATTTCTTCAGTTTTCCTCTCACTCTTTGGTTCTCCATCAATTTATTTTTCATCATTCTCTCATCTCATCCCTCCTTTACATGTATGCAATCATTGTATATTAAATTAGGAGAAGCGAGGAGATGAGTAGAGCTGGGTTCAGGGTTGGTGACAAAGAAAATGAAATCAATCAATGATGGAGATAGATGTCCAAAGAAAAATATTTTGATGAAGTAGAGAAATTGTATTTTTGGGAAGAGTTGAGTGTCTAGAGAATGGTGAGAATAAAAATAGAAACCCATTGAAACACCGAGTGTAAACAGAATTCTTGGTAATATGAAATTTCTCTTTCACATTCAAGCAGTCAAATCACATGAAAAGTTTTTGAAGGAACTATGTTGTAACTACTCTTAACCACTTGAGCTATACGTGTCAAGTTAGATCTTCAATAATGTAGTAACACACTCTTCAATAATGTCTCACAATGTTAGATCTTTCATAGTGAAAATTAAATTGAAGAGTGAGAAAGTGATTTCTAAGAGCAACTCCACCGCTCTACACAAAACCGGGCAAAAGGCTGCCCTTGCAAGCCCAACACCCTCTAGCACGCAAGATTGAGCCCGGGCAATCAGTGGGTCCCACCAACCTGGGCAGGCCCAAAGGCAATTCTCGCATGGGCTTTAGCCCGAGGGTGGTGACATCAGCGCACGGTAATTCAAATTTTTTTTACCATTGGCGCGTGAATTACACGCGCCAACGGTAAAAAAAATTTGACTTCCGCGCGCTGACGTCACCATGACGTCAGCCCTGACAGACCCCAACGGCCATTTGACAAGTGTCGCAACCGGGCTTCTCCGATGGGTTTTTTTCCAGAAATTCGACGGTCATTTCAAAAAAATTCGAAAAAATTCTGAAATTTTTTTTTTTTAAATACCAAAATTTTTTGTATTTTTTCACTATAAATACCTAACCATTTTATTTACTTTCCACACTAAATCTTCATACAATTTCTTCTCCATCCAATATTTTTTACTCTCCACTCACATTATTCACTTCCCACACCAATTCTCCAAACAAACTCTTCTCCTTCCAATATTTTTTACTCTCCACTCATATTTTTCTACTACTTTCCATTTGTATATAAAAAATAAAAAAACAAATGGCATCTTCTGTCGAAACCAGAGGCTCGTGGTCAACTCAGGAAGATATTGCATTGTGTCAGTCTTAGGTGAACGTTAGTCATGACCCTATCACGGGCAATGAGATGAAGTTCCATCATATGTGGAGCAAAATTCATGGAGAATTTTGTCAAAGATCGGGTTCCATTCGGACCGAAATGGCCTTGTCTAGTAGATGGAAACTTCTGAATAAAGAGTTAGGAAAATGGAGAAATGCCTTGACAAAAACAAGGGAGAACATTCGAAGCGGTCAAAATCTATCCGATGAGGTAAAATATTTATAATTGTCATTTTAATAAATTTAATGTAATTTTTTTTTATTGCATATTCTATGTCTTTTTGTTGCATAATCTTTTTTTTTTTCTTTTTGCATTTCCTATTTGTCTATATTTTCTTGCATAATCAATTTCATTCTTGCATTTCAAAATAGTTTATATTTTCTTGCATAATAATTTTTTTTCTTGCACTTCCAATTATTTATTTTTAATAGATCATACAAGCACAAATGTGGTTCGGTGCCATGGGGCAAGGCAAAAAAAGTTTCGTGCATTACCAATGTTGGGAAGTTGTGAAGGATTGTTCAAGATTCAAAATTATTCCCACCGATCCAACAGTTGTGTTGAATGAGACGCCGCTTCACGATTCACCATCAACCGATTCGCCATTGGACTCCCCAATGGAAACGGAGTCACCACTCCCACGTCCGCCAAGACCTATTGGGAGAAAGGCGGCAAGGGCCAAGAGAGGGGGCACTTCAAACAATGAATGTATACAATTATTGGAGCAAATAGCTAAGAACACTTCACTAAGAATTGAGAGAGACTTGAAAAGAGATGAAGTGGACAAGGCACGAGAGGAAGCATTTGTAATTCAATAGCAGCAGGCACAAGACAAAGACATGGATGATAGAGAGATGAAAATCATGGTCATGGATACGAGCCATATGTCTCCTGAAACAAAGGCCTATTGGAAGCATAGACGAAGGGATGTGATGAGAAGAAAACTTTTCCATGACGACGGACCTAGCAATACGGATTGGTTAAATGATGAAAACCATTAGGTTTTACTGAAACACCTTTGCCATATGTTGTATTGTTGTATTGTTGTATTATCCTTTAATTTATTGTATTGTTTCCTTTTCATTAAATAAAAAAAGTATTAAATAATATGACTATTTATTAAAAACATTTGAGCATCAAAACAAAGATTAATTAAAAACAAACCTTAATTTATTGCAAACAATACACAAAATAAATCATACATAAAAGCATAATAATAATAAAAAAGATAGAGATGGTGTAGTTTTATAGAGGGATTCAGAAGATAGAAATGACACGTTGCACAATTTTAGAGGATGAAAATCTTATCTGAAATATGAGATTATAATTTTTTAAAAATATCTGAAAATCTTATCTAACAGAGATAACACTTGACACAATTTTAGAGGGTGAAAATCTTATCTGAAATATGAGATTATGATTTTTTTTAAATATCTGAAAATCTTATCTGACATGAGACATGTGGCACAATTTTAGAGGGTGAAAATGTTATCTGAAATCTGAGATTATAATTTTTTTTAATGAATATCCGAAAATTTTATCTGGAATAAGACATGTGGCAACCAAGATTCTCATCCGAAAATCTTTTCTGAAAAATAATAGACACGTGACAATCAAAAATATTATCCGAAAATTTAATTACAAAAGATTATCAAAATTAATAGTTTAAAGTATAAAAAAAATAGGAAATAAAGTACAATGAATAGTATTTGCCTTAGACTTGCCCTAGACTTAGCCCTCATGGGTGGAACCACAAATGGCAAGGCTGCCACTATTCATGCGAATAGTGCCAGCCCTTGCTTGCCCTTGCCCTAGACTTAGCCCTTAGAGCATGTCCACCGCAGCTCTTCTAGCCAGGGCAAGAGGCCCATTTCTTCACTTTTGGACCTCCAGCGCAGCGCCTGCAGCCTGGGCAAGTCCTGGGTCCCACCAGCCTGGGCAAGCCCAAGGGCAGATTTTGCCTGGGCTTCAGCCCGAGTTTGCTGATGTCAGTGGTGATGTCACGCTGACATCAGCGAGTCAAAAAAATTGAAAAAAATTGAAAAAAAATCAAAAAATTTTTTTAAAAAAAACCAAAAAAATTATGGATGTTTTCCCTATAAATACATAACAATTTTATTCACTTTCCCTATAAATACATAACAAGTTTATATTTTGTTGCATATTCTTTTATTTTTCTTGCCCTTGCCCTAGCCTTTTGGGGTGGAACCAAAAAAGGCAAGGCTGCCACTATTCATATGAATAGTGGCAGCCCTTACTTGCCCTTGCCCTTGCCTTAGCCCTTATGGGTGGAGATGCTCTTATGGGTGAAGTTGCTCTAGTCACGTGTCCATTGTTTTCAGAAAAGATTTTCGGATGAGAATCTCGATTACCACGTGTCTTATTCCAGATAAAATTTTCGGATATTCATTAAAAAAAAAATTATAATCTCAGATTTCATATAACATTTTCACCCTCTAAAATTGTACCACGTGTCCCATGTCAGATAAGATTTTCAGATATTAAAAAAAAATTATAATATCATATTTCAGATAATATTTTCACCCTATAAAATTGTGCCACGTGTCATCTCTGTCGTATAAGATTTTCAAATATTTTTTTTAAAATTATAATCTCAGATTTCAGATAAGATTTTTATCCTCTAAAATTGTGCCACGTGTCATCTCTATCTTTTGAATCCCTCTATAAAACTACACCAGAGGCCTCATACCTCTCACACCATCTCTTATCTATTCCTTCATTTCTCAGATTTTACAAAACACATTCTACTCTCAATGTCAAACTTGAGGAGGGTGTTAGAGAGGCAACAGAAAGAAAGGGAAGAAATCCGGCGTAGACGTGCTGAAGAAGATCGGGACGCCGATGAAGAAGAGGAACAAATGCTTGCAGTAGCGGTGTGTATGCTTAATCAATCAAGACAACACCGTCGTCCTCGTGCCCCAAATGTGGACAGACGTAGAGAGTCTCGGGGTAAGAATCTCTTGGAGGATTACTTTATCCCAAATTCGTTATATCCTGCTCATAAGTTTCGAGAGAGATATAGAATGCCGCCACATTTGTTTCAAAAAATCATGCATGATATTTATAATTACGACACATACTTCATTCAAAAGCATGATGCTGTTGGAGTTTTGGGTCTTATCCCGGAGCAAAAACTTACAGCTGCTTTGTGGATGCTTGCTTATGGGGCATCTGCAGAGTAGGTGGATGAGATTGCAAGGATGAGAAAATCAACTATCCTAGAGTGTTTGGTGAGATTCTGTGATACAGTGGAAAATTTGTACACGAGGGAGTACCTTTGCAAACCCACGCCGAGGGACCTGCAAAGGTTGCTACAAAAAGCAGAGGCTCGAGGTTTCCCAGGCATGATTGGAAGCATTGATTGCATGCACTGGCAGTGGAAGAATTATCCTACTGCTTGGCAAGGAGACTACGGGAATCGAAAGGGCCAAAAAAGTATAATCTTGGAGGTCGTAGCTTCATTCGACTGTTGGGTTTGGCATGCCTTCTTTGGGGTTGCCGGATCTCAGAATGACCTGAATGTCCTTGGTCAATCCCCGGTGTTCGACGAGGTATTGCGAGGTCATTCCCCCCAGGTCACGTACCAAATCAACAATACCGTATACTCTGGTGCGTACTACCTTGCCGACGGAATTTATCCTAGGTGGACGACATTCGTGAAAACAATTCCGAATCCCCAATCCGAGAAGGAAAGAAACTTTGCTTCCTTTCAAGAAGGTTACAGGAAAGACGTGGAAAGGTGTTTCGGTATCTTGCAAGCTCGTTGGGCAATTATCAGGGGTGCTGCTCGGATGCTAGACGAAGAGGTGCTGAGGAGTATTATGATGACTTGCATCATCCTCCACAACATGATTGTGGAGGATGAGTATGACTACGATGCTCCAGAGGTGTTTGAACCCGATCCCATGAACACGGCATTGACAAGAATATATGAAAGGCCGATGGGACCAAATGGACTACCAATGGAGCCCGAACCGTTAGTTCGGGATGGTCGATTCAACAACTCCATGATTGACCGTTATGAAGAAATGCAATCTTCATATGTTCACGAGAGACGTCAAGTTGACTTGATCGAGCACTTGTGGGAGATGAAAGGCAATCACAATGGATGAAGTCAAGATTAGTGCTTTGTTTGGAATTATGCTTTGTTTTTTATTATGCTTTATTTTGTGTGTGTTGTTTTATTGGAATTAATGCTTTGTTTTTTATTATTATTATGCTTTTGTGTATGGTTTGTTTTGTGTGTTGTTTACAATAAATTAAGGTTTGATTTTAATTAATCTTTGTTTTGATGCTCAAATGTTTTTAATAAATAGTCATATTATTTAATGCTTTGTTTATTTAATGAAAAGGAAACAATACAACAAATTAAGGATAATACAACAATACAACAATACAACAAATTAAAGGATAATACAACAATACAACAATACAACATATGGCAAAGGTGTTTCAATACAACCTAATGGTTTTCATCATTTAACCAATCCGTATTGCTAGGTCCGTCGTCATGGAAAAGTCTTCTTCTCATCACATCCCTTCGTCTATGCTTCCAATATGCCTTTGTTTCAGGAGACATATAGCTCGTATCCATGGCCATGATTTTCATCTCTTTATCATCCATGTCTTTTTCTTGTGCATGCTGCTGTTGAATTGCAAATGCTTCCTCTCGTGCCTTGTCCACTTCATCTCTTTTCAAGTCTCTCTCAATTCTTAGTGAGGTGTTCTTATCTATTTGCTCCAATAATTGTATACATTCATTGTTTGAAGTGTCCCCTTTCTTGGCCTTTGCCGCCTTTCTCCCAATTGGTCTCGGCGGACGTGGGAGTGGTGACTCCGTTTCCATTGGGGAGTCCAATGGCGAATCGGTTGATGGTGAATCGTGGAGTGGCATCTCATTCAACACAACCGAAGGACCGGTGGGAATAATTTTGAATCTCGAACAATCCTTCACAACTTCCCAACATTGGAAATGCACGAAACTTTTTTTGCCTTGCCCCATGGCACCGAACCACATTTGTGCTTGTATGATCTATTAAAAATAAATAATTGAAAGTGCAAGAAAAAAAAATTATTATGCAAGAAAATTAAACTAATTTGAAATGCAACAATAAAATTAATTATGCAAGAAAATATAGACAAATTGGACATGCAAAAAGAAAAAAAAAATTATGCAAGAAAAAGAAATAGAATATGCCAAAAAAAAAAAGTTACATTAAATTGATGAAAATGGTATTATAAATATTTTACCTCATCGGATAGATTTTGACCGCTTCGAATGTTCTCCCTTGCTTTTATCAAGGCATTTCTCCATTTGCCTAACTCTTTATTCAGAAGTTTCCATCTACTAGACAACGCCATTTCAGTCCGAATGGAACCCGATCTTTGACAAAATTCTCCATGAATTTTGCTCCACATATGATGGAACTTCATTTCATTGCCCGTGATAGGGTTATGACTAATGTTCACCCAAGAGTGACACAGCGCAATATCTTCCTGAGTTGACCACGAACCCCCGGTTTCGACAGAAGCTGCCATTTGTTTTTTTTTTTTTTTTTTTTTAATACAAATGGAAAGTAGTAGAAAAATGTGAGTGGAGGATAAAAAATATTGGAAGGAGAAGAGTTTGTATGGAGAATTGGTGTGGGAAGTGAATAATGTGAGTGGAGAGTAAAAAATATTGGGGATGGAGAAGAATTGTATGAAGATTTTGTGTGGAAAGTAAATAAAATGGTTAGGTATTTATAGGGAAAAAATACAAAATTTTTTGGTATTTTTTTAAAAAAATTTCAGAATTTTTCAGAATTTTTTTAGCAAAAAAAACGAGGATCGTCGGATTTCTAGAAAAAAATCCATCGGAGTGTCCCTGGCGCGACACGTGGCTTTTTACCGTTGGTTGCTGTCAGGGCTGACGTCAGCGCGCGGAGTTTAAATTTTTTTTTA